>NC_140241.1:27641995-27689495 GCF_949987555.1 Borostomias antarcticus
TACAGGACAGCGTTGATGGATAAACATCTAACAGAACCTGATATGACAGACAGTACAGTATATCACATCACTCTGAAAAGGAGGGGTGAGAAAAATGACTGTTTCCATGGGAACAGACGTGTATAGCCCTCGGATTTGGTGAGGAGGAGGGGGAGAATACTTCACTGTCTATAATTACCCCAAACACACACACACACACACACACACACACACACACACACACACACACACACACACACACAATCCTGGTGAGCCTTGAGGCTGATATGAGACACTTGTAAATTAGTGCTAAAATAAGGGGTTCAATCAGGCCTGAACAGCTATTTTGTATGTGATATGCAAAACGTCAGTATTGTCAGAATGGTGTTAAATGGAAACACTTAAGATTTTGTTAGCTGTGTGAGAGTTGAGAGCATACCTCCTTCTGCCTCTCTATGAATATGAAATACTGGGTCACTGTGAGAGACAGTTCCAAGCCTGGATCGGTAAAAAGACATTTGAAATGCCAAAAACTTTTTGCATTTGTTTTCTAAGGCCAGCATCAGGTATCGTTGTTGAGTATTTCGGGGTTCCAGATTCCAAGCTACATTCGAAGCTACATTTTAGATTCTGAGCTAAAAATAGAAAAAGCACACATTTTTAACCGAACTATTGACCTTGGAGGCTGCCTAGAGGTGAGAGTGCTGCTGCACAGTCTTACAGTAGCAGAGAACACAACAGGTGATTTGAGCTGTCTATAAAGACAGGTGTTCTGTGCTGTTGTTATGGTTCGGGCCGGGTCCTGCCCCCTGCTCCCAGTCTGGACCCTCGCCCCTTCCCCAGACCCCTGGTTCGCCCTGCTCACCCCTGCCCCGGACCCCTGGTCCACTCTGCTCGCTCCCGGTCCAGACCCTCGCCCCTGCCCCGGACCCCTGGTTCGTTCTGCTCGGCCCCTGCTCCAGGTCCAGACCCTCGCCCCTCGCCCCGGACCCCTGGTCCACTCTGCTCGCTCCCGATCCAGACCCTCGCCCCTCGCCCCTGCCCCGGACCCCTGGTCCACTCTGCTCGCTCCCGATCCAGACCCTCGCGCCTCGCCCCTGCCCCGGACCCCTGGTTCGCCCTGCTCACCCCCTGTTCTCGGCCTGGATTCCTGACCCTGAGCTCCTGTGCCCCCTGGACCCTCCTGGACCCTGAGCACCTCCCCTCCCAGTGACTGCCCCTGTACTACCCCCAGAGACTTTTGTACACGTTGGTCACTTTGTCACTAGGTTTTGTTCGGCCTCCTTGTGTGTTTGGTCTTGTGTTCGTTGTCTTGTCTTCTATGTTGGTTTGTGTCCTCCCAGCTCTAGACACCTGTCCCTCACTAGTCACTCCAGTCCCTCCTCTCCTGGCCCTCTAGTTCCCCCCTCTAGTTTTCTGCCCAGTCCCATTCCATGTCCCAGCCTCATTCCCTGTTCCCTTCCCTTGTATCCTAGTTCCTCTGTCCTTGTGTTGGTGTGTTGTTGGAATCCCTCCATGTCCTTGTCTGGGTGATTATCTGCACCTGTTTCATTATGTCTTGTTGTACACCTGTACGTTGTTCCTTGATTGTTCTCCCAGAGTATATATGCCCTCCTGTTTCCTTTGTTCTCTGTCTGTTCATTGTCTATGTTAGTGCGTGGCTCCCATTGGTTCCTTTTTGAGTTTTGTAATTAAAACTCCCTTTTGAACCAGCGCTGCCTGCCGTCTGCATTTTGGGTCCAACCTCCACCACCCAACCCTAATAGCTGTCTATAAAGACAGGTGTGCTGAGCTGGGAACATTTATTTAGTTTTAGTCTTTTTCATTTCATACATAAGCCTAATAGTATTTTTATTTTATTTAAACCTTTATTTAGACTTTATTTAGACTAGTTTGGGTGGATATGAAATCTATCCTCCAATTTTTTTTAGCTGTACCCCTGCGCAGAAGTAACCTGCGGCAGATGGTTTGTTTCACACGGAGTGAAACAACGTGAGATCGCAAGATCAGGATGGTCTCTTGAGGCAAGCGCAGAAAACTAAAACTAATACTGAAACTAATAAAAACTAAACTAAAACTGTGGATTAAAAAAAAAAAAAAAAAAAACTAGCAAGTCTGCATTAAAATTAAACTGAAAACAAAAAGTTAAAACGATATAAAAATACAAACTAATGAAAAACAAAACTATTATAAACTTACTATTAAGACAGGTGATTTGAGCTGTCTATAAAGACGTGTTCTGAGCTGTCTATGAAGACAGGTGTTCTGAGCTGTCTTTAAAGACGTGTTCTGAGCTGTCTATAAAGACAGGTGATTTGAGCTGTCTATGAAGACAGGTGATTTGAGCTGTCTATGAAGACGTGTTCTGAGCTGTCTTTAAAGACGTGTTCTGAGCTGTCTAAAGACAGGTGTATAGGGACGTGTTCTGCTGGGTTGGCAGGTAGGCTACTGTACCTGAGGAAGGCACAGCTGGACTAGTGCCACCACACACACACACACGCACACACACGCACACACGCACGCAGGCACACACATGCACGCACGCACACAGTTTCCATCTATTCTTCTGGGGGAGGACTCTCCCAGCTATAACGCCAAATAATTGGCGTTAATGTTAAATCACAGCCCCGCCTGAGACAGACCCTCATCAATATTGCAGCAGAGAGGTTATTGCGTGTGTGTGTGTGTGCGTGTGTGTGTGTGCTTTATTGTTTACGCTCATGGCTGGTGCCAACCTCATTGTTTTTTCATGAATACAGTTAACTGCATGCAGTATTTACGATCAAATAGTAGGAGCAAACGCACACTCACTCACTCACACACACACACACACGCACACCTACACACACACACACGCACACAGGCACACAGAGGTATGCAAATGGCATTTGAATGGGAGAAAAAGCCATTAACACAGAGGCTGTGGATATTGTAAGAGCGCAGTGTAGAGCTCAGAGCGCTCGCGGCTCCACAGGAAGTATAGTGAACAGGATCAGCGTCTCGGCTCCAAATGAACCATGCAGCCATTCAAGAGCACCTCATCAGGATACATGGGTGACGTGCTTCAGCTGGGGGACACTGAAGGGCTGGACCAGCCTAGCCTTGTGTGTCTATCAAGGTCCTGTCCATCACCGTGGTCACTGTCCATCACTGACAACACACACACACACACACACACACACACACACACACACACACGGTACACACACACACACACACACACATGGTACACACACACACACACACACACACACACACACACACACACGGTACACACACACACACACACACACAAACACATGGTACACACACACACACAAGGTACACACACACACACACACACACAAAAACACACGGTACATACACACACACACACACACACACAAACACGGTACACACACACACACACACAAACACAGGGTACACACACACACACACACACACACACACACACACACACACACACACGCACTGGCACAAATCACCTGCTATTTAGATGTGCACGAACCCACACAAACACAGACACACACACACACACACACACACACACACACACACACACACACGGCCTGTACGCTCACACATCATCTCTCCACCCATCAGCATGGAGGCAACCTGACGGAGCGGTTTGCACTGCCAACACGGCTGCTAAACATACACCTATAGGCACTGACAGACTGACAGGCCTGAGGTGTGTGTGAGAGGGCGCCGCACCTCCCTGTGCCTCTTAGCATGTTTCAGTTAGCACCTCCGTAGCTTCCTTGACTCTTCCCTCCATGGGTGCTAAACCCACTAATCCCTCTAAGCACCTGTTTACTACGCTTCACTGAGACAGAACATCGATGTCAACAGATAACCCACTGGTTCATAACAGTGACCCCTCCGTGAAATGAGGGCTGTGCATCATACAGTAGCACGTCTGTTCAAATTAGTAGCCCTTATGAAATCCTCCAACGTCATGTGTTTTAAAACATTTGGCCATAAATTGTTTAGACAGCAATCCCGAAATACCAGCTTCATAAGAGCACTTCAAATGAAAAGTCTACTGTATATAGAATAGGACATACTGTGTTCGTACTTGTTTTGCTTCCGTCTGGTAAATTAGGGGTAGGATTAGCATATGTACATTCTTTCTGTAAAGCGCACTGCGTTGCCTTTGTGATATGAAATGTGCTATATAAATAAAGCTTGATTTGATTTGATTTAATGTACTGTCTCTCACATCGATATTCATTAGGGGCCGGGTAGCCTCAGCAGCTGGAACCCTCTTGTATTTGTCAATATTCTGGATCTTCCTAGGAAGTCTGACTTCCCATGCATGAAAAATCACCAAGCTTTGCACATACTGTAGGTCCAGTCCTACGCCAGAAGCCCTCAACTGGCATAGGGGGGCAATTGTCCTGATGGTGGCGCTACAGCCACAGTCTTAAGTTTAAAACGTAAAAAAAAAACATAACAAATCAGCCGTACATGCTATCACTTTGCAACCACCACCAACATGTAGGCCCAAGTGAGAAGAAACGTCCACATGCTTTGAGCTGGCAGGAATTGTGACACTCTGTTTTTCTCAAAAACTGTAAAACCTATCAAACCCTTCTCCTCACACATTTTTTGGTCAATTGACACCTCGATTGCTACATTACATCTTCAGACTGTCCGCCACAAACGATCTTCACAGATTTTGGAAATATCAAAAATTGAGCCCAAAGCGCATTAAAATGTTTTAATGTAAACAGCACTGTATGCAGCTACTGCAAATATTCACTCAATACATCTCCAATGTTCATGAAAAAATTAAAAAAATGTCATGACAGATGCAGATGTAGTGTGAACATTTTCTGAATTTTATCTCAAAAACCTTTTGACAGTATTTTGAAGTCTGTCCCGTCAACCTACTGCTGTTCATACAGGAAAAAATACACTTCCCACAATCCTATAGTGCAACAGCAATATCTCCACCAATCAGAGACGTTGTTGTTGGCAACCCCGCTCATTCCTCAGTTTTTTTGTATTGTGGCAACCCGGGGGACAGGGAAGACCACACATGCAAAAAGGGACACACAGAGACAAGGGACGCAAGTTGCAGAAAATAGCCAGAGGTTGTCTCTTTAATAAACTTAACTTAGTGTTACAAATAAAAGATCTCAAACAAAATCCACACATTAGGCAGCAAGCGTTCTGCCTCACCACTCTTCTCCCAGGCTTCTCACAACCTGTGGGGTTCTGGGAACTGCAGTCCTACAGCTAGCGGCCAATTTGGGTTGTGAGGGCCCCGGGTTGCCACAGTAGTCTATCAAGATCCAATCATGTTTTTCATGTAAAACAAAATGTGTTCTTACGTACCTTACGAACCAATTTCAACCAATAATATCACATCTACCCCCAATCTTCAACTTTCACCAACACACAGCTAGTTATTATTTGGCTAGTGAGCAACAGCATTGCATGTATTTGGCTGTTTGCGTTACATTAGTCATTTAGCTGAAACCTTTATCCAAAGTGACTTATATAACTGCATTTAAGATAGGAAGTTAGGGTACTAATTCACCAGAACTCACAAGTGCATCTCCTTTCTAAACAAGTGACTAAGAGTATAATCTAGTGCGTAAGGTAAAGTGCAAAAGTAAATAACTAAAAAAACAATAGGTGCTTAAGAGGAACAATCCTGGTAGCACTTCTTGAGTTTTGAGTCTATGGCGAAATATGAGCAGTCCTTAAGTCGGTAGGCAGTTCACTGTGTGGCCAGGACAGAAAAGAGCTGTGGCCATATCACAACCTCAGACCTTGTTCCATCTCCTAATTGTAGCAGTTAACAGGAAAACATATGCCTGCACCAGTTTGTGTATATATGTGTGAACCTAGACCTTCATATATTTACCATTTGTCTCCTTCCTCCTCTGACTCCACCCGGCCCCGACCCAGTGCTGCGCAGCAGATACCATTTTAATCATACTTTCCCCCCAACGATAATTGAAAACTGTGCTGTGATCATACAGTACACTTGCAACTGATTGATAATCTAGACGCTTTTGGAGAAAGTCCGATTAGAGAAATGACTTAATGTCGGTTCGGTCTCTCTTCAAAAACCAAGATGTCCTCATCTATCCCACAGTTCACTGCACCACGCCTCTGTGTTCATGTACTGTATGGTTGTCTTATGACCCTGAGAAGTTCAGTTTCCTCACTCAATGTCAAGTTGAGACTTCAAAGCGATTCCATCAGGGATGAATGCACCCCCCCCCAACACACACACACACACACACACAAACACATCCTTTCCAAAAATCAATAGTGTGTTAATGGGACTCCTGGTCAAAGAGTTGATGGATAAATCCTGGAAGGTAAGAAAGAAAGAGAAAAAAACTAAACAAAAAACGACAGAAGACAGAAGCAAGGAAAGGAAGGAGGAGGGGCTGGCGGCTTGGGCTTGCCAGGGTGCAGGTTTGAAAGAAGCATTTGTGACACGCGCGCGCACGCACGCACGCACGTGCGCACACACACACACACACACACACACACACACACACACACACACACACACACACACACACACACACACACACACACTCACATTCTACACTTTTTCTCCTCCTCTCTGTCCTTCAGTCTCCTTCGCTCTCCTCTCTCTGTCCTCTCTCTCTTTTTCCTCTCTTTCTCCTTCTGTCTCTTTCTCTGTCCCCCTCTCTCTCCAGACTAGCAACACTGTCGCATGGTTGAACAATAAGTCATCCCATCTGGAATTCCATGTGTGACACAGGTGGGGGGTCCCTCTAGCCCCCCATGCCACCAGATGTACCTTCTATCTCAGACCCCACCACAGGGCCAACAGGACATCCATACTGTACTACACCCCACCTCATCTCCTCATCCCGCATCCAAACACACACATACACACACACACACACACACACACACACACACCCTCATAGACTTTCCACCACCCGCCTCTCACCCTCTCTTGTCTTCCTCATCCCTCACTCCATGTTAGGCTGTCCTGTGTGTGGGGTGTGTGTGTGTGTGTGTGTCTGTGTGCGTGTGTCCATGTGTGCGTACTTGTATGTGCAATCCACATCCACTCACATAAACACACCAATGAATGTAATCCCATATCCTTGTGCCAGCAGTGAGCTATAGCTGTGTTTGTCCTGCCCGTGTTTACTGCAGGAAGTGTCTGGTACAGCATGGTGGATATAAACACTACTCAACTCACACCTGTACGTGCAAAGACTCCCAGAGACGAGCAGCCGGCCAGGGACAGGCGAGACACCAGACTGGGGACAGGCGAGACACCAGACTGGGGACAGGAGACACACCAGACTGGGGACAGGCGAGACACCAGACTGGGGACAGGAGACACACCAGACTGGGGACAGGAGACACACCAGACTGGGGACAGGCGAGACACCAGACTGGGGACAGGAGACACACCAGACTGGGGACAGGCGAGACACCAGACTGGGGACAGGAGACACACCAGACTGGGGACAGGAGACACACCAGACTGGGGACAGGAGACACACCAGACTGGGGACAGGAGACACACCAGACTGGGGACAAGCGAGACACCAGACTGGGGACAGGAGACACACCAGACTGGGGACAGGCGAGACACCAGACTGGGGACAGGAGACACACCAGACTGGGGACAGGCGAGACACCAGACTGGGGACAGGAGACACACCAGACTGGGGACAGGAGACACACCAGACTGGGGACAGGAGACACACCAGGTGGGGAGACCGAGAGGGACGAGCTCCTTTGTGTGTGGTGACATATCCCTGTATCTTACAGGGTAGATAACCCCAGCTGAGTTTCACACAGGGAGGTACTTTCCTAACAAGGTGCAAAAGGCTCAAAGATTTGATTTGTTTTTTATTATTTACTTTTTTTTTTTTTATATCACCTGAGACCTATGGAGAACCAATCGGAGAGTGCTGCACGGCAGACAGAAACGCGATGGCATGGATGTGAGGTTTGTGACAGTACTGAGGGAGAGAGACCGGCCAGGAGGAACACCAGAGGAGATAGCTACAGCGCCGCTCCTGCACTCCTGCTGGGGGAACATCAATGGATTAGAACGGGGGGGGGGGGGGGGGGGCTATCGTACACAGACAAAAGAGAGAGAAAAGAAGGAGTCATGCTGTGTTTGTATACCGTGCCTTTGTGTGTGTGTTTGTGTGTTTGTGTGTGTGTGTGTGTGTTTGTGTTTGTGTGTGTGTGTGTGTGCGTGCGCGTGTTTTTGTGTCACATCATGCATCCATCTGTCTGCTCAAACTGTTCCAACATGAAATGCCTGACTGACTGACTGACGTCTTTATTCAGTTAACCATAAACCGTATCTGTTCCTTTGTTTAGCAATCTTTTTAGTCATAATTGTCTACAAATGTGTGTGTGTGTGTGCGTGTGTGTGTGTGTGTGTGTGTGTGTGTGTGTGTGTGTGTGTGTGAAAAAGAGAGAGGGCGAGGAAATCAGGAGGGAAGACGCTGATGCTGCTGTTCTATGGCTCCTCTGGCAATACCTCACAACAGCTGTTTAATTCTCCTCTCTGCATCCCTCCATCTCTCTCTCTCTCTCTCTCACTCTCTCTCTCCATATCCCCCTCTCTCTCCCCATCTCCACACAACCATCACTCCTCTCAATGGGTCCTTGGAGAACCTGTCAGAATCAATCAAAAGTGCTGCTATTGCTCTGCTTTGCGTCTCCCTCTCTCTCTCCCCCCTCCTTCCCTCTCCCACTTTCCCTCTCTCTTCCTCCTCCCTCCCTCCCTCCTTCCCTCCCTCCCTCCCTCGCTCCCTCTCCATCTCTATCTCTCTGTCTTGCTATCATCACACACGCTTATACATGCACACAGAGTCTCTGGGCCTTCTGAGCTATGACTCAGCTCCTTACAGGTCAGGGGTTTAGAGTTCAGAGGTCACCGTGTTGCCGTTGGAGACCATGGTCATTCAGGTCATATCAGTGTCTCTGTGTGGGTCTAATCGATTAAGGTCAAAGAGCATGGGGTGATCTTGTGTTTTCCTATCTAATCTGTCCAGCCTTCTGTGTGTGTGTGTGTGTGTGTGTGTGTGTGTGTGTGTGTGAGTGTGTGTGAGTGAGTGTTTGCCTTTTATCCGTCAGGCTATACACATGACAGAGAGAGTCATTGATTTAATAACTGATACATCACCTTTAACATTGGACCCTCTCGATCCCCTGGGAATTTGATGAGTGTGTGTAGGTGTGAGTAAGTGTACTTGTGGGTGTGGGGGGAGGGGTGACTAGGTTTAGCTAGTTAGTTTAGCTCAAGGTTTAGCTAGTTAGTGTAAGGTGATAGTCCAGGTGTGAGTACAGGTTAGCTAGTGTATGAGCATGGTTTCTGGTGTATAGTGTACAGGTTAGGGTGTTAGTACAGGTTAGCTAGTGTATGAGCATGGTTTCTGGTGTATGGTGTACTGGTTAGGGTGTTAGTACAGGTTAGCTAGTGTATGAGCATGGTTTCTGGTGTATGGTGTACTGGTTAGGGTGATAGTACAGGTTAGCTAGTGTATGAGCATGGTTTCTGGTGTATGGTGTACTGGTTAGGGTGATAGTACAGGTTAGCTAGTGTATGAGCATGGTTTCTGGTGTATGGTGTTCAGGTTAGGGTGTTAGTACAGCTAGTGTATGAGCATGGTTTCTGGTGTATGGTGTACAGGGTTAGGGTGTTAGTTCAGCTAGTGTATGAGCATGGTTTCTGGTGTATGGTGTTCAGGTTAGGGTGTTAGTACAGCTAGTGTATGAGCATGGTTTCTGGTGTATGGTGTACAGGTTAGGGTGTTAGTTCAGCTAGTGTATGAGCATGGTTTCTGGTGTATGGTGTACAGGGTTAGGGTGTTAGTTCAGCTAGTGCATGGTGGGGAGCGGGTCTCTCTTCCCTCAGAGGTGAACAACCTTTGCTATCAGAAGAGCCATTTTCTGACTGGAGCCACAAAACATTTATTATAAACATATATAATGAAGGCAGCGTTTCCCATATGTATTTTTTCTGGCCTGGTGGTACGCACCCAGTAGGAGACACATTGGGGAGATCGAAGATCAAACAGTATTTCCTGCATTCAAGTGAATTTTTATGCACCCATTTGTGCTGGATTGATGATAAATGAAATTAAAATGAATGAAAATAAAAAATAAAATAAAAACGTTATTCAGTTCCGTATAATTTCCGGTCAAAGCCAGGGAGCCACTACAGAGCCGCAGGTTGCAGACCCCTGCCTCAACCCTGTGTTCCCTCATAAATTTCTTTTGGGATTAAATTCATTAGTTCACATTCTGTGTACAGTTGTCATCGTAGAAGTTGTGTTCGCAATGTATCTTTTTCTTTCTTTCTCTTTTTTCACTACAACACCACTTTGCACAAATGTCGGCTTTACGAACACGGTCTTTGTGTTGGATCAATTTCAGGGATCTTCTCAGGTATTGGAAGTTATGTGCCTTTTTGTGACATGTCACCCTCCGCTGCCCCCGTTTGGAAAATACACTAGGAATTATAAATAGTTCTTCCTTGGTCCATGTTCAAATCTATAACTAAAATATATTGCTCTAACAATATAACAGACAGACAGACAGACAGACAGACAGACAGACACAAAAACAATACCTCATTGGCGGAGGTACTGCACTGATGTGAGGAAACATGGGGTTGAAGAAACATGGGGTTGAAGGAACATACTGTAGGGCTGGCCCCATATGGGGTTAGTACTACAGTCTAGCTACTGTATGAGTGTGTGGTGTCCGTAGGTCTACGGGCTAGCTACAGTAGGCTAGGGTACAGCATGTTGTGGTGTCCGTACTACGGGCTAGCTACAGTAGGCTAGGGTACAGCATGTTGTGGTGTCAGTAGGCCTACGGGCTAGCTACAGTAGGCTAGGGTACAGCATGTTGTGGTGCTCATTGGAGCTGGTCTCTGTGGAGAGGTTTATGTGCTGCTACCAAGCTGTTCCCTCCCACAGAGATGGAGAGGCAGAGAGTACTAACTCCCTGATTATGTCCTGAAATGGGCTTCTCTGTCATGGCTTTCTTCATCACCTCTCCACCCCCCCTCTCTCTCTCTAAATGCATTTCACAGACTACTTTAGGCCTGGATTACATTAATGCGTTTTCATCGAAAAAGACCTCCGTTTGCACCTAGCAATTACACAATGCCCCACCGAAAACTAACCTTGAACCCAGAGGCCTTGGAATATGGCTTGTGCTACATTTTGGCGCTCAACATCCGGAGCTGCGTTCTTGTGTAATAGGCCGATCCGAAGGCTTTTGAAAAAAATCTATAGGAAGAGGCCAACACTGTAACACTGTGTTCACTTCACACAATCAAACAGGTGATTTACGAACTATAGCAATCAAGATTATCTTTGTGGATACTATAGTTAAAGGAGTAGTAAAGGGAAAATGCATGTTTAGCCCCGTTTTAAGGTTACTTATGATCATATACAATGGTTCAGATCAAAACGTTGACAACTAGCACTTTTGAGAAAGTCTGATAATTGTTCTACCACCGTTTTGGTCATACAATGGATGTGGATGGGCACCTTGAAAAATCATTAAAAAAACATGAATGAAATGAATGAAACATGATGAATGCCTATTTTAAACCCTTCCCCTGTCCTCACCGCAGATATGGCAAACATGATTTAGGATAGCTAATAGGCCGACAAACATGATTTAGGATAGCTAATAGGCCGACAAACAGAGATGTGTGTTTTTGCCGAAGAACCCCTCAAATATGTTGAATAATTTAATCGGGAATGGACTTGACTGCACTTATTTAGCGCATTTATCTAAATCACTTTACAATGAAGGCCTTTCATTCACACACACACATACACGCACCAATGGAAGCAGCTGCCATGGAAGGAGCTAGTCTGCTCATTGGGAGCAATTTGGGGTTCAGTGTCTTGCCTAAAGACTCTTTGACATGGGGACCGGAGGAGTCGGGATTCGAACCGCCGACCCCACGATCACTGGACGAGCCGCTCTAAGTCCTGAGCTACAGTACAACTGCCCCACAATAATATTCTGAAATCGGATCTGTAATCATTGAACAATAGCCTAGGAATTATTGTTCGTGTGTGGGACAATGATCAAAAGTCAAAATAGGATATGGAGTTTGGATTACTGGAGATATGAAAAGAGGAACTTTGTTTGGAAGATCCATGGTGAGCCGTGGTGAGGTGAGGGGTGAGGCCTTATCTATGATCTAGACCGCTGCGCTCGCATGCTGCGCTCGGGATGAAGGTGGATGAATGGATGGACTTAATTTTGTCCTCTTGGTAAAAATTGATTGCGCTCTAAAAACATGAAAGAATAAAAGTAAAAATGCTGCAACTCTAAGTAGATGAGATGATAGTTGGGAAGCAAGGAGAACTGTTTAAGTTAATGACAACACACCTGGCTGAGTTCATAGTTACAACCATTCCTCTCTTACAACTTACTTTCTCATAAATAATAAGGTGAAAAGCAGGACAAATTGTGTTTAAACTGACGCCTTCGACACCTTCGTTTCATAATAGAATATTGTTATCACAGTGGCGCGGATTGAGATGAACAATTAATTAGAAAATGTAGCCATGCAAAAACGCATTAATGTAATCCAGGCCTAAAACCCAGATAATGACCGGTCGGTGTTTCTGTGTAGAGCGGAGCTACTTCTAATGTTGATCTCCTCTAACACTCGCCTTCTGTTCTTCTACCAGTCACTAGAAGGCACTAACAGCCGGGCTGAGCAGCTCAGAAGGGTCTGTGAGTGAGCTGAAGTGCTTGAGACCTTATTGCTGAGTGTACTTGTGTAATGGTTATTATTGCGACATCATGCCATTGGTTTCCTTTTCACGCACACACACACACACACATGCGCACACACACATATGTGCACACACACAACACATACACACAGACACAGAGGCTGGAATAATAAACATGATGATGGATAAGCGTGTGTTTATGGCAGTAAATGTGTTTAGTCATAAAGTGGTGGGAGTTGCTTGGAATGAGAGCAGACATTATTGGTGTTATCCCGGCGTCTGGTCTACAGATTGATTCAGAGGAGTAAGCTATCAGCTAGATTTCCCTCACGGCTCTTCTCAGCACCACGGTGGCACTATCATTACGTGTGTGTGCGTGTGTGTGTGTGCGTGTGTGTGTGTGCGCGTGTGTGTGTGCGTGTGTGTTGCTTGGCTCTGGGGGGGTCAATCTGGAGTCAATGACATTATGTTATCACCTCTTCCCCCCTCCAAGGTGATATTGATCCCGTGGCCAAGAGGCCAGGCACACACACACACACACACGCACACACACACACACACACACACACACACACAGCCCTCTGACAACCTGCACTGGTACTAGATTGGAGATCAGTCTCTAATGCCATCCTAGGCTTTGAGTTGTCTGGAGGGAAAGGTAGAGATGTGAGACAGTTGTCTGGAGGGAAAGGTAGAGATGTGAGACAGTTGTCTGGAGGGAAAGGTAGAGATGTGAGACAGTTGTCTGGAGGGAAAGGTAGAGATGTGAGACAGTTGTCTGGAGGGAAAGGTAGAGATGTGAGACAGTTGTCTGGAGGGAAAGGTAGAGATGTGAGACAGTTGTCTGGAGGGAAAGGTAGAGATGTGAGACAGTTGTCTGGAGGGAAAGGTAGAGATGTGAGACAGTTGTCTGGAGGGAAAGGTAGAGATGTGAGACAGTTGTCTGGAGGGAAAGGTAGAGATGTGAGACAGTTGTCTGGAGGGAAAGGTAGAGATGTGAGACAGTTGTCTGGAGGGAAAGGTAGAGATGTGAGACAGTTGTCTGGAGGGAAAGGCAGAGATGTGAGACAGTTGTCTGGAGGGAAAGGTAGAGATGTGAGACAGTTGTCTGGAGGGAAAGGTAGAGATGTGAGACAGTTGTCTGGAGGGAAAGGTAGAGATGTGAGACAGTTGTCTGGAGGGAAAGGTAGAGATGTGAGACAGTTGTCTGGAGGGAAAGGTAGAGATGTGAGACAGTTGTCTGGAGGGAAAGGTAGATGTGAGACAGGGATACAACAGACCCGTGGTGGGTTGATGCCCTGCTGTGTTGATTCTGGGGAAAAAAAGTATAAAATAAAAGTCTATTGTGTGTGTGTGTGTGTGTGTGTGTGTGTGTGTGTGTGTGTGCGTGTGTGTTAGTGTGTGTGTGTGTGTGTGTGTGTGTGTGTGTGCGTTAGTGTGTGTGTGTGTGTGTGTGTGTTTGTGTGTGCGTGTATATGTGTGCGTGTGTGTGTGCGTGTGACGTGCCAGAGATAAGGACCCTGACAGCGCTTGTAATCAGACTGTGAGGATTGGAAGGTTCCAGTCATCAAGGCACACAATCAAAAACATGACTACTTTGATTGATTCCCCAGGTGTTCCAAAAACTTGTGTGTGTGTGTATGTGTGTGTGTGAGAATTTGTGTGAATGTGTGTATATGAGAGTGTGTGTGTACCTGCATGTGTTTGTGTGTGAATGTGTGTGTACGTGTGTGTGTTTGTGCGTGCGTGCGTGTGTGTGTATGTGTGTGTGTGTGTGAATGTGTGTATATGAGAGAGTGTGTGTGTACCTGCATGTGTTTGTGTGTGAATGTGTGTGTTTGTGCTTGTGTGTGTGTGTGTGTGTTTGTGTGTGGTCTTGGGGAGGTATGTATGTGCTATGTCTATATGTTAAATATAATGGACATGTTTCAATCTAGTGTGTTTTCTCTCTGGGCTGCTGCTGTGCTGTCACTCCCCTCTGCTTTGGTAGGATTGGCTAATCTCAGACGTCCATGCCTTATGGCAAGGTTACACAAAATGATGCATATCTCATATTCCACACACACATACCGTACACACACACACACACACACACATACACCTCCTCTAAGTATATTACCTAGTGTAAACTGTGAGTGTGTGTGTGTGTGTCTGACAGGGGTGTTGGTGAAATGTGCTAAGCCTTTCTCTGGTGCTTTGGGACACCAGTCTGAAGGTCATATTTAGCCAGCAAGAAAACATCACGTACTGTATCTCTAATACCACACAGTAATAACATCCCCTCTCTCTAATACCACACAGTAATAACATCCCCTCTCTCTAACACCACACGGTAATAACATCCCCTCTCTCTAATACCACACAGTAATAGCATCCACTCTCTCTAACACCACACAGTAATAACATCCCCTCTCTCTAATACCACACAGTAATAACATCCCCTCTCTCTAATACCACACAGTAATAACATCCCCTCTCTCTAATACCACACAGTAATAGCATCCACTCTCTCTAATACCACACAGTAATAACATCCCCTCTCTCTAACACCACACAGTAATAACATCCCCTCTCTCTAACACCACACAGTAATAACACCACACAGTAATAACATCCCTTCTCTCTAATACCACACAGTAATAACATCCCCTCTCTCTAACACCACACAGTAATAACATCCCCTCTCTCTAATACCACACAGTAATAACATCCCCTCTCTCTAACACCACACAGTAATAACATCCCCTCTCTCTAGCACCACACAGTAATAACATCCCTTCTCTCTAATACCACACAGTAATAACATCCCCTCTCTCTAACACCACACAGTAATAACATCTACTCTCTCTAATACCACACAGTAATAACATCCCCTCTCTCTAATACCACACAGTAATAACATCCACTTTCTCTAACACCACACAGTAATAACATCCCCTCTCTCTAACACCACACAGTAATAACATCCCCTCTCTCTAACACCACACAGTAATAACATCCCTTCTCTCTAATACCACACAGTAATAACATCCCCTCTCTCTAATACCACACAGTAATAACATCCCCTCTCTCTAATACCACACAGTAATAACATCCCCTCTCTCTAACACCACACAGTAATAACATCCCCTCTCTAACATCACACAGTAATAACATCCCCTCTCTCTAACATCACACAGTAATAACATCCCCTCTCTCTAACACCACACAGTAATAACATCTACTCTCTCTTATACCACACAGTAATAACATCCCCTCTCTCTAATACCACACAGTAATAACATCCACTTTCTCTAACACCACACAGTAATAACATCCCCTCTCTCTAACACCACACAGTAATAACATCCACTCTCTCTAACACCACACAGTAATAACATCCTCTCTCTCTAATACCACACAGTAATAACATCCTCTCTCTCTAACACCACACAGTAATAACATCCCCTCTCTCTAACACCACACAGTAATAACATCCCCTCTCTCTAATACCACATGGTAATAACATCCCCTCTCTCTAATACCACACAGTAATAACATCCCCTCTCTCTAATACCACACAGTAATAACATCCCCTCTCTCTAATACCACACAGTAATAACATCCCCTCTCTCTAACGCCACACAGTAATAACATCCCCTCTCTCCAATACCACACAGTAATAACATCCCCTCTCTCTAATACCACACAGTAATAACATCCCCTCTCTCTAACACCACACAGTAATAACACCCCCTCTCTCTAATACCACACAGTAATAACATCCCCTCTCTCTAATACCACACAGTAATAACATCCCCTCTCTCTAATACCACACAGTAATAACATCCCCTCTCTCTAACACCACACAGTAATAACATCCCCTCCCTCTAATACCACACAGTAATAACATCCCCTCTCTCTCATACCACACAGTAATAACATCCCCTCTCTCTAATAAAACACAGTAATAACATCCCCTCTCTCTAACACCACACAGTAATAACATATACTCTCTCTAATACCACACATTAATAACGTCCCCTCTCTCTAATACCACACAGTAATAACATCCCCTCTCTCTAACACCACACAGTAATAACATCCCCTCTCTCTAATACCACACAGTAATAACATCCCCTCTCTAATACTACATGGTAATAACATTCCCTCTCTCTAATACCACACAGTAATAACATCCCCTCTCTCTAATACCACACAGTAATAACATCCCCTCCCTCTAATACCAGTCACAGTAATAACATCCCCTCTCTAATACTACATGGTAATAACATCCCCTCTCTAATACCACACAGTAATAACATCCCCTTCTCTCTAATACCACACAGTAATAACATCCCCTCTCTAATACCACACAGTAATAACATCCCCTCTCTCTAATACCACACAGTAATAACATCCCCTCTCTCTAATACCACACAGTAATAACATCCACTTTCTCTAACACCACACAGTAATAACATCCCCTCCCTCTAATACCACACAGTAATAACATCCCCTCTCTCTAATACCACACAATAATAACATCCCCTCTCTCTAACACCACACAGTAATAACATCCCCTCTCTCTAATACCACACAGTAATAACATCCCCTCTCTCTAATACCACACAGTAATAACATCTACTCTCTCTAATACCACACAGTAATAACACCCCCTCTCTCTAACACCACACAGTAATAACATCCCCTCTCTCTAATACCACACAGTAATAACATCCACTTTCTCTAACACCACACAGTAATAACATCCCCTCCCTCTAATACCACACAGTAATAACATCCCCTCTCTCTAATACCACACAATAATAACATCCCCTCTCTCTAATACCACACAGTAATAACATCCTCTCTCTCTAACACCACACAGTAATAACATCCCCTCTCTCTAATACCACACAGTAATAACATCCCCTCTCTCTAATACCACACAGTAATAACATCTACTCTCTCTAATACCACACAGTAATAACACCCCCTCTCTCTAACACCACACAGTAATAACATCCCCTCTCTCTAACACCACACAGTAATAACATCCCCTCCCTCTAATACCACACAGTAATAACATCCCCTCTCTCTAATACCACACAATAATAACATCCCCTCTCTCTAACACCACACAGTAATAACATCCCCTCTCTCTAATACCACACAATAATAACATCCCCTCTCTCTAACACCACACAGAGCTGAATACTGGTGCTGGGCAGCCGACCAGCTGTTATGGAAGTCTACAGCTCCAGCAACACACACACGTACAACAGGCAGAAGACATGAAGTTGAAGAGAGGAAACGTGGTGTGATTAAATCAAAACATGTTGCAGTGTTGGGGGGCCAATTGGGAACAAGATAATTATCATAGGAAACCAAATATTTCAATCATTGCACTCATCAGATAAAATATATTCCACAAGGGCAGGATTTGGAACGGCTCACTGAGATCCCAGTCCTATCTATGGTATATCTATCTATCTCGCCCCGGAACATATTTCTGGGTTAGAGAGAGAGGCTGACAGCTGCAGTATTGATCTTATCTGATCACAGTGTTGCTGAAAATTCATGTCCTCCATGTTTGAATCCTACACACAGTAATAACTTCCTCTCTCTAATACCACATGGTAATAACATCACTTCTCTCTAATACCACATGGTAATAACATCACTTCTCTCTAATACCACATGGTAATAACATCACCTCTCTCTAATACCACATGGTAATAACATCACCTCTCTCTAATACCACATGGTAATAACATCACCTCTCTCTAATACCACATGGTAATAACATCACTTCTCTCTAATACCACATGGTAATAACATCACTTCTCTCTAACACCACACAGTAATAACATCCCCTCTCTCTAATACCACATGGTAATAACTTCCTCTCTCTAATACCACATGGTAATAACATCACCTTTCTCTAATACCAAATGGTAATAACATCCCCTCTCTGTAATAAGTAATAGTAATAACATTGCTTCTCTGTAATACCAGATGGTAATAACATCCCCTCTCTCTAATACCACACACAGTAATAACATCCCCTCTCTCTAATACCACACACAGTAATAACATCCTCTGTCTCTCTTCAGATGACCGTACCACTCTTTGTAGGGCCTTGTGATCCTGAGACCAGGAGACTGGTCATATTCCAATCCTGAGAGCTGCTGTTCCCGTACCAGGTGACTGGTGATATTCCAATCCTGAGAGGTGCTGTTCCCGTACCAGGTGACTGGTGATATTCCAATCCTGAGAGCTGCTGTTCCCGTACCAGGTGACTGGTCATATTCCAATCCTGAGAGCTGCTGTTCCCGTACCAGATGACTGGTGATATTCCCCGTCAGGATGCTCTCGATCGTGGATGAGTAGAATCTCCGTCAGATCTGGTGGGACACTCTGAGTACTCTCTAATACCACAAGGCAATAGCATCCCCATTCAATAATACCCCACATGGTAATAACACACCTCTCTCTAATACCAGTCCCAGTAATAACATCCCCTCCCTCTAATACCTCACATGGTAATAACATCCTCTCTCTCCAATACCACACATGGTAATAACATCTATTCTCTATAATACCACATGGCAATAACATTCCCTCTTCTCAACAGGCAGACGACATAAAGTTGATGAGAGGAAACGTGGAGTGATTAAATTAAGACATTTCGCAGTGTTGGGGGGCCAATCGGGAACAAATAAATTATTATAGGAAACCGAATATTTCAATTAGAATTGCACTCATCAGATAAAATATATTCCACAAGGACAGGATTTGGAACGGCTCACTGAGATCCCAGTCCTATCTATGGCTATCTCGCCCCGGAACATATTTCTGGGTTAGAGAGAGGCGCTGACATCTGCAGTATTGATCTTATCTGATCACAGCGTTGCTGAATATTCATGTCCTCCATGTTTGAATCCTCGGCTGTCAGAGAGCCTTGCTGATATGACACACTACAATTATCAAATCCAACTTGGCGTGACTTAGCTCCTCGTGCTCGGGAGACAGACAGACAGTGGGTGGAGGTGCTGTTTGTGTGCCAGAGTGGTGACACAGACAGACAGACAGACAGACAGTGGGTGGAGGTGTGGTGTGTGTACCGGTGGATGAGACAGTGGGTGGAGGTGTGGTGTGTGTACCGGTGGAGTGAGACAGTGGGTGGAGGTGTGGTGTGTGTACCGGTGGAGTGAGACAGTGGGTGGAGGTGTGGTGTGTGTACCGGTGGAGTGAGACAGTGGGTGGAGGTGTGGTGTGTGTACCGGTGGAGTGAGACAGTGGGTGGAGGTGAGGTGTGTGTATCGCAAGGTTATTATAGTTAACGAAAACTAACTAAAGAACGAAAACTAGGTGTGAAAAAACATTTTAGTTAACTGAAATAAAAATAAAAACTAGGCTTTACAAAAAAACGATAACTAACTAAAACTGTAGTGTGTTTACAAAACTAACTAAAATAAACTAAAATTGTAGAGAAAATGTCCTTAGTTTTAGTCTTTTTCATTTCATACATAAGCCTAGTATTTTGGGTGGATATTAAATCTATCCTCCATTATTTCTTTAGCTGTGCCCCTGCGCAGAAGTAATCTGACGTGCGCCAGATGGTTTGTTTTGCACAGAGAGCAAGATGAGCTCTCGAGATCAGGATAGTCTCACGAGGCTAGCGCAGAAAAAAAATAAATAACTAAAACTAATACTGAAACTAATAAAAACTAAACTAAAACTAAGCATTATCAAAAAATAAAAAATAAAATAAACTAGCAAATCTTCTTTAAAAACTAATTAAAACTAAACTGAAATTGAACACAAAAAGTTAAAACGATATAAAAATAAAAACTAATGTAAAAAGCAAAACAGTTATAACCCTGGTGTACCGGTGGAGTGACAGACAGTGGGTGGAGGTGTGGTGTGTGTACCGGTGGAGAGAGACAGTGGGTGGAGCTGTGGTGTGTGTACCGGTGGAGTGAGACAGTGGGTGGAGGTGTGGTGTGTGTACCGGTGGAGAGAGACAGTGGGTGGAGGTGTGGTGTGTGTACCGGTGGAGTGAGACAGTGGGTGGAGGTGTGGTGTGTGTACCGGTGGAGAGAGACAGTGGGTGGAGGTGTGGTGTGTGTACCGGTGGAGTGAGACAGTGGGTGGAGGTGTGGTGTGTGTACCGGTGGAGTGAGACAGTGGGTGGAGGTGTGTTGTGTGTACCGGTGGAGTGAGACAGTGGGTGGAGGTGTGGTGTGTGTACCGGTGGAGTGACAGACAGTGGGTGGAGGTGTGGTGTGTGTACCGGTGGAGTGAGACAGTGGGTGGAGGTGTGGTGTGTGTACCGGTGGAGTGAGACAGTGGGTGGAGGTGTGGTGTGTGTACCGGTGGAGTGAGACAGTGGGTGGAGGTGTGGTGTGTGTACCGGTGGAGTGAGACAGTGGGTGGAGGTGTGGTGTGTGTACCGGTGGAGTGAGACAGTGGGTGGAGGTGTGGTGTGTGTACCGGTGGAGTGAGACAGTGGGTGGAGGTGTGGTGTGTGTACTGGTGGAGTGAGACAGTGGGTGGAGGTGTGGTGTGTGTACCGGTGGAGAGAGACAGTGGGTGGAGGTGTGGTGTGTGTACCGGTGGAGTGAGACAGTGGGTGGAGGTGTGGTGTGTGTACCGGTGGAGTGAGACAGTGGGTGGAGGTGTGGTGTGTGTACCGGTGGAGAGAGACAGTGGGTGGAGGTGTGGTGTGGGTGGAGGTGTGGTGTGGGTGGAGGTGTGGTGTGGGTGGAGGTGTGGTGTGTGTACCGGCATGGTGACGCGTTGCTGGGGTCCATGACAGACAGGAAGAGTGTTCATTGTGTTTGCTGTAATCACAGCAGCGTATTTGTGGAAGGTTCATTAATGCGTGTCTATCTCTCTGTCTATCTGTAGGCATGTGCTATAGAGTATCTTTACCTCTGTATATCTGTCTACCTGTATGTCTGTATACCTGTCTGTACTGTATATCTGTAGGTATGTATATCTGTCTGTCTGTACATCTTTACATCTGTCTGTCTGTATGCATGCACAGTTGTTGTTTGATTCAAAATTAATGGTTTAGAGTCCTTCACACTAAGTCAATGACATATTCACACACACACACGCGCACGCGCACACACACACACACACACACACACACACACACACACACGCACACACACACACACACACACACACACACACACACTGTCATTTCTCCCTGGCTTGCAGGCACGACTTGCTCGAACGAAACTTGAAAGCTATGTTATCATGTAGCCAGTAGATATGCTAAGAAAATTGCATATGTTTGCAAACTAAAACAAGTGTACACAAATTTAAAATCGAAAAATGCTTATGAGACCATGATTTTACTTATATGGGGCAAAAGTGGTTTTCCATCGATATCTCTGTCAAATATGCTGCGATCGCGCCCAAAATTTGAAGGGAGCTCGTACACGGTAATATGTGCAGGCAAGTATAACCACATATTTGCAGGTCCAGTCATTCTGGAGAAAATGGGAACGCGACTTTTGTCCTGCGCAACTTTTGACCCGGCTCTCCCCCATCTAAACAAAAAAAACAAATTGATTTGGCATACGATCTACCCACAAAGCATGGTCTTGTCATCTAACCACGCAGATATTAATATTTTTACAGTCTTCATTCTCTGAAGCGATGTATCGAAGTCCTTCATTAAGCGAGTCGAAACAGACACACACACACACACACACACACACATACATACACACACACACACACACACACACACATACATACACACATACACGCTCTTCTCTAAACAGCGGCAGAGCATTCGGTGACGTCACGCGGAAGTGCGGTGGCTACCGCGATTGTATGCGCAAGAAGTTTCACATACAGCTGCGCTGGTTGGAACGAACGTGTATGTGTGTGTGTATGTGTGTATGTATGTATGTAGGCTATGTTCGATCTCATACATACACACACACACACACACATACATACATACATGCGCCACTGAGCTCACAACTCACAACGCAAATAGTCATTCGGTCACGTGAGCTCCCCCATTCATTTAAAGCGCGAGCGAACTACCGCGCATGTGCGCATGTTTTGCAGTGAGCTCTGCTGGTTCACACGAACGTGTGTGTATGTCTGTATGTGTGTGTGTATGTATAAACATACACACATACACACACACATACATACACGTTGTAAGTAAGCTTGAACAAGCAACCAAAGGGCACTTTTCACACCCCATAGGGGGGGACTAACTGAGCTGCCATTCCATCATCCATGCCCATGAGCGCATGTGTGTGTGTGCGTGTGTATGTGTGAGTGTGTTTGGATGTGTGTGTGTGTGCGTGTGTGTGTGTTTGTATGTGTGTGTGTGTTCCATTGTATGGAAACAACTACTCTTCCTGGACCATACACACATGCCCTGGTTAGAAAGCAGCTGAAGAATTCCTTTCACCCAGTGAAGATAACGAAGCACACAGGAGCAACAGCTTTCAAAAAGAGAGAGCGTGAAAATGAGGCTCTGAAAAACATTTCTATTGTAAGGTTCATGGTGACAACCAATATTAATGGGGGAGTGTGTGGGTGTGTGTGTGAGGCATTTTGACGTGTGACAGTGATGGGGAGTACTTATCCAGGACTTGCTGTTGTGCAGCAGAGTGACACTGAAAGCACTTGAAGAGAAGTGAGGAAGGCTGGACTGTGACAGAGCTCGAGAGAATGACCGTGACCATTGATTAGAGGCTCATTCGGGCGAGCATTTGTATATAAATCGATAAAAGGTTATTTCTGTTTCTATGGAGCCGGTGTGGAACGGCGGAGGCTGGAGTTGAGTGTGCTGTCTGTCTTTTCTGTCGCAATGTTTTGTTTCAATTTCTCCTTCTATCGCTCACGCTGTCGCACAAGCGATTACAGCAGCGCAGTCGAAGACGCTCGCCATGGAAACAACAGCCGTCTGGAGAAATAAACAACGACTGCCACCGGCTTCCGCACAACACGGCAGAGCAGTTCCTCTACCCAGGCCCAACAGATAACCTGTGATGTTCACGGAACCCTGTTTCCATGGTAACCGCATCACACTAAGAGCACGGGAGGCGCTCGGGCCCCCCGTGATACGAACGTGACGCGCTGTGACATGCCGTTATTGGACAGGTCTGGTTTGGTCCTGTCTGGTCTGGTCTGGTCTGGTCTGGTCTGGTTCGGTCTGGTCTGGTCTGGTCTGGTCTGGTCTGGTCTGGTCTGCTCCGGTCCGGTCCGGTCCGGTCTGGTCCGGTCTGCTCTGGACTGGCCTGTTGAGATCCGTGGTGACCTGTAGTCGTGTCCGAGGCACAGACACGACACCCTCATACTGAACGTCCCTATTCTTCCATGAGAGGCCGGGCAGCTCTACGTTTCCACTTCCCAGCGGCGGCACGGCGAGAGCTTATTAACTGATTGCTTGTAAACAGCTAAAGCCCGCCGCCTCTCCCGCTCTCCGCCATGCCTGCCCCCCCCCCCCCTCCCCCCCTGCCCCCCGCCCCCCCTGTCCTCCTCTCCCACAACTCATTAATTACGTGTCTCTGTCTGCCCAAGGTCCTCTGGCCACCGATGCAGAAAATGGCTCCAATTAGACTTTTTTCATTCATTCTCTGGAGTCTATAAAGACTGGGGGAGAGAAAAAGAGAAAGATGGAGGGAGAGAGAGGAAGAAAGAGAGAGAAAGGGGGGGAGAGAGAGAGAGAGAAAGGGGCGGGAGAGAGAGAGAGAGAGAGAGAGAGAAAGGGGGGGAGAGAGAGAGAGAGAGAGAGAGAGAGAGAGAGAGAGAAAGGGGGGGAGAGAGAGAGAGAGAGAGAGAGAGAAAGGGGGGGGGGGGAGAGAGAGAGAGAGAGAAAGGGGGGGAGTGAGAGAGAGAGAGAGAGAAAGGGGGGGTGAGAGAGAGAGAGAGAGAGAGAAAGGGGGGGGGTGAGAGAGAGAGAGAGAGAGAGAGAGAGAGAGAGAGAGAGAGAGAGAGAGAGAGAAAGGGGGAGGGAGAAACCGACCGACTGAACTGTCAGTCAGAGCTAAGTGGAGGCTGGACTTCGAGGGCCACAGGGAGAGAGATGTGAGAGGGAGTACAGAAAGCCATATGATCAACCACAAACACACACACACACACACACATACACACACACGCACACACACACACACACGCACACACGTGCACGCACACGCACGTGCACGGCCCCCTCATATTCCCTCCCTATAATTACGTGTCCTGTATGTGATTGTTCATTAAGTTTAACCCTCGCCTGGAAATAGACACCGACACCCCCTTATTAGTGGCCCGCGCTGATCTCTCCCTGCTGCCTCCCCCTGCTTCTCTCTCTCTCTCTCTCTCTTTTTCTCTCTCTCTCTCTCTCTCTCTCCCTCTCTCTCTGTCTCCCTCTCTCTCCCTCAGCCCCAGAAACCCGTCTGCCAGCAGGCTCCTCCATGGGGTTAGAGAGGAAGGTAGGGGAGGCAGGGGGAAAGAGAGAGAGAAAGAGAGAGAGATAGAAAAAGAGAGAGAGAGAGAGAGAGAAAGAGAGAGAGAGAGGAAGAGAGATAGAAAAAGAGAGAGAGAACGAGAGAGAGAGAGAGAGAGAGAGAGAGGGAGGGAGAGAGGATGAAGGCGGGGACAGGGGGAGAGAGGGGGAGGGAGGTAGAGAGGAGGACTGGGGGGGCGGAGGGGGGGGGGACAGAACAGGGAGGGATTATAGGACCTGGGGGGAGCGGGGACAGTCAACGCCTCGAGCTTCTGGGCCAGCCGGTGTTCATGGTCCGGCGTTAAACACGGACTTACGGCCAGATTAGGGTTAAGACCCCCCAACACCGACCAGCTGACTGCAGCATGCAGCACTCAGCCTTCACTTGGTTAGACAGGAACAAAAGCTCGGCCTCGCCCGTCTTATTCCAGACCCAGACCCCACTCCATCACTCTATACAGCTACCATTCTGCTGTTCCACACATTACGCAGGGCAGATATATACCCAATAGAGTATGTGTGTGTGTGTGTGTGTGTGTGAGAGAGAGAGAGAGAGAGAGAGAGAGAGAGAGAGAGAGAGAGAGAGAGAGAAAATGAGAGGAGAGAGATATAGAGGGAACAAGATCTACCCCCCCCCCCTCTCTATATAGTACAGCTACAACTCCTCAGAGGCCAGGTATACCCAGTAGGATGTGTGTGTGTGTGTGTGTGTGTGTGTGTGTGTGTGTGTGTGTGTGTGTGTGTGTGTGTGTGTGCGTGTGCTTGTGTGTGTGTGTGTATGAGAGAGAGATAAAGACACAGAGAGAGAGAGATAAAGAGAGAATGAGATAGAGAGACAGAATGAGAGGAGGGAGATGAGAAGAAGATCTAGTTTGGGCTTGGCTGAGGCAGCAGGCTCTGGCTGTGTGTGAGCAGTGTGTGTGTGTGTGTGTGTGTGTGTGTGTGTGTGTGTGTGTGTGTATGTGGATGATGTTGGAGAGTGTAGGACAGCATATATCCCTATTAATACCAGACAGTTAAAGCCCAATCCAGTAGTAGCCAGCACCAGGACTCATTAGAGTGTGGAAGGGTTCATGTGGGCTGTGTGTGTGTGTGTGCGTGTGTCTGTGTGTGTGTATCTGTGCGTGTGTGTGTGTGTGTGCGACAGCATGAAGTAGTAGATGATGCTGATGTGGGCTTTTCTTCAGACGTTTTATCACAATGACTCACAGATGAGAAGCTGCTAAGTGTTCCTAACGGGAGAGAAGAAAGGAAAGGAGGGATGAGGAGGAGAGGAGGAAGCCAGGGGAAAGAGAGGTGAGGTGGGAAATGGTAGAGAGTGTGTCATTCCTAACCCCCCCCCACACACACACACACACACACACACACAGATTGTTCTAATGCCAGCCACCACCACCCGGCACAGCTCTGCTCTCTCTCTCTCTCTCTCTCTCTCTCTCTCTCCTCTTTCTTTCTCTTCTATTTCTGGTCTCTCTCTCCCTTTCTTTCTCTTCTATTTCTGCTCTCTCTCTCTCTCTCTCTCTCATTGTACTGTCTGTACTCCTTTGTAGAAAAAGTGGGTATTGCTTCAGAATGATTTTCTTGAGGGCCACTAGTGTAGGATAAAATTCTTTGTATATATGTGTGTTTTACTGTGAAGCCTCATGTGATGTAGGTCATACGAGTTCTAACTGAACACTATGAAAGCCCAGGCTGCTTATCTGGCTAATGACAGCCAGACGGGTCAGTGCTGATCCACTGGGAGGATTCCTGGTATGAGTCAATACCGCCCTCTAGTGGTCACCTGCAATCGTTCACCAACATGGCCGTAGCGCACATTATATTACATTAGAAACCAGTGAAACTCAATGAAGTTGTTGTCCAAGCGACCTGTGAAAAGAATCCGACACACAGCCATACAAGCCCCCCACAAAGCTCCCCCCTCTACACTCCTAGCCAGGCGAAATCCAAGTACACACACACACACACACACACACACACATGCACCAACACACTCCCTGATCTCTCGTGACAGGCGCAGGGTGGGCTGTATGGGACTTCATATGCTAATATAGAGTCAGTTGCTGGCCACTTCAAAGGATCTGGAGAGACATGACTGATAGTGACAGCGCGGACAGCTCTGAGCTTTGATCAAAAGGCAACGCTAAGTTCATGTAAAAGAGGCACACAAAGTGAGAAATTATGTCCAAAACAAGTCCTATACCCCTCCTTCAGACACACACAAATCCCAGATTATCCTACAGAAAGTCTCGGCTTTCCAGGGCCCACTTCAGGAGAACACTCGAGAACCCTTCTCATTACAGAAATCAGAAACATTCATTCATTATTGTACCTCAACCAACCCTGTTACAAAAAAATCCTTCTAATACCACAGAACAGGCATGACCATGTAGCCCTCTGTCTGAACCCCACTCTCTGATCCTGCTTCATTTATCCATCTATCTATCTATCTATCTATCTATCTATCTATCTATCTATCTATCTATCTATCTATCTATCTATCTATCTATCTATCTATCTATCTATCTATCTATCTATCTATCTATCTATCTATCTATCTATCTACCTATCTATCTACCTCTGCCTGTCTATCTGTCTGTCTATAGGTCTGCAGGGTGGATCTAACTGTCACCGAGCCTGTAGGCCAGTACTGCCTGCAATGTATCTGTCTGTGCTAGTGTGTGTGTGTGTGTGTGTGTGTGTGTGTGTGTGTGTGTGTGTGTGTGTGTGTGTGCGTGCGTGCGTGTGTGTATCCAGGCTCGCACTGCAAGCTGTGGTCACCGCATTGCTTTATAAAGACAGGGAGGAAGCCAGGAGAACTGTGCTGCGCTGGCCAGCCCCATTGGCTTCTGGGTAAGTTAGGAAGGCCAGTGGGCGGCGTGGTGAAGACTGGAGGGGGATGGAGGGATGGAAGGATGGAGGGATGGAGGGGGATCCTCCCCGGTGTCTAGGTATGCCAGCTACTGCAGCTGACGGCGGTGGTGCCGAGACTATCTTAGGAGGACCGAGGCTGAGGGAGACCTTCAGTCCCTTCTGAAGTTGACATAAGGACTGATATATTCAGCCTTTGAGGTTGTGGCAGTGGAATAGTTCCTAATATATCCTGGCTCATCATTTCCTGGTTGGGCTTGAAACCTGTACTTTCTGGTTCCACACAAGGCAAACTCCACTAGGTTTGTGAGGGGAAATTTGGAAGATTCCGGATATTCTCAGAGAAGCTGTGAGGTACTTGAGTTTCATCTGAGCCTCAACAGGACTGCGGGCCTGGGGGGGCTCGTCTGGTGCACCTGTGTGGAAAACATGTCACTCTCGATCTGCCTAGCAACCCCTCCCGAAGAAAACACGTCAGAGGAGGAAGAGGACCACTCGCAAACAGCGGGCACATTCATACCCAAAACAGGAGGCAGGGAAAACTGAGAAAGGCCTTTTACTCATGCGGCACTTTTATTTGCGCGACGCGGCTTCATCTGAATGACAATGAAACAAAGAGCTGTTGAAGCTACGAGCGGGAGCCGCGGACGCGGGGAGGAAGGGGACCGGGGGGGAAAAACAAAAAAAAAACTGAGAAAACTCTCACTTGGGCCACCGCGCGCATCCAAGAGCCTTTCACCGCATCTACCCAACAAACAAACACACACACACACACACACACACACACACACACACACACACACACACACACACACACACACACACACACACACACACACCTCCTTTCACCACCCAGAGCTTTCATGCCCCCGTTTCCCCACTCTCTCTCTCACACACACACACACACACACACACACACACACACACACACACACACACACACACACACAGAGGGAGTGTGTGTGAACCTGTTGTGCCAACAGAAAAGTTGATGTGGGGGGGTGAGAGGGGGGTTGAAGGCCTGACTGTGGGAGGCAGAACGAGAGAAAGGAGGAGAGAGAGAATGAGTGAACGGAGGGGAAACGGGACGCCGGCGAAGCAGAAGTAAGTGGCCGTCTCAGCGCTGCCTCTTAGTGGTAGTTCATTAGTCTTGACCTCGCCTCTGACCCACGGGGGAATAGAGCAATGGGCCTACTGCTATGACACTGACACTGAGCCAGTCTCTCTCTCACACTCGCACACACACGCACGCATACACACACACACGCACACACACACGCACAAAATGGTAAATGGTAAATGGACTGCGCTTATATAGCGCTTTTCCACCTTAGCGGCACTCAAAGCGCTTTACAATGGCCTCTCATTCACCCATTCACACACACATTCACACACCAATGGCGGTAGCTGCCATGCAAGGTGCTAACCTGCTCACTGGGAGCAATTTGGGGTTAGGTGTCTTGCTCAAGGACACTTCGACATGTGGACAGTCGGAGCTGAAATAAACAAAACACAGGAAGCAACCCTGTAACTAACTATTTTGGGAGACATCTCGGCTATACACTGGGGGCCTGCAGGTCTCTCGGCTCAGTGAGTGCCAGGATGTAGGCCTAAGCATCTTTTTGCTACCTTCGCTTTTCAGTACATTGATGGCCAAAACATCGGGCACGGCAAAAGCACGCTGGAAAGTCTTCCGAAAATCTCTCTTTCTTTCTCTCGCTCTCTCTCTCTCCCTCGGTCTCCTCTCCCTCTCTCCCCTCCCTTTCTCTGTCTCTCTCTCTCCTCTCTCACTCTCCCTTCTCTCTCACAAACACACACACACACACGCGCACACACACACACACACACACACACACACACACACACACACACACACACACACACACACAGGAATGTTGCTGCTGTTATTGTTCTTACAGACCGAAATCGCTCCTAAGCCTGGCCAGAATTTCCAAAACAAGACACACAGACGGACTGACACACACACACACACACACACACACAAATACATGCATGCACATACACACACACACACACGCGCACACGCCCAAACACAGCTTCCGTCTATTCTTTTGAACAGAGAGAGGAAGTGGGGCTGAGCTGGCCAGGACACAGACCCAGCGCCCCAGACAGGGGCAGCCTGCAGAGGCCCGTCTGCTGCCTGTCTCCCTGAAAGCCTTCCACAGCCTGGAGGTGCCCCCTCTCTCTCCCTCTCTCTCCCTCTCTCTCCCTCTCTCTCCCTCTCTCTCCCTCTCTCTCCCTCTCTCCATATCTGTCAATCACGCATTCACTCTGCTGCTCAAAGCACTGATGGATATAAATATGCACTTGTAGTTTAAAGCAGCACTTGAGGCAGCAACTCTCTGGAAAATAGTCCCTCAGTAGAGACACCCATGACTGTTTCCTAAGGCGCTCACTGGTTTATCTGGCTCTCTCAAACCCATTCTTTTTGTCCGTTTCCTCCCCTTGGTTCTGTGCAACGAATCAGTGCTCAGGATCCTCTGTGAGTGACCGTGCTACCTGACGACGCTCAAGCCTTCCATGTGTCGCAGGTGCCACTGCGTCGCTCGTTAGCATCACTTCCACCCTCACTTGCCCACGCCGGGTTCGATCTCGGGTCCTCTGGCTTTCCAGCACACGTGACCACCTTACATAAACATTGACCACACCACCAAAAGGCTAGTGATTGGATGGTGCGGGTGGGCTGTATTTATAACGAGGAGTGAGTTTAACCAGTTCAACATCTGGCCGGTCCTGGGCCAAGCCCCGTGCTGAGTAACTAATGACCCAGGCAGGCAGCCATTTTGTCCTGATGGGTTGATGGGTTGCTGTTGGAGCCAAGCAGGTGTAGGGGAGATATTACACTATTCTACACTACACTACACTACACTTCACCACACCATACTATACTACAGTATACCAGACTATACTATACTATACTACGCCTCACCACACCACACTACACTACTGTAAACTACTCTAAACTACACCACACTACACTCATCTAAACTATACCACACTACACTCATCTAAACTACACCACACTCATCTAAACTACACCATACTACACTCATCTAAACTACACCATACTACACTCCTCTAAACTATACCACACTACACTCCTCTACACCACACTACACTCCTCTAAACTATACCACACTACACTCCTCTAAACTATACCACACTACACTCCTCTAAACTATACCACACTACACTCCTCTAAGCTATACCACACTACACTCCTCTAAACTACACCACACTACACTCCTCTAAACTATACCACACTACACTCCTCTAAACTATACCACACTACATTACTCTAAACTATACCACACTACACTCCTCTAAACTATACCACACTACACTACTCTAAACTATACCACACTACACTCCTCTAAACTACACCACACTACACTCCTCTAAACTATACCACACTACACTCCTCTAAACTATACCACACTACACTCCTCTAAACTATACCACACTACACTCCTCTAAACTACACAACACTACACTCCTCTAAACTATACCACACTACACTCCTCTAAACTATACCACACTACACTCCTCTAAACTATACCACACTACACTCCTCTAAACTATACCACACTACACTTCACTTCAGTAGACCATACCACACCACCGCTTCACTACCACTACCTGAAAAAGTCATCATGAATACCCGTGTGTGTGTGTGCGTGTGCATGGGGGTGCGTTTTTGCATGTGTGCGTGCGTGCTGTGCCTACATGTGTGGGCCCCCTAACGGCAGAGGCAAACAAAGCAGCAACACAACATAACCCATAATCTCTCATGACCTGGTGAGGATGGAGTGAGAAATGAGAGTCTGTTTCTGGTCTGGACAGCAGCAGACAGCTCATCACAGCCTGTCAACAGCTCAGCCAACCCCGGAGGGGGAGGAGTGTAAGGGCTATAAACAGTACCGGGCCGCCCTCGAGACGCGCGAAGGCCACGCTCTGACCCCCTGACCCACAGGAAGCAGAACCCAGCTGGGGGAGGGCAACGCGTGGGGGGGGCTGCTACAGCACAGTGTGCGGATCTATCCTGAATCCCTCCGTATGGGCCGGCGTAACACTGACACTTCTCTCACACCTTCCTACATTCTCTCTCCATCCATCCCATCCTCGGCATCTCTCTCTCTCTCTCTCTCTCTCTCTCTCTCTCTTTCCCTCTGACTGACTGGCCTACACACACACACTCAGTTGGTCGGTGAGTTGTTAAAGACATATAATCCGCACTGGCTGCGATTGTGGTAGTGCAACGAAAACATACGCCTTCGAATGACAACAACGCTCATTCTCCAAGCTGATGTTAGTGAACACAGCTGGGGATGGTTGGCGCTGTTTCACTAACTGCTGCTCGGCCTGTCAACCAGCCAGTCAGTCAGTCAGCCAGCCAGTCAGTCAGTCAGTCAGTCAGTCAGTCAGTCAGTCAGTCAGTCAGTCAGTCAGTGTCAGTCAGTCAGTCAGTCAGTCAGTCAGTCAGTCAGTCAGTCAGTCAGTCAGCCAGTCAGTCAGCCAGTCAGTCAGTCAGTTAGCCAGCCATTCACTCAGTTTTAGAGATGTCCTACCTTGGGCCATTTGGGGTTGAGGAGGCGGGCTTTGAGGGCGTCGTCCAGGGCGGTGCTGTACTGGCCCAGTCGGAGGTGGGCCGCAGAGCGGTTGCTGTACAGGATGCAATTCTGGGGGTCGGCGCTCAGGGCCTCCCCGTACAGGCGCACGGCCAGGGCGTACTCCCCCTGCTGGCAAGCCTGGTTGCTGTGACGTACCCGCTCCAGGAACTCCACTTTGGTCAGACCGGGAACGGGACACGCGCCTGGGCCGGGACCCGGGACAGCCTGGCTCTTTGACTTCCTGAGAGACGGGACAGGAGGGGCCGAAGAGGAGGGAGGGGACGAGGGGGACTGGGGAGGGTTCGCAGTCCTGCTGGCGGAGCGTGGACCGAAGAGAGAGAACTGGGAGGGAGAGAGAGAGAGAGAGAGAGAGAGAGAGAGAGAGAGAGAAGATGAGGACAGGTGGACGTGAAGAGGGAGACAGACATTAGTCGGCGGTTTTCGCATCAATCCGTCCAACTAGTCATTTTACAGGACACCTTAGACATATGAAACTTACAGGCCCGGCCTCTGGGACGAGTCCACTTTCTGAGCACCTTCACAGGAAGACCGAAGAGGTGATTTGCGACAGAACGTGAGAGAGGAAGAGGCCTCCAGACAGAGACGAGCGGACGTATTTACGTATGCGTACCGCGCCGTCGCCCAGAACGGAGGGAGGAGGGGAGACGGAGAGGAGAGGACAGGAAGGGGGCAGCAGACAAGGGAGGACAGAGAAGTGGGGGGTCTGAAGGTGACATGGAGAGGAGTGCAGAAGACGGGGAGGAGAGCGACGGAGAGGAGGAACGTAAAATGGAAAGAAGAGAGAGAGGGAAAAGAGAGACACATCCCGAATGAGCAGATCAGCCGACCGACCAAATGAATCAGGAGAGAGACACAAGTCCAGCCTCTGATTAGTGCGTCTAGGGACAACTACATCCAGCTCCCTCTGAAAACTGCATTCTGGGACTGCAAAGTAGCATAATTACTTCCAGAGAACGAGAGAGAGAGACAGAGAGAGAGAGAGGGGGGGGGGGGGGGGGGGAGGGAGTTTTCCAACTTGATGGTTGTGTAAAACATTAATTCTCTTTATATGAAAATACCAGAGCTAAATGTTTCTCACCCCCTTCTTGTCAAAAGCAGTCAACATTGCCTGATGCCCCTTCAGTGTGTGTGTGTGTGTGTGTGTGTGTGTGTGTGTGTGTGTGTGCCTGGGTGTGTGTGTGTGTGTGTGTTAGCTCCCTGTTGCCTTTGCCTTAACTTAGATGTGCTGCTTCCCTCCCTGATCCGGGTTCCCAAATTTGTCTTTTCACCATAACTTCCACCAAGGCCCTTATTATCTCACACACTCACTTACTCACACACACATACACACAGACACACACACTCAGTCACACACTTGCAGAAGGACTGAGGCTCTCATTATCTTTCCTCTGCTCTGCCTGTTCCTTCCACCGACCTGACAGCCAACGTAAATAGGGTACAGTGTAGAACAGAGTACACCCAGGCTATGTAAATAGGGTACAGTGTAGAACAGAGTATACCCATGCTATGGTACAGTGTAGAACAGAGTACACCCAGGCTATGTAAATAGGGTACAGTGTAGAACAGAGTACACCCAGGCTATAAATAGGGTACAGTGTAGAACAGAGTACACCCAGGCTGTAAATAGGGTACAGTGTAGAACAGGGTAGACTCAGGCTATGTAAATAGGGTACAGTGTAGAACAGAGTACACCCAGGCTATAAATAGGGTACAGTGTAGAACAGAGTACACCCAGGCTGTAAATAGGGTACAGTGTAGAACAGAGTACACCCAGGCTATAAATAGGGTACAGTGTAGAACAGAGTACACCCAGGCTGTAAATAGGGTACAGTGTAGAACAGAGTACACCCAGGCTATGTAAATAGGGTACAGTGTAGAACAGAGTACACCCAGGCTGTAAATAGGGTACAGTGTAGAACAGAGTAGAGCCAGGCTATGTAAATAGGGTACAGTGTAGAACAGAGTACACCCATGCTGTAAATAGGGTACAGTGTAGAACAGAGTAGAGCCAGGCTATGTAAATAGGGTACAGTGTAGAACAGAGTACACCCAGGCTGTAAATAGGGTACAGTGTAGAACAGAGTACACCCAGGCTGTAAATAGGGTACAGTGTAGAGCAGAGTACACCCAGGCTATGTAAATAGGGTACAGTGTAGAACAGAGTACACCCAGGCTGTAAATAGGGTACAGTGTAGAACAGAGTACACCCAGGCTGTAAATAGGGTACAGTGTAGAACAGAGTACACCCAGGCTGTAAATAGGGTACAGTGTAGCACAGAGTAGACCCAGGCTATAAATAGGGTACAGTGTAGAACAGAGTAGACCAAGGTTATATCTACTGCAGCAGCCCACTGCTCTCTCCTGCTGCTGTCTGCCTAGGCCGTGCTCTGGTCTGGGATCAGTCTTAGTGTGAACATGGCCGCGCTTCCTTTGTGTGCTTCACTAGGACCGGCGCTGCAGCCCAGAAGGCCGGGGAAGGGAAGCGCTGCCCGGGTACCACAGTAGATCTTTGAAGATCACAGATGCTCTTGGGTGACCGAGTGAAATGGTCGTTAAAAAGCATCGACCGTGGCGCGCTCCTTCACGGAGTCCAAATGTGTTTATCGGTATGGCGTGGCCAGTGGAATAAAAATGCTTGGTCAGAGGGGGGGGGGGGTGAACTCTCTGGCCTGGTCTCTCGCTCCACACAGCCGACTGGGAGCTCTAAGTCACCCAGCAGGACGCTTCGCGCTGGGGGTTCTGGGACACGGCGCGGTCGGCTCGGTTACGGCTACAGCGCCCAGGCCCTCTGCGTCTGCTAGGGTGTTTCGGGAGGAGGGCGAACAGGAAAGACTTTTATTGTCCGAGTGGGGCAGCAGCCTGGTCACATGGGCCGTACAGGAACACCCCTATTGGCTATTTCTATGCAAACACACACACACACCTACACCTACACACACACATATACACGCACGCACACACATACACATACACACACACACACACACACACAGGCACACACACACACAGGAACACAAGGAAGGGAATACAAGTGTGTGTGCTGCCTCCAAGATAACACACATGCACATTTCCTTGCCTTGCCCCCTGCTCGACGCAGGTCAGGGGGGGTCGGCACATTCCTGGAGGAATAATAACGCTGCGAGCTCCAGACAGAAAGGGAGAAAGAAAGAAAGACAGAATGGGGGGAGAGAGTAAGATAAAAACAGAGGTAGAGAGAGAGAGAGAGAGAAAGAGAGAGAGAGACATAACTGATAGTGACAGCAGGGAGACAGAGGAAGAGGCAGAGACAGAGACAGTGTCGTGATTGTCCCTTTCAGCATGTTCTTGGGAGTGCTGTTATGCACTAACTTCTCTGCCCTGGTTAGCTGCACAGAACCAGCTGCAGATATGAAACAACGGCTCAGTAGGCAGCCATTGTCTATGTAGACAAACAAGAAATCTGAGTTATACATGCAGATTCTCTGGCAGGTATAGTTTAAGCAGGAGATGTAGGCAGGCATACTCATACCCTATTGAGATATTAGGGTAGCCTACTTTATTTGCTTGTGAAAATGTTATGTAATTCATGTTTAATAGTTTTAGGTTTTGGTGACACTATTTAGCTTTTTCCTTGTTATGATTGGCAATTGCAACCCCCCGTCCTCTTTGACCCCCGTCCTCTCTCATGAATGGCTGAGTGAAATCTGATAGTTGGGTGTGTGTCTGCGAGGTGACTGGATGTGTCGTTAAAGCATACTGTACGCATTGTTAAACTGAGATGTGTGCATGCGCCCCCCTTTCCAAATAAGGCCAACATACACCTGTGAGATGTTGACGATGTTGATTTGTTGTTTAAAAAAAGTACAAACTACCAGTCTTGGGTTTTACTGTAATTAAACACAGAAATGCAGGCAAGCGTTTGCACGCGATGAGGTTTCTTTTTACAGTGCACCACAGTGTCCACACCACATCAAAAGGGCTATCAAAGCGCACTGGCCAATGGTGAGAATATACTTTCTATGTTCAATCATCAGAGTTTGTGTAGGCCTAAATACTTATCCAACATTGTGGGCCCATCGCTCTCTGTTCAAATATGCCTACCTTTTCTTTTCTCGCTCGGTGTTTCTCCATCCTGCCCTACTTTATATCCAACGACGGCAACTCGAAACTTTCATCCCATGGCCATTCGATTCCCAGTGAGGACAGGAAAACATTCTCCATCCACAACAATGCATTATTATCCGCGATCACTTTTCTACAAACTTTAGCCTTCTGTATGACAGCCGAGTAATATCCACAACCATTCTCATTTCTTTATGAAAAGTTATCCCAGAGAAAGAGCGCCATGTTGTCAAATCCGTTTTTCTCCAAGTAGCGGAATGTGTGCCCGGTTAGAGGCGGGGATCTGCACGGTCCCGGTTAGAGGCGGGGATCTGACCGGGCGGCTCCACCGCTAGAGCGCTTGCCAGGTTTTCAATTACTTTGTGTGACATCAGAACGGAGTTGTGTTACCTGCAGCTTTTCATTACAAAGACGGCCCCGCACCACCGCGGCTGGGGCTTATAAGAGCTTTCACAGGTGATAGGGAATTAGGCTATATGGCTACAAAAGCCTTCATCTTACACACTCAAATCTAAGAATTATATAAGTTTAGCAATTTGGCCAAATGTTTCTGCAGACACAATGATCTTGAAAAATGTGATTCACGTAGGCTATTCTATGCCAATAAGTTTATTTTGATTACAAAGCTTTGCAGCCTAAATAAAAAAGGGTATCGGTCAAACAAACAGAATTATGTAGGCCTATTGAACAACATATTTTTTACAGTAACATAAAATAATATTTACAATGAGATATGTACATAGGCAGTAACCGAGAGACATTCCAAAGAAAGCTATCTGTCCATGAATAATCCTGTGGACATTTACATTATGTAGTGTGATACACTTAGGCCTACACAGTAGGACTATTCTCAATTCCATCACGGGCTGACAGTCTCACACATCCCTGAATGACAATACAAAAACAATAAGTGCCCATGTTCATTTCTTACTCTCACACACATGTGCACGCACACACACACACACACACACACACACACCAGCTTGGATGGGATGTAACCACTCTGTAAAGCGCATTGTGTTGCCTCTGTTTATGAAATGCACTATACAAATAAAGTTTGATTTGATTTAGGTGTGGGTTGTGTGTATTGTGTCGCCTCTCACTCACATGTGTTGTGTGTGTCACGTGAGGCCAATAAAGACCCTTGAGGCCCTCGAGGTCCACAACCATGACTATTTACAACTGTTAGAATCTGTCCTGCAACCTCACGTTAACAGGGACCAATCACAACCCTTGACTGTTTAATAAATGCTCTACTGATTTATTTCCGGCCAATCCACAAGGGTGATTTCATTGTGGTTTTCAAGGGAGACCAGAGTGTGCACCAAGCAGATGGAGTCTTCTGGTCTTGGGTATTTTGGGCCTGGTCATCCTGAGGCACAGCTTGTACAGTCTAACAGAGCGGTCCTTCCGCTTGGCTCTTCTCATGTTGGGCCTCCTGACCTTCAGCCTCAAGACCTGCAGGTGGCGCCGTTCCTCCATGTCTCCATCCGCCTGCTGCAGCTCCAGCCGAGGAAGGAGGGGCTGGACCAGAACAGCTGTGCAGCTGTGTGTGTATGAGAACGAGAGTGAGTCAAAGAGAGAGAGAGGCGGAGGGAGGGAGAGAGGCTGTTAGCTCTAAATTCTTAGTCACCATCGCATTTGCTACTTTCATTATGAAACTTATTAGATGAAAACCTAGAACTGTGTGTGTGTGTGTTTGTTTGTGTGTGTGTGTTTGTGTGTGTGTGTTTGTGTGTGTGTGTGTGTGTGTTTGTGTGTGTGTGAGAGAGAGAGAGAGAGGTGGAGGGAGGTAGAGAGGCTGTTATCTCAAAATACTTAATCACCATCCAACATGCTCATGAACTCTCATTATGAAATGTATTCGATAAAAATGAGTGTTTGTGTGTGTCTGTCTGTCTGTCTGTCTGTCTGTCTGTGTGTGTGTGTGTGTGTGTGTGTGTGTGTGTGTGCATGGACTGACCTTGCAGTGCAGTGCTGCGACTGCAGAGTGAAACAGGACTGGGACAGATAGTCCAGTAGAACAGACTGCAGCCCACTCAGCTCCTTCTGTTGACCCAACGCCTGGAACAGCCTGGTGGGGTAGAGACAGGCAGACCGGTCAGACTGAGACAGCCTGGACCAGCCTGGTGGGGTAGAGACAGGCAGACCGGTCAGACTGAGACAGCCTGGACCAGCCTGGTGGGGTAGAGACAGGTCAGACTGAGACAGCCTGGACCAGCCTGGTGGGGTAGAGACAGGTCAGACTGAGACAGCCCCTGTATATTAAACCAACTACCGTAGCAGCCTCAGTGGTGCGAGTGAAGAAGACGGCTACAGGAGTGAACGGACAGATGTAGGATGAGGTAATATCATACATACATACATACATACATACATACATACATACATACAGACAGAGAGATACATGCATTCAAAGTAAATTGAATCATCTCTGGTGTGTGTGTGTGTGTGTGTGTGTGTGTGTGTGTGTGTGTGTGTGTGTGTGTGCAGTACATTACCACTGCCCTACTTCTCGATCTTACAAAACTCCGACATGAGTGTGCAAACATCCCTGGTACTGTACGTTTACTTTGACGTTTCGTTGTATGAGTACAGAGCGATAACACAATCCTGCTCAGTGTCAAATGTATTTGTACAACATTAGACCTTTCGTCAGGGCCTGGGACTAGACATTACACAGCAAACAGTTGAGTTTGTCGAGTTGATTGGTATAAACGGATCCTATTTACCTGCTGGTGCAGTTGCAGTGGTAGAGGCTTCTGGACTCGGGGTTGTGGAGGCCGTATCTCTCCTGCTGTGGAGGGATTTTCAAACGGCAGTCGTCCAGGTCTCTGTACAGCTCACAGGATTGCTTCCCGTCTAGAGAGGAGACGGAGAGGGACATACGCTCAGTGTCCCTGGCAGGATAGGTCGCTAGACGGATAATATACACAAGGGCAACACAATGCAAACAGAAAGGGGGAGCTAGATACACACACTGATCCTACTCCTAATTTTCCAGAGGGAAGTAAAAAAAATAAAAAAATAAACAGTTCATATGTAGATGGTTGAAATTATCTACTGTTCCATGCTGATAAGCATAAGGTAAGCTGGTAAGATGATTCCCCCACACACCTGTATGTGCCGTGGCTTGCCCTGGCAGAGGTAGGTTAGTATATGTGGTGGGTTTGGTTGTGCGCGCGGCACTGGGGTCTTGGGTGGGAGGGCGGTTCTCCTTCCTCGTCTCTCTCCCCGGTGTGCTCAGGTCCAGGTTGCTGCCGTTTGTTCCAGGTGTAGGACGGGTTACAGAGAGGGCTGGGGAGCTAGAGGCTGCAGTGTGGATGGCCGGTTCTGAGGTGGTGGAGGCTGGGGAGCTAGAGGCTGCAGTGTGGGTGTCTGTCCTGTAGGTGGTGGAGGCTGGGGAGCTAGAGGCTGAAGTGTGGGTGTCTGTCCTGGAGGTGGTGGAGGCTGGGGAGCTAGAGGCTGCAGTGTGGGTGTCTGTCCTGGAGGTGGTGGAGGCTGGGGAGCTAGAGGCTGCAGTGTGGGTGTCTGTCCTGGAGGTGGTGGAGGCTGGGGAGCTAGAGGCTGCAGTGTGGGTGTCTGTCCTGGAGGTGGTGGAGGCTGGGGAGCTAGAGGCTGCAGTGTGGGTGTCTGGTTCTGAGGTAGCGGAGGCTGGGGAGCTAGAGGCTGCAGTGTGGGTGTCTGGTTCTGAGGTAGTGGAGGCTGGGGAGCTAGAGGCTGCAGTGTGGGTGTCTGTCCTGATGGTAGTGGAGGCTGGGGAGCTAGAGGCTGCAGTGTGGATGGCCGGTTCTGAGGTGGTGGAGGCTGGGGAGCTAGAGGCTGCAGTGTGGATGGCCGGTTCTGAGGTGGTGGAGGCTGGGGAGCTAGAGGCTGCAGTGTGGGTGTCTGTCCTGGAGGTGGTGGAGGCTGGGGAGCTAGAGGCTGCAGTGTGGGTGTCTGTCCTGGAGGTGGTGGAGGCTGGGGAGCTAGAGGCTGCAGTGTGGGTGTCTGTCCTGGAGGTGGTGGAGGCTGGGGAGCTAGAGGCTGCAGTGTGGATGGCCGGGTCTGAGGTATCGGAGGCTAGGAAGCTAGAGGCTACAGTGTTGGTGTCTGTCCTGGAGGTGGTGGAGGCTGGGGAGCTAGAGGCTGCAGTGTGGATGGCCGGGTCTGAGGTATCGGAGGCTGGGGAGCTAGAGGCAGCAGGGTGGATGGCCAGGTCTGAGGTATCGGAGGCTAGGAAGCTAGAGGCTGCAGTGTGGGTGTCTGGTTCCGAGGTGTTGCTCTTCTGGGGGTCTGCGGTGAGATTGGTTTGAGAGGTGACGTCGATGTCCATAGAGGTAGTCGCCATATTGTCGTCATCAGAGTCTGGGTTAGTGGAGTTGTACAGTGTAGCGGGGTACACCACAGCAGACAGGGTCATCTCCTCCAACCGACACCTGCAACAGAGAAATATGGTTTTTAAAAAGATTTTAAACACGTTTTCACCATGTTCATGCATTTCTTATGTCTAAAAGTATACATAATGTATTTTCTTTTCAGTTTCTCCTTACATTCCAAACCAGTTTCTCTGCACACACTGTAGCGTGTGGGTGAGCTCAAAGCAGCGCAGCTGGAGCAAGTTGAAGAAGGTGTAGCCCACCACGTCTGATATGCTGTCCTCCGACCACCGCAGACACTCACGGAACCTAGACGAAGACAATTTAGTCAAAAGTATCAAGTGAAGTTTAATTGTAGAGCACATACAGTATGCATACTGTAAAAACGAAACGCAAGTGCTTTACAGAATACTGAAAAAATATTGATTAAATTAACATCGGCTTAAAATCAAAAGGTATACTATTTGGTAAGTACTCGGCATACAGTTTGCCATTGAACAAGTTTGAAGGAGGAAGGTTTACATGAGGAAAGATGAGGGGGGGCACAATATGTTGTGTTACCTCTCATCACAGTCACAGTGAGACATGGTGAAGATGTTGAGGTTGAAGACTCCATATCTAGATTGGAAGGACATGATTGTCTCTTGGCATTGGTCATGCTCACGGCAGCAGCTGTCAGTCTGAAAAAACACACCTGAGACAGGAGCAGGGGAGAGTTAAAATAAATGTTTTATAGCAAATATGCCTACTGTAGTAATGGGGAAAAATACAGTACTTTTTTTTTTAATCCGCTGGATTCAATACTGCCTATCTAATATGCCACTGGTCTACCTACCCAAATCTGAGTATGATGTTGCCTTATCCCCAGAGCCGCACCAAAGCGTCCCGGGTACTATAAAGCCCCGCTTTACGCGCCGGTGTGTTCCTCTCTCCGGACTCTCAGCGTCACCGTGGAGGTTCTGAACCGACACCCCGACGCGGTGCTCCTCCGTGCTCCGTGCGTGCCTTCCCCGCGTGCGTGACACCCGGACCCGGTGCTCCTCCGTGCTCCGTGCGTGCCTTCCCCGCGTGCGTGACACCCGGACCCGGTGCTCCTCCGGGCTCCGTGCGTGCCTTCCCCAGGTGCGCTCTGCGCCCTCGGCCACCGTGCTCGTAGAAGTCACCGCGACGCACGGACTGTTCAATTCCAGCATCAGGTTGATATCGAAGTGCTCGTCAGTGGGATGTTCGGTGAAGTCTCTCCCGCGTCTCTTACACACTGACATGTAGTTCTTGGTAACAGCAGACTCGTCGTTCCAGGCGCAGTTGACGAGGGATTTCTCTTTGGTCCAAACACTGTGGTAGAGACGGAGAGACCGCTGGGTCTCGTCATGTCTGAGAAAACTGTGATGGGCCTCACCGTTGGACATGATTTTAGTCCAGACGCAGAAGTTCAGAGCAACACCAGCACTGGTCCATTTCAGGAGTGCTGATATAATTACTAAAACGTTTAGAGGTGATTTTAAATACATGTTGACACCCCAAACAATTATAAATCGTACAATCGTAGCGTAGCCTAGGCCTACCAGCTAGACAATGCAATTGAAAAATATAAATAAATAGCGGTGAGATGTTCTATAGCCTACAGATTTTGAATGTTTTTGTTGTAGCCTATTAAAACATTGATCAGCTTTCTGCTTCCAATGATAACTGACGGATAAGGAGTCCGGGAAGGTTTTTAAGGCGAGCAGAGGGGGGTTTCCGGCTGTTCTAGAATGATGTCAGGAATCGTATGTTGCTGTGATGATCACGTGGATCACCTACCCCCCCCCCTCCCCCCACATCGCTCTCTCTCTCTCACACACACACACACATGCACGCACACACACACACTCCACTCAGCTACACTCACAGACACAACATCACAGCAGGTAGCCTATTAATACTTATATATATATATATATATATATATATAGCCTACAGTAAACTGATAAACCTCCTGTCAATCTCGAGGTGATAAAGGACATTTCATTTTTATTGGGTCATTGATGATGAAAAAAGGGGATCTCTTATCATGCATTTCTTGCATATTTCACAACATGACGGTGAAATTTCTTCAGAAGGTAGATGGCAAGCAAAATGACAATCATGTAGATAATATAATTGATAAGAACTCCAGGACCTCGAGGAGCCTTTAACCACCACATGGCACAGACAATTACACACCTGAGCGACGACATCCCTTAACACACGTTCTTACTACAGTGGCTGCTGGTGGAATTTGTCCTGTGCATTTTCCCATCCGTGCTGTCCTCCTCCAGCAGTGGGCAGCCCCGTCAGTGGCACCTGGGGGCCAAGGCAAAGTGCTCAGTCCAAGTCCTGGTCAGGGACAGAACTGAAGAGCATCTGTTGTTCTGCATATTTGTCCTATTGGGCTCTTGGGAAGAACCCTTTGCAAATACAGGGAGAACATGCAAACTCCGCACAGGGAGAACATGCAAACAGCCCAGGACCTTCTTGCTGTGAGGTGACAGTGCTACAGTAAGTATAAGTACTGCACCAATGTGCTGCACATGAGTGAATTTGGGGTTCAGTGTGGAGACCTGGGACCAAGCTGGGGAATGGCAGCGGAAGAGAGAGAGAGATGTTAGTCAGTCACACTTTTATACTCCTCACTCCCAACACCCAGGTGCACCGAGTTTCCCCTGACGACCTGTCCACTCTGCCAATACTCCACAGGAGCACCCAGGCCGACCAATAGGCAGGCAGAGTGGGAGGCGTCACACCCCCCTCTTAAAGAACAGGGTCCCCCCATAAACAAATAGACCAAAAAGAACCAAACAAAAACCCAACAAATGATCCTACAAACCAAGCAAAACCTTTAATTAAAGGAATCCGGGGAGAAAAATGCTACTCTCCCACTACCACATCCAGAGTCCCCCCCCCCAAAAAAAACAAGAGAAGAACAAACGAAAAACACATGCAGAACTCCCAATACTGGCAAACAACCAACCAACCAATTAACCCAACCAAAGCCCAGCAAGGCTGGCAACCAATTAACCAAACAGCCAACCCAAAGCCAGGGAGGGCCAAACAGAAACCCAAACAGAAACCCAAACAGGACCCAAACCAAACGCCAGCAAGAACAAACCAAACAGGCCAAACAACAAAAGCCAAAACCAAAAGCAAACACAGGCCTACCAACCAAACCAAAAAAGGACAAGCCCCCAATTTGTCACAAACCATAGGTGAGTGGCAAAGATGGGAGTCCACACATGAGTTTAAAGGGATAACAAAACATGAATTTATTTAACATAACCTAAACCAACAGAACATAAACTATTAAGTATGAATATGAATCTGGATAGGAATCAGTGGTGTATGCTGTGCATGGATGAGTGGTGTGTGTGTGTGTAAACACAAAAGGAACCGGCTTAACCCCCTCTGGGCAGGAGACCTGGGACCAAGCTGGGGAATGGCAGCGGAAGAGAGAGAGAGATGTTAGTCAGTCACACTTTTATACTCCTCACTCCCAACACCCAGGTGCACCCAGTCTCCCCTGACGACCTGTCCACTCTGCCAATACTCCACAGGAGCACCCAGGCCGACCAATAGGCAGGCAGAGTGAGAGGCGTCACAGTCTTGCTCAAGGACACGTTGGCACACAGCCAGGAGCTGGGATCGAACTTTTTTTTTTAAACAAATATTTGGTTGCGCCACCTGACATTTTTTGGGCAGTGAAGTAAAAAAAATACAGTTAAAATGAATTTTAACACTTTGAAATGATATTTAACAAATGAGATTTGTTTAATTGAAGTTTGTTCCAGACTCAAAAGTATGCGTCAGATTTGAATACACTTTTAAAAAATACCTTTATAGAAGCTTTATTCGTCATTGACCAAAGTACAGTATCTATGTGTCTGCTCTTTATTCTGAGTTCCCAGAAGCTCTTGCTATGGCAAGAACTTCTGGGAACAAGCTATGATATTCGTGGACACCAATGAGAATCCGATCGGATTTTTAACCGGATGCTGATTGGCCCGTGTAAATAGTGTGCTTGTGTGGAGAGGCTGATGTGCCCTTGGTCACTGGCTGCAGATTTACACTTTTCAAGAATTTCTAACGAGTCCTGCGCTAACAAGCTGTCAGTAACATATCTGGCACACAAGGTGGGATTTACTGTAATTTACTTTCTTCCACGTTAACTCTTACTTCACAGAGGTTTTTATTACTCAAACAGCAAAGTGTATTACCTAAATTCACTTTCCCTTAGTCCTGACTATGCTCCCGAGGAAATAATTTTTGCAGCTGGATTTGAAGGATTTTGTGGGGGAGGCCATTGTGAAGCGCTTTGAGTGCTACTAAGGTGGAAAAGCACTATATAAGTGCAGTCCATTTACCATTTACCATTTGAAAGGTAGGGTAATGTGATGGATCTGCCCCTCTGCCCATGTTTTGTGGTGCTTGACTCCAGACCAGTGTGTCTTTAGCCCTTGTGTGCTGTGTTGTTATTCACCCAATGTTCGCTAGCACCCACAACATTATTGGGTTCTTAGAACAATACAGCCATAACAATTTATGTAAAAAGATACTTAACAGATGTTGACTTAACTCATATCTCATATCTCTCGTATCTCAATTACAAGCTATAAGGTGCATGGTTAATATATGGCATTTACCTCTGCTAGATCATGTTTATCAATTAGAAATGGTGCCCAGAGAGCACAGACCTCCGTCCGTGAATGCACTTCATGGCTCAGTGTGTGCACACGTGTGTGCGAACAGGAGATGTTTGGTATTGCTGCATACGTTAGGCCGAGAGCTTTATGCCAGTCCAAACCCCATGTCTCTGTGACCTTCCCATGTCAAGATATGGCCGTTTCAATTCCCAATTGACAATGAATGTGAGGAATTTTTCGCTCCCAAGTCAAATCAAATGAATGGAGCATGATTCAAATCGGCCCTGTGTTTGGGATCCTCTCCAGAATTTAATGGGTTCTTAGCTGGCTCCTACACCCCTCCACCAAATGTAAAGAAAATTGGGCCGGCCTTATTTTGGTGGCTTGTGGATCCGCCCCGTGATTTGAATCCACTCCAAAATGTAATGGGTTCTATGCTACACCCTTTCGCCAAGTTTTGCGAAAATCGGTCTGGTACATGACCTGCGCTGTCACCTGGATAGAGGCAATGATAAATAAGCCCCATTGACACAAATGCATGCCGGTCTACACACCACATGACAGACAGAGTTCTACTGTGTTCTGTGTTGCCTACAGTACTGTCTTCCTGTCCTTATTGGGTCCACACACATCACAAAATGTCACATAACCTAGAATGATGAAAGTATTTAGTTCAGAAATTTCTCTAACACCACTCACTCACTAATACCACTCACTCACACACATGCACACACACGCGCGCACACACACACACACACACACACACACATACACACACACACACAAAGCCCTCCGTGGACAAGACCCCGCCTACATCTGCGACCTCATCCACCCCTACTCCTCCAGCCGGTCGCTGAGGTCGTTCGACCAGGGGCTCCTGGTGGTGCCTCGGACCAGGCTAAAGACTAAGGGTGACCGAGCCTCGGACCAGGCTAAAGACTAAGGGTGACCGAGCCTCGGACCAGGCTAAAGACTAAGGGTGACCGAGCCTCGGACCAGGCTAAAGACTAAGGGTGACCGAGCCTCTGACCAGGCTAAAGACTAAGGGTGACCGAGCCTCGGACCAGGCTAAAGACTAAGGGTGACCGAGCCTCGGACCAGGCTAAAGACTAAGGGTGACCGAGCCTCTGACCAGGCTAAAGACTAAGGGTGACCGAGCCTCGGACCAGGCTAAAGACTAAGGGTGACCAAGCCTCTGACCAGGCTAAAGACTAAGGGTGACCGAGCCTCGGACCAGGCTAAAGACTAAGGGTGACCGAGCCTCGGACCAGGCTAAAGACTAAGGGTGACCGAGCCTCTGACCAGGCTAAAGACTAAGGGTGACCGAGCCTCGGACCAGGCTAAAGACTAAGGGTGACCGAGCCTCTGACCAGGCTAAAGACTAAGGGTGACCAGGCTAAAGACTAAGGGTGACCGAGCCTCGGACCAGGCTAAAGACTAAGGGTGACCGAGCCTCTGACCAGGCTAAAGACTAAGGGTGACCGAGCCTCTGACCAGGCTATAGACTAAGGGTGACCAGGCTAAAGACTAAGGGTGACCGAGCCTCGGACCAGGCTAAAGACTGAGGGTGACCGAGCCTCGGACCAGGCTAAAGACTAAGGGTGACCAAGCCTCGGACCAGGCTAAAGACTAAGGGTGACCGAGCCTCGGACCAGGCTAAAGA
>NC_140241.1:27694495-27699495 GCF_949987555.1 Borostomias antarcticus
CACCGTGCTTGATGTCATAACTGAACTCCTGTAACACAGCGGCATCCAGAGGTACAGTGGGTACATTGCATACAGTATTGACAACAGAAATAACCTTGCAGTGCCAGTGTTGGTTGTTTGGTGTTTAAATCGTTAGCTACTGAACCTCATCATGCAATCCACAGTGAGTTAGGGCACACTGACCTCATTGAACTCTGGATTGAGGGTCTTCTTCTTGATGGTAGTTTTATTCTTGGCTTTCTTCCCCATGTCTGGCTTCAGACAGCTACAGCACACAGACAGAGAGGATTCAAACCCTCCGGCAGCAGACCAGACAAGGAGATAAGGACACCAGTAGAGGCAGCAACTTCAGAGTATTGAGACATGACCGTTGAGGGAAACACCTACATCCTGACGAAGGGGTCAGAGTACCCGTTGGAGTCCATGGCGGCCAAGTGAGCGCAGCGGACCACGCCCACAATTAGGCATTCCTGCTGAGTGCTGTAAGTCAGGGACACCAGGATACGGCCCCTCTCCTCAGCATCATCACCCTCCTTCAGCTACACACACGCACGCACACACGCACACACGCACACACGCACACACACACACACACACACACGCATGCACACACACATACACACACACACACACACACACACACACACACACACACACACACACACACACACAAGCATGCACACACACACACACACACACACACACACAAGCATGCACACACACACACACACACACACACACACACGGAAATGGCATGTGTCATATCCTTAGCCCTGCCCTCATCAGAGATTCCAACTGGTCATTTCCCAGTCCTCTAATCCAATAGATGATGATATGGAAAGATTAATGTCTGCTAATGATGCCCAGAGTCTTTAATCCAGGTTGGCATATGAGATGATCTGCGGAGTGGAGTTTAATGTGGTTAAGTATCGGGATTAATTCCATTTATTCAGTCTGTTGAGGATGTCACAGAGATGCTCTGCCATGTATTGCGTTCCACTTTATCCTCTAAATCAAGTCAAATTCAAATGGAATCGTGCTCTTTTATGTAACATCAAACCATCCATGTCATAGCACCCTGGGCCTCAAACAACACCGTCCTGGATCGTGGTTTGCAGAGTGGAATTGGACAATAAATCCCAAAAAACAAGACCTGTATTTACCTACAGTATGGGTTAGGCTGGGGGTTAGTGTGCACTGTGATGCTAAGCTGGTCCAGGTGTCTGCCTGACCTGTCCACCAGAGTGTGTGTGAGCCTGCCCAGCTGTTCCAGGTGTTCCTTACCTCCTCCTGGTAGAGAGCCATACCCCGCATTGCGTCCCCTGTGCCGGTATGCTTAACCTGGAGGGGGGTGGGGGTGGGGCAGAGGAGTAGGAGGGGGTCATAATAGGCTGAACACACAAACACACACATACAAACACAAACAACCCCCCGCGTAACTCTAGACTGCACGCCCGGTGTCCAAGAGGGCACACCCATTGTCCAAAAGTGCACAGGCTGTATCTATGCTGGGCAGCTGCTCGGTACCATGAGCACAAACAGGACAGACTGAGTCTGAGGCTGATGAGAGACAGGGCCATTACTGTGCGGAATGAGTGCATAATCACGTTACAGTAAATATACACAATTCATTTTGAACATGGGAGCAGCTAGGTGATCACCAGCTAGGTGTGTGTGCCATTCATTAATTCATCCACTGGATATTCCCCAGCAGATCAAGGTCATTCACATCCTCGCTCGTCTGCAACACATTTGCTGGTCCTTTCAACAAGCAATCAAACAATGTCTTGGACAACAGCCAAGGCTTGCCCAGTTAGAGAATAGCTCGAAAGAAAACTACAGACAAAACATTGTATTGAAATTTGTTAAAATCTTGACTACATTTAATATACATTGTTAATATGAACAGTACAGTGCCTGGAAAATACATACCAGATCAAGAGCAGGGTTTAAAGGCGTAGTGTGCTATTTTGGACATGTATCCCTATTTGTGGTCTATCTACCATGAACCTGAAACATGGAGACCATCATGGACGTGCACAGACAGACACCAGGTGGGGCTAGAGCACCGGCCCTTTGCCCTCTGGACAAGGCAAGTGCCCTTTTGAAAGTTACTTTTTATTTTTTACAGTGTAGGCCTACTGTATGTGGCCCATGGTGACATCGATCAATTCTCGATTAAAAGCGTGTAATAATAATGCCCCAAAATGCGTTGTAATTTTGCCATTTAACGTAATGATAACCACCACACGACCAATGTCGGTAGAATTTGTTGTTGGTATACTTAAGCTGAATGCAGGCTCTCACTCGGCTACAATTGCAGTCAATGGGGCATACGTAAACATATTGAAAAACTAGGATGAATGTGCTTTTCTGAGATGGGAAGCCCAGAGTGTAATCTGTCTCCGTATGCTCTCCTGTGAAACGTATCACAATCCAAATATTTTTAGGTGTTTGGCATGACTTGCACATAGTCCTCGGTGGGAGCAGGGAAAACAAGCGCCAGGGGAAAGATTATGTCCAAGCCCTGCCAAACATGTAAAAACATGCCATACATTTCACAGGAGAGCATACTGAGAATGGTAAGATTACACCCTGTGCTTCCCGTCTCTTAAAAACACTTTATCATTGTTTTTCCAACGCATTTACGTACAGTATGCCCCATCCAACGCATTGTCTTCCATTGCAGCCCAGTGAGAGCCTGCATAAAAACTACAGCTAGCTCAATACTGGAACGATCGGAGAAATGATGGTCTCTATGCTTCAGGTTCATGGTAGACAGACCACAGATATGGCTAAATGTCCAAAATAGTACACTACCCCTTTAAAAACAACTGTAGCAGCAGTAGTTTTATAGGCTATAAAGAAGATAAATTCCTGGGCAAGGAAGATCTACTCTTATCAGCAGGGTATATCTGATGAGGCAGACGAATGTGTACAGTCATCCATAGCAAGAGCAGTGAAATACAGCAATTCTGCAATGATTCTGCAATTTCTTTTATATGTTGAGTGGTCTGTGTGCGCGGTCCACTTGATACTGCCGGTGCATTTTTGGACACTGGGTGTGCAGTTTTGGATATTGAGTGTGCAGTTTTGAATACTGGGTGTGCAGACTACAGTAGTAAGGCTTTTGCATTAAAACGGCTCTTCACACACACACACACACACACACACACACACGCACACACACACACACACACACACACACACACACACACACACACACACACACACACACACAAACAAGCACTTACCTGGATCACTCTCTCCAAACAGATGCTGAAAATTTTCTTCTGGTTAAACTTGAGTTTCTTCAGAGCCACGCGCGTCTCTCCTATGAACTCATTGGGACCATACATGTCCTCGTCACTCACTGACAGCCTGTGGGGGGACAGGCGTTTAGTCCAGCTTGATTGGCTAGAGATCGAAGCTTAACTGTCTCTCATCACCACCTATCTCTGGCAAGGGACGTCATCCATTTTGGAAGTAGCGTTCATTTTGGAAGTAGGCTAGTTCATGGGGTTGTAACAGGATACACGGTGACTGTCTTTAGAGAGGTATTTGACCGAAAACGTCAACACAATAAATGTGCAAGAAGGTCTCTGTTTTAGTGTCTAGTGTCTGAAGGTCTCTGTTTTTGATCAGTATTTTAGACTCTTGGGGAGTTGAATTCCCAGCACCACAGCTGCTGTAGGAGAATAAAACGCAGTGGTGTGTGTGTGTTCTCATTGTTACCTCTGCCCCAGTGACAGCGCAGGGTGAGAGGTAATGTTTTCAGTGCCGTGTGTTTGTCTGTTAGTAGGATTACGAGAGGAACTACCAGACCAATTCTCCTGAAACTTGGTGGAGGGATGAAGCATGGGCCAACGTAGAACCCAATACATTTTGAAGTGGATTTGAATCACGGGACTGGTCGCCAAACATGGCTGGCCATTCACAGGCCTGGCGGTAGACGATTCCGATTGTCGGAAGATTTGTTGAGCGGGGAGGGGGGGGGGGGGGGGGGCTAGCGGACGATTCTGATTGTCGGAAGACTTGTGCGCCCCTAGTGCCTCAGCGCCCTAGGCAATTGCCTCGTATGCCAAGTGCATGCGCCGCCCCTGGCCATTCACCTCCATTCATTTTGTTTTCCCTGCATTCATTGTCAGTGGGGGGAATTGAAACTGCCATATCTAGAAACTGGAAGGTCACAGAGGTTTGGACTGGCATAAAAGCTCTCGACCTCACGACTGCAGTAACACCAAACATGACGTGTTCGCGTGCACAGAGCCACACAATGCATTTGCGGGCGGAGGTCTGTGCTCTCTGGGCACCATTTCTAGGCCTCCAGAAGGGGGCGCCTGGCGGACTCTGCCCTCACCGGAGAGTCTTCCGCTGCATGTCCTCGTCGGTGATACCGTGATACACCAGAGTCTCGTTCCATACCGGGTTCAGGGTGTTCTTCAGAGTCTTGGTACGAAGCTTATTGGACTGGGGGGGGGGGGGGGGGACACAAACAAGCAGAAAATGCAGAATTAAGGTCACATAGGTCATAGGTACGTGCGCGCGTCCGTGCGTGTGTGTGCGTGTGCGTGTGTACCTATGTCTCTCATTTCACTCCTCATATTTCTGCTCAGAGGGAGGATAACAGTATAGTGTTCATGCTTGTGCTCTTCCCCTGGAAATGGCCGAGGTAGATACATAAACAAGGTGTCTATTTACAGACACAAACGGAAGAAAGTTCCGGACTAGAGGTCTTCACCTCCGTCCTTGTCCTTGTGGTCGGACTCTACACTGCTCTGCTTGGCAGCCTCAGTGTCGCACCACCATAGCTTCCAGTTACAACTCAATCCTCTGCCGCCATGCTATACTTACCCTGTACTGTAATCATCTACCGCACAACGCTCAGTACGATAGCGTACAGTACAGAGCGGGGCATAAGCAATGTAAATAAGGTAGCTTTCTGAGTTAAAAAATAATAATTCTGAAAAACTATGATCCAGAAATAGATGGCGAGCTCA
>NC_140241.1:27704495-27719495 GCF_949987555.1 Borostomias antarcticus
ACCCCTCCCCTGTCTCTCTCTCCACCCCTCTACCCCTCCCCTGTCTCTCCCTCCACCCCTCTACCCCTCCCCTGTCTCTCTCTCCACCCCTCTACCCCTCCCCTGTCTCTCTCTCCACCCCTCTACCCCTCCCCTGTCTCTCTCTCCACCCCTCTACCCCTCCCCTGTGTCTCTCTCCACTATTCCTTTCTTTGTCCGTTCTGTCCATCCTCTCATACTCTTTATGTTCTCTCCCTGGTGATTGGAAAGGTCAGGGTTCCTATAACGGAGGCCATTGTGGCAACTTGACCGATTGATGTCATTGTGTATGTGTGTGCGCATGTGTGTGTGTGTGTGTGTGTGTGTGTGTGTGCCTTGGAGGGTTGATTGTGACAAAAGGAGGAGGGGCCATGGAGAACGTTTTAGAATGGCCTCACCCCATGTGTCATCACACGCTGTGCTGTATACACACTTGCACATACACAATACATTGCATATAGGTGCACATACACAGTACACACATGCGCACACACACGTGCACACGCACACACACATCCACACACACACACATACACTCACCGCGTGTCAGCACTCATGTATCATTGGGTTTCAAGAACCATGTAGAGACAAAGAAACCATCTCTCGACCCCTCTGATGGCAAAAACTACAGACCAGTTTCCCTTCTATCCTTTCTATCAAAAACACTTGAACATGCTATCTTTAATCAACTATCTTCGTATCTCCACCTGAACAATCTCCTGGACCCCCACCAGTCCGGGTTCAAGGCTGGCCACTCGACAGAGACAGTGATTGAGTTACTCCATGCCGCGAGAGCGAACTCTCTCTCTTCTGTCCTGATACTCCTAAACCTGTCAGCCACATTTGATACGGTAGACCACCAGATCCTCCTCTCCACCCTCGAGGAGAAAGGTGTCGCTGGCTCTGCACGCTCCCTGTTTGCATCCTACCTGACGGGCCACTCCTACCATGTGACATGAAGAGGGTCGATGTTGGAACCACGTAGTCTGACAACGGGGGTTCCACAAGGGTCTGTCCTGGGTCCTCTCCTGTTTTCCCTCTACACTACATCTCTGGGCTCTGTCATTTGCTTGCATGGCTTCTCCTATCACTGCTATGCCGATGACACCCAACTGGTCCTGTCATTTCCGCCTTCTGACACACAAGTGGAGACACGTATAGCTGGGTACTTGGCTGACATCTCGGAGTGGATGGCGTCATGGTGACACATCACTTCAAGCTCAATCTGGACAAGACTGAGCTGCTGTTCCTCCTGGGGAAGAGCTGCCCGCACCGGGACCTGGCCATCACCATTGAAGAAACTGTTTTAAAAGTTTTTACATTTTGGTCCGGGCAGTTCTGCTGACAAGGCTCATGTATTTGTCATTTGTCTCCTCTTCATCCTTCTACCTCATGCACACTTCCCCATAGTTTAATTTAGCTTAGCTTTTTGCCTTTATGCAGTTTGTCCTTAGGGGAGTGTCCCAGTATAGTTTAACTTTGTTGTAATTTTAAAAATTTAGTTTGTCACCCTCTAGTAGTTAAGAAATGCTTAGTACAATTTCAAGCTAGATCGGGCCAGCTTGTTCCAAAGTTGTAGCAGGTCCTGTTACTGTTCATCTTGTTTGCATCTCTTCATCTGACCAGTCTTGTCTGATCATCAGTCCCACCTGTGTTCAATCCAATCAATCCAGTTAATCAGTGGATCTATGCTCAGTCCAGAGTCCCACAACTCATTCCCATCACAGTATGTAGGCCTACTAAAATGTTTATCCAGGATTCCTACGGTGTAAATACTGTAATCTGTGACCTTTTTAGTTAGAGCTATCTGAAGCCACTCTCTCCTCATATTCACTGCAGAATTTCCAACGTTCATGAAAAAATGACACTTCACTGACATGATACATTGTACAAATAGTGTGACATTTTTCAGAATTAAACAGTATCTCAAAAATTGACAGTATATTGAATTCTGTCCTCATTCCGTCCCCCTCAAATTATTGCTCTCATAATGGAAAAAAATACACTACCCACAATCCTATAGTGCAACAGTGCAAGCTCCATCAATCAGACGTCGCTGTTGGCAACCCCACCCAACCCCCGCCTAGGACTACATCCGGCCTAATTGGTTGATTGGCCACTGACTGAGCACAGCCGCAGTTACTCTGCAATTAGGAAGACAAGCCAAACTACGTTTCAAACCCCAGCGAGTTTATCACTCATGAAGATGATACATACATACAGTACATACATGAAGGCGGCCACATGCCTTGTGTGATTTAAGTTTGTTTGGGAACGTTCTTTTGTAGAACTCAAGTTTAATTAGAAGATTAAGCGAAGGCCAAACTGCCAGCTTTTCACTTGACTCAATAAGAACATGATCTTCCCTTGGTGTCTATGGTTGAGTTCAAGCCCCGGATGATGCAGAATAAACACGCTAATGCCTACTCAGGCATTGTACTGTTTGGATTTAAGACACATGATTTTAAAGATATTTTTTAATTTAATAATTAGTCCAGGCAGAGACCTTCATGTATTTGTCATTTGTCTCCTCCTTCCACTTCCTCCTCAAAACGCCCGACCCCGATCCAGTTCTGCACAGCAGCTATACACTAGTTGTATTTTTAGAATTTGATTATTGCATTTTGCCTTCAGCACTAGATTATGCTCTTAGTCACTTTTTTTTCAGAAAGGAGATGCACTTGTGAGTTCTGCCAAGTAGTAGTACATTGGCTTTTCCTGTGTTAAATGCAATTACTTGGATAAAAGCGTCTGCTAAATGACTGTAATGTAATGTAAAGATATGTTTTCAATGAAGGGAGGAAGAGAGGGATGTAAGATTGGATTTTGTAGTATCCACAGTGGCCTTCCCACAAATCACTTCTCATTACATGGCGAATGTGGCACTTGAAGGCACTTGACTGGCCAGCACACCAGAAAGGACCAATACTTCACAGAAAGGTGGGAGGCTGCACTCAGGCGTTTAAAATGCATTGCATTTCTATGACACATGTGACCCCCCCCACCCTCTCCCAACACACACACACACACACACACAAACCTCCGCTCACCCACCACCCAAATTGAATTGGCTGTTGACCTGGACCAGTCGATACCCTACTGTAGATCACTGTACACAGCACAGCTCTCCAGGGAGGCGGGACGCGACACCTATTATCTGATTCTCAATGTCATCCACTCAGGAGGACATAAAAGGTCTCCAAATGACAGCACATCAATATCAGCCCTGGTCCCAGCCTATCAGCTCGGATCCCAGCCTAGAAGACCCGCCCCCTAAGATCTCTCTCCCCCTGACTCATTCTCTACTTCTGTTCCTCAATCTCTGGCAGTTTAGGAGCAGACACACAAACGCACACACATAGTACATCCCACTCTTAATCTCTCTAGAATGGATTACACACACACACACACACACACACACACACACACACACACACACACACACTCTCTCTCTCCTCCCCGCGCTGCATGCTCAACCTGTCTCTCTCTCTCTCTCTCTGTGTATCTCTCTCTCTCACTGTCTCTCCCTCTCTCTCACTGTCTCTCTCCCTGTCTCTTTGTCTCTTGCTCTCTCTATATATCTCTGTCACACACACATGCACGCACACATACACACATGCACACACACACACACACCCACACACACACACACACACACAAAATGGTGGGTGTCAAGTGAACTTCCCGCTGAGCTGATTGTGGGGAGGCGAAGGGGGAGCAGATCAAAGCTAAAGCTGCGACTAATGCCAGCAGTGGCGTGCACATTTTGGGGGGCAGGTGCTCAGTGAAAAATTAGGGCACGGCGAGATGATGACGGGGGTGGGGTGGGGGGGGGGGGTGTTGGGGGGTGCTGACAGATCATTTGTATTTTGATTGTTGCGCCAGTTGTTGACTGGGGGGGGCGTCTAGGTTGTTAAGCAGGTGGGCAGTCGGCTGATTTAGGCTCAGCTGTTTGGCGCTGTATGAGACTTAGGCTAATTCACAACAGAGAGAAATAAATGCTTAAACGTTATAGTTTGGAAACTGAGGCTTAGGGGGCAAACAATACACTCGTTTCATTTATGTGTTACCTAGCTGGCTAGCTGTCATCACTCGGGCACTCTGGATGGGGAAAGGGCAGTGGAGGAGTAGCGCGGGGGGGGGAGCTGGCAAAATTACAACGCATTTTGGGGCATTATTATTACACGCTTTTAATCGAGAATTGATCAATGTCACCATGGGCCATATACAGTAGCCTAGGCCTAGCCTACACTGTAAAAAAAAAAAAAAAAAAAAAGGAACTTTCAACAGGGCACTTGCCTTGAGGGCAGGTGCTCTAGGATCACCTCGTGTCTATCTGTGCACGTCCCTGCATGCCAGATAGTGTTCACTATAGAACAAACAACAACACCACCCATACTAAATAGTGCACTATAGAACAATAAATAACAACAATGCCAGATAGAATCTATTCAAAGACAAGAAACAATTTATTACAACGGAAGAACCCAATATAGAACCCTTCAGTTCCAAAGAGAACCTTGTTCAGCTCCATACGGTGACGTTTGAAGCCCTAAGGGTCCTTTTTGACCTAAAAAAAAAATCAGATTCTATATTGAACCTTACCAACCACCTTAATCAAAGGCTTCTTTGTTACGAAATGGTTCTATAGACCTTTCTGGAATGTCTTTCCTGTGTCCTGGTGTGTCCGGAGTCTGAGTCAGAATCTTGTCTGCTCTGCTGTCCTCATTAGGCTGGTCTAGCAGCAGGAAGCCAAGGGCGCAGGGGGACCGCCTCCTGAACGACAAGGGCACGTGTCATCGTTGAGAGCTTGATTTGATTTATAGCCTACTGTTTTTAATAAGTACCACGGCTAGAACAAGGGACTGTATAACATGCAGTGTGTGTGTGTGTGTGTGTGTGTGTGTGTGTGTGGACTGTGTGTGTGTGTGTGTGTGTGTGTGTGTGTGTGTGTGTGTGTGTGTGTGTGTGTGTGCGTGGACTGTGCGTGTGTGTGTGTGCGTCCAGGGGATCTGAACACTTTTAAATCACACTTAACGGCTCAGAAGAACAGAGCTACAGGGGCGGCGCAGCAATGCTTCAAAACCGCTGAACTTTACTTTCCCGCCTCTCTCACCTCCTGCACACGTGTTCTTGCTTTCAAAGGCATCAACACGAAAGCCACCTCTTCCCTCTCCGCCGCACAGCAGGACCTGCGTCAGGAAGCAGGCGCAAGTGAGAGATCGTTCTTTTTGGGGGAGGGGGTGAGGGGAGACATGGTGTTTTTGTGCACGGCTGTAAGCCAGCGCACCTATAGTAGGATAGCGTTTGTCCGGTTATCACTCCCTCCCTCCCTCCGGTCAATGTTGACCTCTGACCTCTGTTGGCACAACAAGAGGCAGTAGTCCCAGCACACCAAAATAAAGAAGAACACCAAAATCAACCGGCTGATCTCCACTGTACAAGTAGAGTAGCGGTGAAAGCATTGGACTCCCACCCGGGAGACGGGGGTTCAAGTCCCCGGTGGGGATGACTTCATGGGACTATACCCCAAACGTTCATCCTTTTACTCCAATCTTTTTATCCCTTACCTTTGTCCAGAAACAGAAGTTGAACCAATTGCAGCAAAATAGCTAACGTTACAGTAATCATCAGTGTAACTGCTTTAGCCACTGACCGCTACCATTAATGTTATGGAAGCTTCTGCTAGTTGTTGGGAGCTCATGAGCTAACTGGCTATCCTGCTCTTATTGTGTTGGATTAGCATTAGAAGCATTGGAACTGATGTGTCCAGGTGACAAGACCTATCTTAATTTATCAGACATTATTTCATGCCATTTCAATTCACAGCTATTTCAGTGGCATGACTAGCTTCCGTTCGACCAGACCTGAACAGAAACAAGCCAGCCACGCTTATAAGACAGGCTGGACCTGGCCTCGTTTTCTTAAACGTAAACAAGCGAACACAGCCGAGAGCCGACATCTGGTGGGGCGCTCGCTGATTGGAGGGATACGAAGGGCCAGCTGGTCAAGGGGGACTGCAGAACATGTGGATGTGCTAATGAGAACGTTTGACCCTCTGTCTATTAGTCTGTCAGCCTGCCTGTGTCTTTGTCCTTCTCTCTGTCTGCCCACTGTCCGTTTGTCCTTCTCTCTGTCTGCCCGCTGTCTGTCCTTCTCACTGCACTCTGTTTGGACATTTATCTATTTGTCCTTTCAACTGTCATCCCTCCTGTCTGTTTGTCCATCTATCTGCACTATATTTTCTGTCTGCTCTACTATCTTTTTTGTCCTTCTGCCCTGTTTTTCTGTTTGACCTTCTGTCTGTCTAATTGCCTGTCTGTCTAATTGTGTCTTCCTAATTTCCTGTCTTTGTGTTCAATTTCCTTAATTTTCTGTAAATGTCTGTCCTTGCTCTTCAGTTCGTCTGTCTGTTCTGTGCAGGCAGCTGGCAAGCGCTGGGATGCCAGGTCCGTTTAAGTGAACCACTCAAAAAAAAAGAGGACCTGTCACAGACATGCAGACACACACACACACACACACACACACACACACACACACACACACACACACACACACACACAAACACACACACACACACACAATGCGCTGAGAGAAAGGCCCTGTCACAGGCTGTCAGAGACATAGTGAGAAGCACTGCAAATTGACATGAAGTAAAAGTAAATCGAGGCATTTTAGCTCCACCACCAGACTGTGTGGGCTGACCAAGAGCTCCAGGGCCACACAAGTGCACTCTTTGAACATGCACACACACACACACACACACACACACACACACACACACACACACACACACACACACACACACACAAACACACACACACACACACACACACACACACACGCACACACACACACACACACACACACACACACACACACACCCCCACCCCCACAGACACACACACACATGCACACACAGACACACATTTTTTATTGTAGGACATACAGACAAGTTTGTTTGTGTGTGTGTTCGAGGAGCATGAGCTTTGCCAGAGGGTACTATATCTAGGACTGACAGATCGCGTTATACTCCTGTGCTATCTACAGACAGATCTTTATTATAGGAAATGATGTCATTCATGTTGGCAGAGTAGTTGGAACATATCATGTGTACATAATTCTGAATAAATAAACGATGAACTTTTTAACTGAATAATTACAGTGAAAATGAACTGTATGGAAATAAACTGAAATTTGCTGAAGTCAAGCTTCAAGCGACCAAGCTGCAACGACCACACGGCAACGATCGCACACGGCAACGAATGAGAGCCGCAATGAGTTTGCTTGAAGCTTGACGGGGTCATGAGCACGAGCAGCAATGAATGAGCCCAGCGACAAGCGAGCGCAGCAACAGGCCCATCAACAGGCTATACTATTACAGCACATTTGAGTTATAACATCAATGAAAATACAATGAAAGCGTGATGGGCATGGCTTTGCACATAGTGCATAATGTACTCTGTTAATGAAATTTCAGTATCACCAATGGGTTACCCCCTTTCTGAATCTTCCTATTTGATTTATCTTCTCTGTTCATTGTTTTACAACCTCTGTGAAACTTCTTTTTCATCTGTTCCCATAGAATCAGTCTGTTTAGAAGCACCATTTGCTCTGTGACATCACTTCCCTGTACCTGTGCATGTCACTTCCTCCATACCATGAGATAAAATGTCCTGTCACTGTCACAGTCCGACCATTCTGCTGACGGAAACACTTCCTGTTTCAGAATCCGATTTGCAAATTGTCATACTAGAATAAACCTATTGTCTTTGTTTGAGACCAGCTTGAATCGACCACTCAGCGTGTTTTTGAAATCTACCTAAAACCAAGTAAGAATTTCATCCCTAATTTCCGTCCCGCCTGCACCCTCACCACCAGCGTGTGTAGGCTACTGACCATGTAAGTGCTAGAGTCACGCAAATGCTTGGACGTGGTGCAACATGGTAGTGCTTTCTTCGTATCCAGTGAGTTGAATCTCCATAGATTATTGTTGTACAAAATTATAAGCACTTGAGCTTTGTGACCCAATTTTTTTTAAATGTAATTTTTGAATGCGAGTTTCTCCGCCATCTTGGATTGGATTTGTTAGCTGTTAACACCTTATAGGGAGAGGCACCCTAATCTTACCTGTGAAATTTCAGACCACTCAGACTTATGGTTTATGAGAATAAACTTTTTGTAGGTTTTGCCAAATTTTCAACCTGCAGCCAAATCCATCATGGCAATCATGGGTCCAAATGGCAAACTTGTTCCACATGAAGGATGATGTAAGTGTACCAGGTTTCATACATTTTTGTCTAACAGCTTGGAAATGCCAGCACTTTGAAATTTGCTTTTTGATTCGTTGACTGTAGCGCCATCTATGGTCGAATCTGCAAATGCTTCGACCTGGTGCAACATGGTAGTGCCCTCTTTGTGTCCAGTGTTGTACAAAATTATAAGCAGTTGAACTTTGTGGCCCAATTTTTTTAATTTTAATGTTTTTAATGCCAGTTTCTCCGCCTTCTTGGATTGGATCTCTTAGCTATAAACACCCTATGGGGAGACATGCACCGTAAACATATGTATGAAATTTTAGACCGATCAGACTTAAGGTTTTTGAGAGTAAACCTTTTGTAGGTTTTGCCAAATTTTCATCCTGCAGCCAAATCCATCATGGCGGAGATCATGGGTCTAAATTGCAAAGTTGTTCCTTATCAGGAATGACATATGTCTACCAAGTTTCATACATTTTCGTCAATTGGGGCGGACATGGCAGCATTGTACGCTAAATTGCTTATTATAGCGCCACCTATGGGCAAATCATGGTGAGTCTTTGTGGCGTAGTTACTCATGGTCTGTAGTTGTGACATGCCGAGTTACAGCATTTTTGGTTGAGGACTTCAAGAGTTATTCGAGGGCGTCAAGGAAAATAATAAGAAAACCAACAATTACAATAGGGTTCTACGCACCTTCGGTGCTTGACCCCTAATCATAACGTTGAATTTAGGATTGCTTGCATAAATAAAGCAAATGACGGATTATGATTATTATAATGAGGTTGTAGTAAGATATGAAAACAATGCACCATGGTTGGGGTCCTCTGTCTTCACAGAGTCATCATCTCCAGGAGCTAACATGACAGGCTACCCTAGACCCCAGGTCTCAGGTGAGGCCACCACGCAATCATGGCTACACCGTTCACCATGTTTACATACGGACCAGCGGTCAAACCACGGCCGCCTTCGTACTTCTGTTCCCCGTTTTGTCATTGTACTGTTTCATGACGTTTCGTGACCATGTTGTATTATTGCGTGGGCACCTGTGCCCGCGAGCAACAACGTCTCGTTCCCGTGCTCTGCGTATGTGGATGACTGACATACACAAACAAACCTCATCAAAGCGCCTCTGCTACTACGAACACAGGATGGCAGTTATTTATGGAACGCGGAACATCCCTTCAGGGCTGCAGACCCTCCCATCTGGATCAGAGTGGAATCTCTCAGCACGCCTACACCTCCCCTCACTCACCCCCCCTCTCCCAGCTCATTCTCCAGCCATGCGTCTCCATCCATCCCGGCTCGTTCATCCTCCCATCCGCCTCCCCGACTGGTGCCCTCCTCCTACCCGTCCTCCATCCATCCATCCTTTCATCTGCCCATCAGCTCCACCCACCAGCCGGTGCCACTGTAGTTCCCACATATCCACTCTAATATCTCTATCTTTCCATCTATGAGCGTCCGACCCATCCCTCCATCCCTCCATCCCTCCATCCCTCCATCCCTCCATCCCCCTCTCCTGCAGAGTGGACTGGCAGGATGGAGAGAAACAGCTTATGCTGCTTAGCTCTCAGCTCGCAGAAACCTTATCCCCCGCTTGATGACTCTCTCTGGTAAAGCTAAACACACACACACACGTGCATGCACATGAGCGCGCACACACACACACACACGCACACACACACACACACACACACGCGCACACATGCGCATATGTGTTCGACCCCCTGCCTAATGACTCTCTGGTAAAGCTAAACACACACAGGCACACGCAAGCGCACACACACAAATACACACACACTCATACATACACACACACACACACACACACACACACACACACACACACGCGCGTGCGTACAAGCCTATGTCTTAATGACTCTCTGGCAAAGTCAGACCAAAGTAGATAAAGGAGAAATATTAAGTCTGCCATCAACACCACAGGGCTCAAGTCCCTGACGTCAGTCGGCTGTCAGCTAGTATCCCCCTCAGCGAGCAGCAGGAGGTGGCAGAGCCCACACAACAAGACTGACATGTTTACTGAGGAGCACTGGCTTCCACAACACAGCGGAGCTCCATGTGCCATAACACCAAGACCCTGGACTACTCTCTCCCAGGGGATCATGTCTAGCTACTGTGTGACTCGTGTATAATGTGAAAAGGGCTGTTGTTGATGATGAGATGTGAGGAGAAATACTCATAGGACTGACTGACGAGTTGTTTTTCTGTCACTGGCTCCTCCCATTGACACTCAGAGATGGAGAGAAAGAGAGGTAAATTAGGAGTTAGCAGAGTTTGTGTGTGTGTGTGTGTGTTTGAGGGATGTATGAGTGGTGTTCCTGACTGACCATCTGTGTTGTGTGTATTTGTGTGGTGCGCGGGGGAGGGGGTTGGAGGCGAGTTCACAGCTCTGCATAGCTGCTAAGGGGGTCATATGGCGAGAGAGCCTCACACTGTGTGTGTGTTAATGTGTGTAAGCGTTAGTGCGTGTTGGTTTCTGTAAGTGCTTGTGTGTGTGTCCGTGGTAGATGCACCAGGGGCAGCGCTCAGTCACAGTGGGGGAAAAACAATACAGTCCTCAGGCTAATTGCTCTTCCTTCCTCTCTCGCTCGCCCCCCCCCCTTCTTTTTCTGTCTTTTCATCAGTCGAATCATATTGATGTGTCGTCCAGTGCAGCTGGGACTTGCTCTCGGGGCGAGGGTGGGAGGGGAGATTGGCACCGCGTTCCCCTCCTCCTCCCAGGAAACGAATTCATCTGCTTCTGCGATCGGGTGGGGGGGGGGGGGGGGGCAACCTGAAGCAGACGGCCGGAGAGACGGAGGGACGAAGGAGAGGACGGACGCTCGGGGGTGGGGGGCGGTCCCCTAGGGCCAATTCATCAGGCGGGACGTGCTAATGGTCACTTCTTCACCCTCTCACCTCCTCAACTCTTCCCATCTCCTCCCCCCCCCCCCCATGTGTCTGTGAGAGCTCTCATCCTCTCCTGTCACTGTCTGCCATGAAATACCACTTCCTCTCTGTCTCCATCCCTCGAGACTACAGATGGAGAGAGAACTGATCAGCATTCAACCGTTCTGCCAGCAACCATGGAATCAGGCCCGTGTTTTCTAAAACTGCGCGCCAGATAAACATCCCTTATTCCTTCAATTAATTGTGCTTTACGAGCAGAATGGAGTCTCCAGTCAGATTGCACTAGGGGATTCGGTCGTCACCCATCAATTTCACACATGAGAGGTGCACACAGAGCACATTAGAATGGTATAATGCAGTGCTCAGGGGGAAGGGACACACACTTTGAACCACCATGGGATTCAGCATCACACACGCACGCACACACACACACACACATACACACACACACACACACACACACACACACACACACACACACACACACACACACACACACACATACATCAGCCATAAATACACACACCACCCTTCATGGAAATGCACACTCCAAACATAACCCAGATGTTGTCTAGCCCTAGTACAAGGGCCCAGCTTCAGCTTTCCTATAAGTGATATTAATTCTTCAGTCCACAGAGTCTCCCCTTCACTGGGATTCTAATGAATATTATACAACGGTTAGTTCTGGTTCTTGATTCTGATTGGCTGGAAGCCATGTTAAAATACTTTGTAACACACACCTGGGACCGCATATAATTCCATTTTCAGTATTAATGCGCCTCCCATTTGATCCAATGTTTGTAGTTGTTGTTGTTGCTTGGCAACCCATTTGTTAGGGGAACTATTTTTCTCTGCGGAATTGAGGGAATGATGCTTCGTTTTGAATAAATGTTAATATTTTACATTGCTGTGTGTCTATTTTACACTAATAGCTGTAGTAACCGTTGTATAAAAGCAATAAACCACTCCGCTTCCCGTCGTGCCTAACAACGCCCCCTAGCTGTTATAAAATCACTATAACACACAGCCTCTCGTGGTTTATTGCTTAAATCTTAAACTGGGATTGAGTAGATCGGTCTACCCTCTGACCACATACATCCCCACGCCTCCCCCACTGCCACCCAGACTGCACCAAGTCAAGTCAAGTCAAGTCAATTTTATTTATATAGCACATTTACAAACTAGATACACATTCTGAAACCACACAGGTTAACTGTGGCTCTATCAGGAGAGTTGTCTGTTGGTGCGGCTGCTAGATTAGGGAAATGTTTATCTTAGAGTCTAGGGTAACCTGTCAGATCCTTAAGATGCATAAAACTAACTTTTTACAAATACAAGAGAGTGGATAATTACTCCCCTATCTGAGCCCATCTCTATGAAGAGTAAAGTGACAATAGACCTTTAACTTAAAAGGCAAACTTTACTTTATTGATTAATTGATTATCAGGGCAATAGCGTAAGCAAACAACAATAAATGAGTAATTAAATGAAATAGTAATAAGTAAAAACATAAAAATATAACCTTGGTCAGAGAGAGAGTTTCAACAAATAGGCCACTTCGTCTCAGCCTGTTCTTTCTGATCAGCCATGTTGATAGTTGGAAGTTCCTTTCTGAGTCGGGCCCCTTTCAGTTCTGACCGGTGAGTTTCATCCTGGAAGCTACTTTCTGAGTTCTCTTTTCTTTCTGAAGCTTCTTTTTTTTCAGTCCAGATCAGAGAGTTTCTGTCTTTGTAGAGCTCAGTTTGTACAGTTATACAGTATGCTGGGGTTGTGAGTCTTCTTCTGGGTTGCAGGCCCTAGCCCTCAGTTAGGAGAGTCCCTTGGTACATCGTTGCTCCCTATCTTTCATACTCTTCCTCTCATCTCTCTCTCCCTCCATCACTTCAGGCATTACATTAAGTTCAACTGATCAAAGTAAACACCCCTCCCTCTCTTAAAACATTACATCCATTTCAACCAATCAAAGGCACACATTATAACCTCATACAGAGTGATCATCTCATGGTCATTACATGCTCATTGTTACAAGGTCATCCTAATATCTATTGTTCATATCATGATGACAATCATCAACCACAAGCTCAACAACTCCTCATTATACATTTTTCCTCTCTGAGATCATTCTGGTACAGAAAAATAGCTCAAAACAATCCCTGTGGCCTCCAGGTATGTTCAGGCTTGTCCCTACTTTGATTAGTGTTACAAAGTAGTAAAATGAAAATTATATCATGATTCGTGTCTAAAGCTTACTTCTAAACATTTCTAGATCCTCAGCACTGTATCCAATGTTACACAGAACTGGGTAAAAAAGCTAGTATTACAAATTAGTACTAAAATCACACTCAGAAAACATCATTAACTGGGCTAGCATTTATAAATCATCACCTAATTACTTCATTCATCTCACTTCACTCCAGCTCTGCCTCTCAGAGCCTCAAGGCCGAACGTTGTTATGTCTCAGTTTCTTCGACTTGGGGACTTCATATCTCTTGATTCAGTTACTGCTAGGGCTGCACAATTAATCGTGAATTAATCGAAATCGCGATTATGACCTCTGCGATTAACTAATCGCAAAAGGTTACAATTAATGTGATTAATAATTTTGCTTTGAATTGAGTGTGCTAGGACTACACGGTCGAATCACAGGTGCTTATGCTGTTTGACCAATCACATGCGTTCCCGCTGAGTGCGCTGTGCGCAGCAATTTCACTGAGAAGACAGATAGCAGTAGGTCAAGTGTCACAAGAGTACCTGCGGCCATGAGTAGTGAAAAAATGAGCGAAAACGAGGTCAGTGAGTTAGTAGCAAGAAAGGGATCAACGTCCGTGATTTGGGAGCATTTTGGTTATTATATATTAATATTATATATTATCGCAATTAAGATTATATTTAATCGCAATTACCATTTTGAAGCAAATTATCGCAATTATTATTTTTGGTCATAATCGTGCAGCCCTAGTTACTGCAGATACGGGGCTGAATAAAAAAGTGTTCTCAACATGCACTCTGTCTAAAAGGTTTTGGTGCTGGGCGTTGGTCCCCTTAAACATTCTCACTGATAAAACATTGGCAATAAAAGCTGTGCAATAAAAGCAGAGCAAAATGAGTGCAGGAGCTAATGTGTTTTTTTCTATGAGAATGTAGGCTAGTACAAGATATATGATATACGAGTTTACTTTAATAATAAAAATACATTCTTTAGTTTAACTGTTTGTATTGCATGTTATTTCATTTCAATGAATCTAGACATCACTTTGTTACTTTACTGCTGAGTCATTCCCCAGATAATCCTCAGAGTATGACCCCAAAACCCCCTTAATTGGGGTGTCATCCAGGATCTGCAGATCCTCATTCAACAGAATCTTACATCCTCTTGGTGCAACCATTTCACCCCCTGTATATTCTGACGAGCTGGTGCTTCTAGAACTCATGGAAGTGCCAAGTTTTGGTTTCTGCCAACCCTCTTAGCTCTACCACATTCTTCAGAGCTATTCTGTCCAGGTTGTTCTAGCTGGACTTCATGGGGTTCACATGGTGCATCACGCAGAGGATCTGGGGACCCCGCAGGGGCCCCAATCACAGTTTGAGGGGATTTCATTATTTTAGGACCAGGTGAAGACTTCCTTCTTCCCTCACTGGCCTCTGGTTTGACCCTCCTGACCTCTTGGGCCAGAGAAGATAGCGTTCTCCTGTCCTCACGGGGTCGAGGAGAAAGCTCAGGGGGACGAGGCTCAAGATTCCGCATTCCTTCGACATTGCTAATCAATCGACTCGGGCCACACTTTGGACTGGCGAAGCACATCTGCTCCTC
>NC_140241.1:27721995-27791995 GCF_949987555.1 Borostomias antarcticus
AAATAGGTTACAAAATGTAATCTCTCATCAGATCAAAACTAATACAGTATATTTATGTACTGACTCATAGGCAACTATAGAAGGCTACTTTTGTTTTTGGAAGCTGAAGGTTGATTCGGGGTGAATGGGGTCTCTTCCAGTCATCAATGTTCAAGTTTCAAGTTTGCAAGAGTAGCTAGGAAGGCTAGAGATAAAATCATGCCATCAATGCCGTTTTATAATAGGATAAGCCAAGATTCAGCCAACATCTCCAAGTTTGAAAATGACAGGTTATATCAATCAAGGTATCAATAAGATTATAATTCAATCAAATACGCAAAATCTCTTACCTGTGATTTCTCAAAGAGAATGGGTTTCTTGCTGTTTATTTATTTATTTTTGCTCAGATGAGGAGAGATGTGGTGCTCTGAACCGCTGTCATATCATCGAGCTCTGTGCTGGAACTGTCTATTTAAACTATTACACTCTCTTTATATACTACACACACACACACACACACACACGCCTCCTTATGATCAGTGACTCCGGAGAGGGAGAGAGGGAGAGAGAGAGAGAGAGAGGGAGAGAGAGAGAGAGAGAGAGAGAGAAAGAGAGAGAGGGAGAGAGAGAGAGAGAGAGAGAGAGAGAGAGAGAGAGAGAGAGAGAGATGATACAGAGTAAGATGGATATCCGAATGTTGAGGACAGTTCAATTAAATGCTTATTTTATGTTTAAAAGTATTTTATATTTCACATTGTGATACAATATACTGTGTTTGCAACTGCATGCTTGTGATGTTTGAACACAAAACTAAGCAAAAAAATCCTGATGTTCATGTAACGTTAAGCGTTAACAGCCCTCTTGCGTGGACCTGCCGCCATCTAATGGAGGACCTGTTGAACTGCAACGCCAGTCGTCTCTTTGTTTTACATGATGTTAATTGGAAATCTTTAAGAACTATGCGAATAATTTCCAATAATTCTCAAATTAAAGCAAATAAATACACTTGCATCATCGTGATTCATTTGAATTGTTATTATTATTATTATTATTATTATTATTATTATTATTATCAGGCTATTATTATTTTCTGACGCGAGGTTCCACCCCACTTTTCCTACGTCATCACGCAAGCGTCCGTGCGACGTGGAAATATGGTGGAACAGGACTAGCCTGCTTGTCTACAGTAACTGTGTCACCCAAAATTCCTAAATTTACCTTATTGTCGTATTTATTTGTAAAATACAGTCTCATTGTCACCTCGAACTGGGAAGGAGCTTGGAAAAAAGCACAGCAAGATAAAGTGCCACGATAACAGTGAGCCAGTGGACAGGTGAGCTGTCAGCTGATATCTAGCTAGCCTAGCCTAGCCTAGCCTAACTGAGCTTATATCTAGCTAGCCTAGCCTAGCCCAACTGAGCTGATATCTAGCCTAGCCTAGCCTAGCCCAACTGAGCTGATATCTAGCCTAGCCTAGCCTAGCCTAGCCTAGCCTAGCCTAGCCTAGCCTAGCCTAGCCTAGCCTAGCCTAGCCTAGCCTAGCTAGCTAACTGACGTTAGCGTAGTTTCAGACTCAGGAGGAGCTAGCCCCCTAGCTAAGGTTAGCCAACACAACTCCCAGGTTTAGCTAGATACATCTAACATACTTACTCTCAAGTCAGCCAGCTAGTTAGCAAACGTTTGCTTAAATTGGTCAAACGTGTACTAGCACTAGTGTGTTGTCATGTGAATGTCTGGTGAATGTTGTCCGAATCTGGTTTCTCAACTTGAACCAGACCGTAGTAGACTAGCTTGCTAACTCGCAGGTGAGTAGAACATTATAGATGTACAACAGTATAACGTTACACAAGTAGCTAAGTGTGTAAAACAACTACCTGTCTGTTAGCTTGTACTAACGTTATGTGTGTTGGCAAGTCAGATGCTCTCGAGATTGCTCATTGAAAACTTGGGTGCTTGGGTTCATCTGTGACTTGTTCTGCCTGCTTGGGTTCATCTGTGTGACTTGTTCTGCCTGCTTGGGTTCATCTGTGTGACTTGTTCTGCCTGCTTGGGTTCATGTGTGTGACTTGTTCTGCCTGCTTGGGTTCATCTGTGTGACTTGTTCTGCCCCAGTCGTCAACCTGCTTCCTCCTAATGTGTGTGTGTGTGTGTGCGCTCCCATTGATTCCACATCTTTATTTTAGTGCTAAAATCTAAATCTACACCAGTCTACTCACACCAGTCAAGTGCAGCTAGCTTTGTAGCGATTGGATTGTGCAAGTTTACACCTGAAAGTTTTGAGGACAGTCAGCTTGTCAGAGCCGCTATATGCAATACATACCTAATGCAGTATATACCTAAAATATTCAGCAGCTGTCTACCAAAACAGATTTGTCACTTGGCTGGATTTGGGCCAATAGGTCATTTATGAGAATCCAGTTAATGACAGAGTCACTTGAACATTTTTCAGATGCCAACATGCTGTTCTTCGTAGGAGTAATGTTGGTAATGCTCAATGTTTGTTGTTGAACCAGTAGCATCAAAGTAGAGCTTGCCTGTTTGAGTGAGCGGTGTTGAATCATACTTTGTCCATGTGATCCAGAAACCTGTCTCTGGGTTGTTTGTGAGCCGTATCTTTAATATGTCCCTCCTCTTCTTTCCTCCCCCCCCCTCTCCAAGATCCAGATGAGGCAGTGAGGAACATCTGGAAGGGGAACTGGGAGATGGGAGCCAACACCAGCCAGGTCAGTGACCTGTCGGAGAACCAGAGCCTCAGAACCCTCATCGGAACCGAATCCATATCGGAGAACGACCCATTCTGGAACCAGCTCATCTCTTTCACATTCATCAGCCCCACCAGCAGGTAGGCGCAGTGTGAGGCACAGGCTAACACGTCTAGATAAACACCTGTAATAAAAGTGCTATATGCTACATGTCATACAAGGCCTATAGTCTGTTTAGAATGTGTCATTCTGTAACAGTGGTTTGGGTTATTTTCTTACCAGGTGTAAATTGTATTTTTTAGATTTAACCTTTATTTTACCAGGTGGTCCCATTGAGATCAAAGATCTCATTTACAAGGGAGACCTAGCCAAAATAGCAACATTAAATTTTAATGTTATTATTAGATATATTGTAATAATATATGTAATAATATTATTATTGTTAGTCAAAAACAACAATAGAGCAGAGATTACAGTGTACAAATTAAAACACCTATGGACATTGACACGAGCCAAATGAAGCATTTAACAATGAGCTTGTGAGAGCTTTAAAAGCAGGAAGAGAGACCAGTTCCATTAGCTTTAGATCTTTTGGAAGGCTATTGCAGGTAAGAGAAGCAGAGCCCCAGTTCAGCCCTAGCATTCGGTACAGACAACAGGTCATGTGATCTCAGACTCTATCTACTAGGTCTCCGTCCAATCAGAGAGGAGATTTAGGCCGGGAGTTACCCTAGGATAGCTTCTGTTCAAGCTAACTTGAGAGAAACAACATTTGGTGTGCATGGATAATTATACAGAGTAATGTAGGGCTATACCAGTGCATCTGATTCTACTTATTGGAATAGCTGCTAATTCATTACAGAGTTGTTACTGTTTGTCACTGAGAGGCCCACATGCAGTAAACGGGAAGCCTTTTTGGGTCCTCAAACTGATTGTGGTTTGTTAGGAAACCTATTGCGGTCTATGCTAGCTAAGATTAGAAGTGTGTGTGTGTGTGTGTGTGTGTGTGTGTGTGTGTGTGTGTGTGTTAGAGGTGTGGGTATGCCACCAGACCAGGAAGGAGCTAAGGTGCAGCAGGATAGGCCTTACTGCCAAATCAAACAGCCATGTTTGCAGAGCGCATCTGTCTTGGGGTAATCAAACTTTATGATCCATTGTGACTGAATGAGGGTAGGTCAGGACAAAAACAAGTATACTTAACTGTATTTGTAGGGTATCTTTGTAGGGTATATTTGTCTGGCCCTGTGTCCCAATTCTGTACCACTGTGCACTTGTTCAGTCCTCGTCATTGGTTTAGAATTATAGGGATGGTGTAAGCATACTGTAGATTTCAGGGGGAAAAAGGGAAATCTACTGCCGGTCATCATGATATTGCTAGTGTGGAAACTTTCTTTCTTTCTGTATCATTCTAACTAGACAGCAGAGGGCACAATACTTTCACTGATGGAGAAATCATCTCTCCCTCTCTTTCTGTTTCTCTTTCCTGCAGTTGTGACTCCAAGCTACTGGAGGAAGCCGTCATTCCCCTGGCCAAGATCCTGAGTGCGTCTCCTGTTTGTTTGTTTGTTTGTTTATATCTCTCTGTGCTCCTCACTGCCCAGTTGGCTTGTTTGTGGACCTGACCTGGTGCCATATGTTACAAGCCTTACAGTAGATAGAAGCCTCACGACTTGCTCTGGGGTCACTGAAACCTACACCTTCATCAGTGCTTTCAGATTAAAGGAAATGTATTTGATGTTTCACGATGAGCATTGTATGTGCAGGACGTAGTCGATCCCCGTGACGATTATATTACGAGTCAATCCAGAAGTCTCTGAATACCATTCTACTAAAAGGTGTAGACTGTAGAATATTCCTATGATTCTGTGTACTTGAAAAGTGTCCTCCGAGTCTCCTCTCATCATCCTGTTCCTTTGGCAGTCGAGAACAACCCCAGAACGGGGAACTTTGGAGCTCTGGTGAGAATTTTCCTGGGAAGAACCAAAGAGTTGAAAATATCCACAGAATGCCAAGAGTGAGTATTGTGAGGACCATCGCTGATTGACAAACTTGCCTGGAATGAGTGGGTTGATAGGCAACACCACTGTGTTTATGAGTGTGTGTGTATGTGTGTGCGTGTGTGATTATTGTGTGACACAGTGAGCTTAGTATGCGTGTGTTAAAGCCATCCCTATTTCCCATGGGAACCCATGGGTGGAGGGTTGTGACACTGCCAAACCCCACATCCCTCCTCCCTGGCCAACAGCCCCAGGCTCCGAGATGTGGACCTGGGCTTGGGTTTGTGCTTGTTCCTCCCTGTTCCCCTCGGTGGGACTCGCCCATCTCCTTTCCATCATTTGTGTGCGTGCGCTTTGTAAATGTAGTCCATCTGAATGTGTGGCCGGGGTCGAAGACGGTACGTAAGTAAATGATGTGGTTGGCTCTGGCGGTCACAGTTCAGTCACCCGTGTTCATCACACAGGAACATCAAAGTGAGCCGTGTGCTGTTGACAGCCATGAGAGACTTTGTGCGTGCGTGTGTGTGTGTGTGTGTGTCTCACGGGAGAGGAGCAGTCAGACCTTTGGCAAGGCTGGGACTAGAATAACCACCCACCATGTCTGCTAGTAATTAGTGGAGTGAGGGTGGCTCAAAGTTTGCTTCAGATCACAGGAAGCAGGAAGTGTGTGTTGGAAAGGTGTCTGTGTGGGAAAACTCCGAGGCTATCAGTCACATAGAGGGTTACGGGAGAGGCCGTGAGACTTGGGTTGGGTGTGTGTGTTTGGTAGAGGTTATTGCCCAAGGTCTTATTAACCACTATGATTTGTACTTTTCTGTTGTTGACTTTGTTTTGTCTTTTGTTTTTACCCCTACAGTCAGCTGTTTATATGGCAAGCCCACAATGCCTTATTCATGATCCGCTGCCTGCTCAAGGTCTTCATCAGGGAGATGAGTGAAGAGGAGCTGCACTTACAGTTTTCTTACCACGAGAGGGCGCCAGGCACCTGCGGTGAGCTCCGTACCTCCCAACACCACCGAGCCACAGAGCAGGGGACTGGAACCAGCTTGTCCTCCTTGAATCCTGATATTAACCAGCTCCTTTTAATTAAACCTCTTGGTCCCCGATCGGATATAAGGCCATAAACCAGTGGGCTAGAGAATTCCAAACTACCCCAAGATCAGTGTCCAGGGCAGCTTTACCCTTAACTGTCATCGAGAGGGTTGTGGGGTAGGTTGAAAGGGTAGGGTTGAGCGGAAGAGAGAGGCACTGTTGTGCAGTCCTTCACTGTACAACGTGCTAGAGAGAACAGTCCGATACTGTAGGTCAGTAAATAACCGCGTAATTGATAATTATGGGACGGAGAATCAACGAGTGCCTTCCGTCCCGAACCGAGGAGGGAGACGCCTCCTGTGAGATGGGAGCTGCGCTCGCCCGGGACACTTACTCTTCATTCATCTCTTTGCCAGTTTAGTCACCTCATATCCCCATCTGGTATTGTCTTCAGCGGGCGTCTCTCTTCCGCCCGGTGACACACGGAGACACGGAGAAGGACGTGGAAAAACGGCATCACACGGGGGATGGATGGTTCACATTAAGATCTTGGCTCCCCGAGCTGGACCGGCTAGTCACGGTCTCTGATGTTCAAACTAGAGCGTCGTAAATGACTCGACGCTCGCTGACCTCATTAGGGACTTCTCAGCAACGTCCCGAGGAATGATGCTCATATTCTAATATTTCTCTCTCTCTCTCTCTCCCTCCCTCCCTCCGGCGCTGTGCAGATGCGGGCAGCGAGGACCTCCTGGAGGAGCTGATGTGTAACCTGGTCCACCTGATCGTGGAGGTGCCTCTGCTGTGAGTATCTAGGCGGGGAGGAGGTGCGTCGTCGGTCGCGAGACCCGCATCTTACGCCCGTCTAAACCAAAGGGGGGGCCCGGTTTGTGTGGGACCCCTGCTGTGGACCGCGGGGCACCAGACGGGTGGTAGACAGGCCGTAGACAGGGGGTAAGATGACCCCACCCGGTCCTCTAGAGAGGGCCGGACCAGACATGGAGCAGAGAGGCGGCCCATGAATAGACCTGTAGCAGCTGCTCCTCCGGTGTCTAACCTGTGACAACGGCTTTGTTTTTGTCCCTCCTGTCACCCATCCCTCCTCATGCGTCTGTCTCCCTGTGCGCCCACCAAGCAGCCAGACACACACACACACACACACACACACACACACACACACACACACACACACACACACACACACACACACACACACACACACACTCTCTCTCTCTCTCCTTCCCTCCCTCTCTCTCTCTGTGCCTATCAGATAGATGTCTGGCAGAGGTTCAGAAGCAGGGTTCACTGGATATTAGGGCTCCAATTGCAGCAGGGACTCTCCGTGGGCCATCTGGTGGCTGCTGCGTGTTTGCGATTTGTGTGTGTGTGTGTGTGCGTGTGTGTGTGTGTGATTTTTGCGTGCGTGGGCTTGCGCCTGCTTATGTTCACGTATGCGTACAGCCGGGAAGGCGGGTAGGAGACAGGACCCCCCCCCTCCGCCCCCTCTCCCCCCTCCCCGGATGGCCGGGCGTGAGTCAGTAGGAGGACTAGGGGCCAGCGGCACCGCACAGCGGGGCACACAGGACCAGGACCAGGTCCCGGGGGGAGGGGTCCGCCGGTCCCGTCTGGGCGTCTCCGAGTCGACGGTGCTGACCGGGCCTGACTGTCTGGGCCCGGCCAGCCCGGAGGCTTTGTCGGCCCGGTCGGCGCCAGGCTCGGTGTGCCAGCCCAGATTAGGACCCAGCACCGGATTACATTTCAAAGGCATTCTCGCGCTCCGCTACTATCCTCCCTGGCCTTTGTGCTCCCACGCAGTGCCTTCAGAGAGAGAGAGAGTGAGTGTGTGTGTGTGTGTGTGTGTGTTACTTGCAAACTAATGTACGTAACACACACTTGAAACGACGGCCCCATGACTGGAGGTCTGTCACATGCAGTCGGTGTTCAAGGTCGGCCAAGGTAGAGTCACAGCCCGCTCACTTCTCTGCTCTCCACCTTCCCCAGAACGAGCTCCCTCTACCACGATTCCCTCTGATGTCTGTCTCTCTCTGTGTAGGAGACGGGTTCCAGACACACAGACGCCCCCCCCCCCCCTGCTTCCTCTCCCTCATGAATATAAATGGACCCTATGGAATTTTCATGTGCATCATGGAATGTTCCTAGGATGTCCTTGAGTTCCGCTTCCAGAACCTTCTGTCATGCCTGGAACATTGAGCTGGGAATAGGATGATGATGATGATGAGTAGGAGGAGGAGGGGGGGGGGGGGGGGGGCGGGGGAGGATAGTGATCGAAAATCCTGGAGATCCTGATTTAAGCACATGAGTGTGATTGTCAGTCTGCTCTCCCGTCCACCTCGCCGTAGCGGCGCTCTCCTCGTCCGTCGGAGGCGGAGCTCGAAAGTGGCTCTGTTGCGAGCGCCTGCTCCCCGCCATCGAGGGCCATTCGCTCAAGGTCACTGCCCGTGCAGGGTAGGAGATGATCGACCAAAGCAGTCTCTCTCATTCAGTCTCTCCATCTCCCTCGCTCCTTTGTCTCTCTTGCCTTCCTCTCTCTCTCTCTCTCTCTCTATCTATCATGGCCCCGCCCCCTCCCTCCCTCTCTCTCTTCATTCTGTCGTTTCCATTGAGCTGTAATATCAGGCCCGGTTGTGTAACGCGGCTCAGCGTTCCAGCATTATTCACTGCTTGGAGCTTCACAACGTCCTCTTTTTGAGCTCTGTGTCTTCGCTGCTGTCGCTTCAGTTCCTCGCTGGGTCCTCTGGGCGCCTAGCGGTGAGCCAGGGGGGAGCCAGACTGGCCCAGTGTCCAAAAATGGAAAAATGTCAGTTGGCTTTAAGAGTTTTCATAGTGTTCCATGACGCCGAAGAGAAGAGAGAAGAAGCTGCAGGCTGCCGTACGGTCCCTGACCCATTTTGGGTACGGATGTCCCGTTTAGATCAAAGGAACAAAGAGTTTGTGGTGGCGTACTACGCCCTCTTTAAGCAGATACTAGCTCCTACGTTTGTTAGCAGGCCTCGTCACACACACACACACACACACACACACACACACACACACACACACACACACCAGCTAGCTCCGGGTCAATGAAAGGTACCTGTAGATGATTCCCTGGCGGACTGGCAATTGGGTCAAGCTGGCATAATCTCATTATTTCATGGTAAACCAGGCCGCAAAGAATCAATCACATTAGTTCTTTGCACCATTAATCCAATTAAGAATCTGGGCCTTAGCCAGCAGTCACTGGGATATTTTTCCTGTTGAAATCTCAAGGCTGTAGATGTGTTTTATACACAGCAATGTTCTATTTTCAGTGTGTGTTTTATGCCAGAGAAAGCATGTGTGCGCATGTTTGTGTGTGTGTGTGTGCGTGCGTGCGTGCGTGCGTGCGTGCGTGTGTGCGTGTGTGTGTGTGTGTGTGTGTGTGCGTGTGCGTGCGTCACAACGGTGCCCACTATGGCAGCTGAGTCTCTCCATGGGGGCGTGGGCGGGGTTAGAATAGCCACCAGTGTTCTGAAGTGAAAGACTTCCTGGCTCTATGACATCACAGGCTGCGGTCGGGAGGCAGAACTGGACGAGGGGGACAGGAAGAGAGGAACAGTGGGGGTTAGAGTGACTTTGCAGTGTGTGTGTGTGTGTGTGTGTGTGTGTGTGTGTGTGTGTGTGTGTGTGTGTGTGTGTGTGTGTGTGTGTGAGTGTGAGTGTGAGTGTGAGTGTGAGTGTGAGTGTGAGTGTGAGTGTGAGTGTGAGTGTGAGTGTGCGTGTGCGTGTGCGTGTGTGAGGGGGGCAATACCGTTGATGCAGAAGTGGGAGGGCCCAATCAGAATCGATGTATTATAATTACTCGGTAATTGTATACATTTTAGTCAATTTGTTTGACTGAAACGGACCAATGTATGAAACTGTCTGTAGGCTATGGAAAAACCTGCTTCTTTATCTGCATCCATAGTCTCATGAGTTGAGGCTGAAAGTGTACGAAAATAGCAGCACACATATTGCAACATGATTGTGCCAGAATGAGACTGACCTCCTGCGTGTGTGTGTGTGTGTGTGTGTGTGCGCGTGTGTGTGTGTGTGTGTGTGTGTGTGTCCGTCCCCACAGTGACATCACGTACAGCATCCTGTTTGAGGCTGTGACCACGCTGCTGGTCCTGCTGTCCTACCAGCTCTTCCACAAGGACATCCTCCGAGACAGCCTCATCTACCAGCACATCATGAAGGGCAGATGGTGGGTGCACCCGAGTGTGTGTGTGTGTTTAGCTGTGTGCAGTAGGGCAGATCATCTTATGTAAAAAAAACCACAGAGCCTTCAGTGTATGAAGGCTTCATAGTATGCCTCTTCGACATGTTTCACAAAGTGACAGCCAAGTTGTAAGGTGACGTAATGGTCCCCCCCCCCCCCTCAAAACACCTGAATTGAAAACGGAATAATATTTATAATGTAATATATTATAGCTAACGCTAGGCTACCTGTAGCTAGCTTAACCTGCTAGGACCGCTATGACTAGCTAGACTATAGTTCTGAACAGTTACTGTACAGTATGCTAGCATACAGCTTCTTCGATAGTAGAATACCTACTGTAAGTTTGTATCAATATTCACTGAACACACACACCACACAAAGTGACTGCTTCATGGTGCATAATAACTAGCTAGCTAGTAGCTAGCCTAGCTAACTTCTGTAAGTAAATGGCACTAGCTAGATTCACTGACTACTGTAGGTTCGGAGGGCGTAGGTTGCACATGCAGGTACAGTAGCATCGCTACTCTGCCCTCAATCAATCAATCAATCAAAGCTTTATTTGTATAGCGCATTTCATACCCAGAGGCAACACAATGCGCTTTACAGAGAACAAGGGAGGTGGGCATACGACCCACTCTCTACATATTCCAGAGGGAAGCAAAAAAACAGTAATCACCCGGGGGCCAGATAAGTGAGCTGTAAAAATTCTTCCCTGACCCCTCTCAACAAGGCGATCGAGCAAGCTCCTGGAGTATGTTTGTCTACCGGCTAAGAACATTTATGAAGCAATACATTGCATTGAATTACATTTCAAAGTGAGAGAGGCTAAAAGCATCATAGGAGAAAGAATATTCTGCGGACATGCTACATCATCCACAGTAGACACAGGGGTATCTATCGGACTTCGTGAGGTCTGCTGGTGACAGTGGGGCATCCACTGGACCTGGTTAGAAGATAGGAGGGAGAGAGAGAGGCACTAGGGAGAGGGAAGGCAGAGCAGGGTTAGTAGCACGTAGAGCCATTCAGATCACACAAGATATTGAAACAGGCAACCTGGGGCAGGCTCCTGGAATATATTTGTCTAATGGCTAAGAACATTTAAAGAACATTTAAAGAACAATAAATAATATTAAATTAAGTTTAAATTAAGTTTTCGGAGCAAGAAAGGCTAAGAGCATCAGGTCCAGGCCTAAGCCGGATGTGGACTGATGTGTGTCTGTGTGTACGTGTGTGTGTGTGTGTACTAAATACTACGATATCCACAGCTCCGCAGCTGACACTGGACCTGGTTAGAGGATAGGAGGGAGAGAGAGAGACACTAGGGGAGACAGAAAACAGTTAGTAGCACACTGAGTCATTGAAGCAACACAACAGTCAGAACAAGCCTGTTTCAGGATAACCAGCTTCTGTACACTACTTGATATACATACATTGCATAGCAGGACAAATATCAATGTATACAGAGGATTCACAGGTAGGTTTGAGGCTGCCTTTCTGTATCTCAAGGTCCTAGCTAGTGATTGTAGGCTAGGTCGAAAAGGTACGTCTTGAGATCTCGCTTGAAGACCTCCGTTGTTTCGGCCCTTCTTAGGCACTCCGGTAGGGTGTTCCAGAGGTTGGGGGCATAGAAACTAAAAGCTGCCTCTCCATGTTTCTTGGTCCTGGCTTTTGGAACTGTTAAAAGTTCAGTGCCTGAGGATCTAAGTGGTCTGTTTGGCATGTACTTAACAAGCATGTCTGAAATATTCTGGTGAGTGACTGTGGAGAGATTTATAGACTAGTAATAGTATTTTAAAGTCTATTCTAGAGTTGACTGGTAACCAGTGTAGTGATTTTAATGCTGGTGTGATGTGTGCCCTTCGTCTAGTCTTAGTGAGAACTCTTGCTGCAGCATTCTGTATTATTTGTAGCTTAGAGATTGCCCTGGAGGCTGGAGCAGTATTTTGTGGGCATACTCGAATGTCATTTTACAGTTAGGCTATGGAATCATTTATGTACAATTAGGCCTACTTTAGATGTTTTTATTGTCATTTTCAGACAAATTCTGGAAAATTCTGCGATATTACACACTTTACAGTTGATTCCATTTTTATTACCTAATTCCACGATCCTGTCCGCGTTTCCACATCGCGGGAATCATCTGGCCCTACATACAGTACTGCTGTCTGGATGATAAAACGGCTTCACGCGGCCTGGTCCCAGACCTGCACCACACACACTACAGCCAGCTCCTATCACTATCACTGTCATACAAACAAGCATAGCTGGCTCAGACACTTACTGATGTAGGTCCAGTCTCCTAACCTACGACCTCTGGCGCCGCTCGGCGTTCTGGGAGAACAACAGCGTTAGCCTAATTCTGATACAGCAGAGGTCCAGAGTGTTCCAGACAGGCCGTTCCTAGAGAATGTTCCCGCGCCCTGAGAAATGTCCAGCCAAGATGTCTGACTGGACTGGCACCAAGGAGGCCGAGTCTCCCCGGTGGGTCTGGCCGGCCTAGATGAACACACGCACACGCACGCACGCACGCACACACACACACACACACACACACACACACATACCCTCCACACACACACACACACACACACACACACACACACACACACACACACACACACACACACACACACACACACACACACACACACACAAGCTTTCGTTCTCCAAATGCAATTACCAACCACTCACAATGGAGCCGATGTGTGGAAGTGGAAGCCCACCAAAGCTTTTCTTGGCCAGCTTTCCTCTTATCTACACAAGTCGATTGTTCTCCACAAAACAAAAACACATCCCAAAACTGTTTTAACCACTAAACCACTTTTAGTGTCCAGGAAAGCTCCCCTAAAGCTGTCAGTGTGTGTGACTGCTGGTTGACCCCCCCCCACAGCCTATCTCTGACCAGCCGCCTAGTGAAGACCCTGCTCTACAACTTCATCAGGCAGGAGAAGGGTCCGCCCCCCGCCACACACATCTTCGAGGCCCAAGCTGACGGAGGGGGGCTGCTCTACGGCTTTGCTTCAGGAGTAGCCAGTAAGTAGGAGGAATACGCACACACACACACACACACACACACACACACACACACACACACACACACACACACACCAAGCGCCAACTGACTGGAAAATCATTGAAGCCAAATTCTGTCTTGGCCAATGACGACTCCTTCCTTATTCGGAGTGAATGGCGCCCATTGGGGCTTCAGAATGGGGGTGAATGGGACTTTCTTCTGACCTCCTTGACACCCCCAAACAAACACAACGACGGTAGGAACCACTTCATGGGAGACGTCTGCTGCTCTACCACCTTGACTGTCACTAGGGTTGCACCGATTGCAAAATTCTGGGCCGATGCCGATGTTTAAAATAACAATCTGGCCGATGCCGATGGCCGATTTTTATTTTATTTTATTTTTATTCACCCTTTTGTGGCAGGGAAACAAAGATATTATGCCTGCTTTTCAAATGGCCAGTTAGATTTGATGTGTTAAAATCCTTGGCTGTAGTACCTCCTCTTGAAATGTCACTTGAACAAGTTTTACAAGTTGCATAGCGCATATCTTTGTCTGAGATGGTGAAATATTCCCACATTGCCGACATTTTTATTTAACTTTAAATTTGAAAGCAAACTACACGTGCGTTTGCAGCGTTACGTCACGGATCTTCTCCGAATCTGCAGCTGGGTAGGCTACTTTAAAAAAAGCCATAATTGTTGCGACATAACATCGGCCACTACCATCGGTGAATGTCATTTTATTTGCCGATGGGTCGATGGCAGTCATCAAGGCCAACATCGGCCGATGCATCGGTGCATCCCTGTCACTGTCAGTCGTCACGCAGGAAGTTGTTTCCAGATGACTGTACATCCTCCCTCTCTCCTCTCTCCTATTCTCTGTCTCTTAACACCCTCTAACCTACCTCTGAGGGTGTCTGTGTTGTCTTTGTGTGTGTGTGTGTGTGTGTGTGTGTGTGTGTGTGTGTGTGTGTGTGTGTGTGGGTCATACAAAGGCAAAGCCCTACTTAGAGGCTGAGAAGGGTTCAGAGGGAGGTCAGAAAAGTGTGACTAGTTGATTTGTGACAGCGAAGGCCCCTCAGGCCATTGTGTGTCAGTGTGCATGTGTGTGCGTGCGTGTGGGTGTGTGTGTGTGTGTGGTGACAATAGCTGTCCACACACACGGTAGCTCCTAGACGTCCTGACAGCCAATCACTCTGTCTGTCTCCGCCAGGCCTGTGCAATAGTGCCCTCACACTGATGACTCTATTCACATCAGGCTGAGGAATGACTGGTATTTACTGCTGCCTGGTTTTAGCCTGCCCACTTTAGTGTGTGTGTGTGTGTGTGTGTGTGTGTGTGTGTGTGCGTGTGTGTGTGTGCACGCGCGTGTGTGTGTGTGTGTGTTTGTTATCATTAGCCTAGTCCGTTGATCAGACGGCTGCTTAATGTCCCTTGCCTCCCGCCCTCGTCCGTGGTAAAGTAAAGCGAGTCATGGGCCTGTGATTGGAGCGACAGGAAGGAAGTGCTTCCAGGGAAGAGGAAGTAGCCTGTCGGAACCCTAGATGCTCTCCACTCTGTTGGCGGAGAGACAGAGAATAGTTCACTCCCCTCTCGGCCTTCTCTAGCTCTCCACGTTTCTCCGGATCGGAGCTGAAATGAAACCTAGTGTCTAGTGAGATTCTAGTGTCCTAGTGAGGATCTGGGCCTGAAGAGATGGGAAACAGGGAACTAGAGGATGAGAATGGGAGGAGGGAGAGAGGAGGAGGATGAGGAGGATGAGCCCAACAGGAATATGAACGGCCACTAACAAACCTGCGCTTTGGATTGGTTCAAACCTGAACAAACCTGCGCCTAACTGCTTTGGATTGGTTCAAACCTGAACAAACCTGCGCTTACTGCTTTGGATTGGTTCAAACCTGAACAAACCTACGCCCTAAAGACTTACAGTAGGACTTGTTTTGCAATGCAGTTTTGTTTAAACTCTCTAATTGTTTCCTCCTAATTTTAGCAACAGAAGCTGTGAGAATGTCCTCAGCCTGTAGTTGAGGGAAGCTTCAGAGACTGTAGTCTACAGCAGGAAGGCGTTGAGGGCTAACAGACAACAGTGCTACTGTGGTGAAAATGTGTGTGTGTGACTGGTTGTATGTGTGTGTGTGGGTGTGTGTGTGTGTGTCTCTATGGGCGTGTGTGTCTCTATGGGAATGCTCTCATGAGTTCACCCACAGATAAGTATCCTTTGTTGGTTGCAGACGCCTGTCAGAGGGTCATCAGCAGGCAATCAGCCTGTCTCTGTCTGCCTGTCTGCCTGTCTGCCTGTCTGCCTGCCTGCCTGTCTGTCTGTCTGTCTGTCTGTCTGTCTGTCTGTCTGTCTGTCTGTCTGTGGCCACAGCCTGCCCACATAGCCATGAGTTATGTCTCTGTCTGCCTGTCTGTCTGCCTGTCTGTCTGTCTGTCTGTCTGTCTGTCTGTCTGTCTCTCTGACTGTCTGCCTGTCTGTCTGTCTGCCTGTCTGCCTGTCTGTCTGCCTGTCTGTCTGTCTGTCTGTCTGTCTGTCTGCCTGTCTGTCTGTCTGCCTGTCTGTCTGTCTGTCTGCCTGTCTGTCTGTCTGTCTGTCTGTCTGTCTATGTATCTGTCTGTCTGCCTGTCTGTCTGTCTGTCTGTCTGTCTGTCTGTCTGTGTCTGTCTGTCTATGTATCTGTCTGTCTGTCTGACTCTGTCTGTCTGTCTGTCTGCCTGCCGGCCTGTCTGTCTATGTATCTGTCTGCCTTTTCTGCCTTTCTGCCTGTCTGCCTGTCTGTCTGTCTGTCTGTCTGTCTGTGGCCACAGCCTGCCCACATAGCCATGAGTTATGATGCCCTGTCCTGCTCTGTAATCCCCTAGAGTCTACGTGTCTGCTGCCTCCTCCCTCTCTCACACACACACACACACACACACACACACACACACACACACACACACACACACACACACACACACACTGGGGGGGGGGGGGGTGGGGGGCAACCATTCATTTCATTATTTAGAGGATCAATGACGCACTCATGCATAAGAGCCGAGATACAGACAGCACACGTCAGCACGCACGCACGACACACACACACACAGACACACACACACACACACACACACACACACACACACACACATACATACAAACACACACACACTGAAGGAAAGACAAGAGTATCTGATGTTGTCTGAGTAACCGTAGCCATGCGAGTCACGTCCGCAGCATCAAAGTCCAGGGAGGTCAGTGGCTGGTCTCTCCAGGGCTGAGTCAGGGTAGGGTAGAGACCGCTGCACCCAGACTCTCTCTCTCTACCCTCCACAGTGGCACCCTCTTGCAGGGGGCCCCTGGCTGTTCGTCTGCGGCGTCTCATCCGTTCAGCGGGGGCCACTGGCTGTTCGTCTGCGGCGTCTCATCCGTTCAGCGGGGCCTCTGGCTGTTCGTCTGCGGCGTCTCATCCGTTCAGCGGGGCCTCTGGCTGTTCGTCTGCGGCGTCTCATCCGTTCAGCGGGGGCCCCTGGCTGTTCATCTGCGGCGTCTCATCCGTTCAGCGGGGGCCCCTGGCTGTTCGTCTGTAACGGGACTTTATTGCAGGGTTTTTCCCCGACACCAAACACGCCCGGGGTTATAAAGCGGCACTCGGTTTCCGCCATTTCCGCCATTTTAACGTCTCTAGATCAGGGCTCTGGCTGACAGAGTGTCTGCTGTGGGGATTAACACCCAGGCTGGCTTGCCCAGACCTGTTGGCCTGCTGCCTCTTCTCCTCTCCTCTCCCCTCCTCTCCTCTTCTCTCCCTTCCTCTCCCCTCCCCTCCTCTCCTCCTACTCTCCTCAACTCTCCTCTCCTCTCCTCTCCTCTCCTCTCCTCTCCTCTCCTCTCCTCTCCTCTCCTCTCCTCTCCTCTCCTCTCCTCTCCTCTCCTCTCCTCTCCTCTCCTCTCCTCTCCTCTCCTCTCCTCTCCTCTCCTCTCCTACTCTCCTCAAATCTCCTCTCCTCTCCTTTCCTCTCCCCTGTATCATGTACATATGACAAATAAACCGCCTTTAACCTCTCCTCCCCTATACTCTCGCTCTTCCTCTCCTTCTCTCTCTCCTGTGTGTGTGTCTGTGTGTCTGTGTGTGTCTGTGTGTGTGTCTGTGTGTGTGTGTGTCTTTGTGTGTGTGTCTGGGTGCCAGTCTGGCCAGTGACGGTACCACCTGTTTCCCTTCCTGTACAGGAGGGAAATATGGAACATAGCAGCTGACAAATATGGCCGCACAGTTCAAGGTTCCTGTGTGTGTGTGCGTGCGTGTGTGTGTGCGTGCGTGTGTGCGTGTGTGTCACACAGACCACTCCCATTGAGATGTCGGTCTGTCTCATGTAAAATACTTAGCTTCGGTTGTTTTCACCATATTCCTGATTAGAATATATCCCTAGAGCGGTGTGATGAAGTCTCTGCTAACTGTCCAACCTGTAGTGTGGTGATGAATATAGTCGTCCTACTCGCACCCTTGTCGTAGCCTAATACAGTTGTCTGTCTCCATGGGCCGCCCAGACAATCCTCCACCAATCCTCTAGTTCCACATAGCTGGGATGGCAGTCTGGACACTGCTGAGAGGAGATCCTACACACACTATTAATAATCAACCGCTCTTGGCTCCAGAGAGCACACATGCTGTGAGAGAGAGAGAGAGAGAGAGAGAGAGGGAGAGAGTGTGTGTGTGTGTGTGTGTGTGTTCGCAGTCATGCACGCTTGCGTATTTGTTGTATGTTGTGCGTGCGTGCGTGCGTGCGTGTGTGTGTGAGAGAGACAGAGAGAGAGAGAGAGAGAGAGAGAGAGTGTCCATAATATGCAGCCTACAAACAGTATGTCAGTATTCAGCCTACAGAGAGTATGTCACATTGTTCTGTAATGTGTGTGTGTGAGAGAGAGAGAGAGAGAGAGAGAGAGAGAGAGAGAGAGAGAGAGAGAGATAATCATTCAAAGTGTGGTGTTTGCTGACTCTCTCTACAGCGTTGTGTTCTGCGAACATGTTTATCATTGCTAGATGAGTGTGCTGGCGTCTGTCTGTAAGCAGCAGGCTGGACAGATGCCACCACGTCTTAATTCATTTACTCTTCAGTAAATAAGCACAATCTGTCTCCGTTCCCTGTCCTGCATACACGCACGCCACACACGCGCACCCTCGCGTACGAGCATGCGCGTACACGCGCGCACACACACACACACACACTCGCGATCTGACAGCTGTGTTCCCGTTTGCAAAATCTCCTCTAATCCGGTCTTTTTTGCAGAGCGATGTTAGAAAACAAAATGCAAATACGTTGAAGCCCACGGCGTTGGCTAACTACAAGTTAGCTAGCCAGCACTCGTTAACGGCAGTTAAAGGACAATGCTCGTTTTTGACAACCTGGACCTTATTTACGACATATTATAAGACGTTTGACTCACCGAGATCACTTGGGTGTAATTCGGAGGCCTGTAGAAGAAATGTAAAATCCAGCGCGAGCCAGTATATCCATGTAATGGCGGTGGTGGGGGCACCGAGAATGCAGTTTCTAAAAATCTATTTTCTGCCGCGAAACAGTTGTTTTCATCAATCTGTCTTGATGAATCGCTAGTTGGTTTGAATGGCCTTGGTGGTTGGGCTAGCTGCAGCGTTCTGTTCGTCTCCTAGCTAGCAGGCCTGCCCAACGACGCGGATCTGCCTGATCAGAACTGTGATTTTTCGCTGTAGCCGTTGAAAATTCGTCCCATATTTCGCCCATGACCTCCGTCCTGAATTTCTGTCCCGATAAAGTGTGCTTAGCTTTACCAGCTAGAAGTCTAAATGTGCCGTTTGGATTATCACGGTTCATGATGACGCGGTGGCTAACTCAGGTAGGAGTGTGTGTTTGGGAATGCTATCTAGATCACATCCTACCGGGACATTGGATCGCAGAGCCTGGGTTAGGTTCTGTGCGGTTCTGTTAGGTTACTTTAAGTTAGGTCACTGTCTCTCTTCCACACACACACACACACACACACACACACACACACGCATGTGCGCACATACACACGTACACACACAGAGAACCCCCACAGAGATAGCAGGGCTGAACAAGAACTAATCAGTCTCGTCTAGCCTGTCCATATCTCTCTGCTACTTGTGTCGATACGCTGTCTGTCTGAACACACACTCGCACCCGGAGCCCCGGGTCACCTCAGCGCCCCGCCCACCCCGCACTGCCAGCCGCACCGTAGCCGGTTAGCCTGACTCGGGGGCGGGAGCCGAGTACCGTCCGACGCCCTTTGTTTCCTAGCCGCCTCGCCCCGGCCTCCCCCCGAAAAGCATCGCGGAACTCCGGCGTCGAAATCCAGTAGAAACGGCGCCAGTCGAGTAGCGTCGCTGCCAGACCCACGCTGGGACGGCCAGGCGTTTGGACGGCCCGGCGGATTGGAGCGCTGGGGGACTTCCTGTCTCCTGAGAGCACGGGGGCGGGCATGCCAGGAGACAGGCCGAGGCGTGGGCAGACTGGGAGGCCCTCGGTACACCCGGGCTGCGGGCGCCAGGGCCTGTGTCTGCGCCTGACCTCTCCTCCACCCCTCCTCCACCCCTCCTCCTCCTCCTCCACTTCTGTCACTTAGCCACTCATCAGGCAGCCAGAGGCAGAGCAGCACATAGGATATTGCGTTATTGTGTTTGTGTTATGGGCAGGCTGGCAAGCAGGGAGAAGCCTGCCAGACACATAACAAACGTGTGTGTGGGTGGGTGGGTGCGTGCGTGCGTGCGTGCGTGCGTGCGTGTGTGTGTTTTTGTGTGCGTGTGCGTGTGTGTGTGTGTGTGTGTGCGTGTGTGCGCGCCTCAGGAAGTGTGCCTGCCAGTGCCAGGCCTGGCTCTCTAACACTATCGGTCTAGCCTCTGTGGTGCCATTGATGAGCAGGGGTCAGTCACAAGCCCACTTACTGTATCAGGCTTTCTCTCTCTTGCACTCTCTTTCTCTCTTTCTCTCTCCCTCGTCCTCTCTCGAACTCTCCTTCGGTCTTTCGCTCTCTCATTCTGACTCTCCCTTTCTGTCTCTCTCTATCTCTCTCTCCATCTCTCTCTCTCTCTCCCCGCCAGTGTCGGACGCCACCGCTAGACGCTGTGTGGACTGACCACAAACATGGGGGAGGAATAGAAATAGAATTCCTAGAATGTGCGTGCACCCATTAGACCAAAGTGCAGAGTGTCAGGTCTGTCTGTGCTGGCTGTGTGGCTGGAGGAGATCTTTAATGTACCTCACAGCTGGATTGTCTGCCAGTGTTTTCTCTAGCTGCTGTTTTTTTGCTGTTGATGCAGTTTGTTTATGTCCTTTGGGTGAGACTGAGAGGCAGTGTCCATCCCACCGGATCCATACGCAGTCTGGCCATGCTGATTTAGTCCAACAGCGCTTGTTTTGTCCAACAGCGCGCTTGTGTGGTTTTAGTCTGCTGTTCACCGTCTGACCTCTAGATGGCGACAGATGTTGTGCTCTCTGTGGAGGCCCTGGGTTGGGGAAAGACAGGCTCTTAATAGCAGGGCTGGGACTGTAGTCGCAGCATTCTTCGCAGGTTAACCAACAGTACTTTCACAACCCCACTTTCCTCCAGTGTGAACAGTTTCTTCTCTCTTTCTTCTCCTCCTCTCCTCTCCTCCAGTTTCTTCACTCTTCTCATCACTTGCTTTTATTTTCCTCCTGGGTCCAGTTTCTTCTTTTTTTCTCCCCCCTCCTCTCATCCCTCTGTTTCCTGTGTCCAGTTTCTCCTCGTTTCCTCTTGCTCTCATCCTCACCTCCTGGTCCAGACCTTTGAATCCGCCCACATTATCGGTCATGGCATCGTGACATAAAACTGTGGTTTCTCTGCTTAAAACACGATCGGCCCAATGAGCTCCGTGGGGGGATTAACCATTAACCAGTCAGCACCACGGGAGGGGCTAACGCCGTTATCGAGCCGGGGGGCGTTCAGCCCCGACCAAATTTAGCCAAAACGTAAACAGAAACGGTGGTGCGTCGAACACCGCGCCGCGCGCGTTTTAGCCGGATCCGTCGCGAGCGCCGCCTCTTTCGACACGCCGGCGTTTACCCGTCGCCGCCGATTGGCTAGCGCCTCCGACACGCCCCCCAGGCGAGAGAAGATGCACCTCAAACCGTTTTCCCCGCCGCCAAGCCTCTAGTGATCGGTTAGGGGGGAATCGAATCTCCATCGCTCACGGAAATCGGTTAGAGTGGAGGCAGTGTTGGGCTGCAGATGGAAACGAATCAACAATTCTGTCTGTTCTCAGATTCCGTCTGATATGAGGCAGCCTCTCATCCCTTTTTTTTCCCCCTCCCGTGTCCCGCGTTCTCCCCCTTTCTCCCCCCCCCCCTGCGCGTTCCAGCCGGGCTGTGGAACGTCTTCACCGGGGCTGCCACGGGCAAGGCGCCGTCGGGCCAGGAACAGAACCCTCTGCCCCTGTCCAATCAGAGCCTGCTGCTGCTCCTGGTGCTGGCCAACCTGACGGACGGACCGGACTGGCCCAACCCCTACAGGCAGGCGGTCACCTGCTTTAAAAACACACAAGGTGAAGAAGACCATCAGTGACCCATCAGCGCCGAGTACTACTCCGACTGGTCGTCATGTAGCACACAGCTGTGTGAACAGTATGAGTAAACTAGTCGTGTGTGTGTGTGCGTGTGCGCGTGTGTGCGTGTGTGCGTGTGTGTGCGTGTGTGTGTGCGTGTGTGTGTGTAGACACGTCGCCCCTGCCTGTGGAGCAGCCCCACACCTTCCAGATCAACTTCAACAGCCTGTACACAGCTCTGTGTGAGCAGCAGCGCTCGGACCAGGCCACCCTGCTGCTCTACACCCTGCTGCACCAGAACGCCAACATGAGGACCTACATGCTCTCCCGCACGGACATGGAGAACCTGGTGGGTTAACACACAACACACACACACACAACACAACACAACACAACACACACACACACACGCGCGCACACACACACAACGCACACACACGCGTGCGCACACACACAAAGCACACACACGCAAGCACACACACACACACCCACATTCGCTTCTATTTTAACCTTGTTTCTAAGTCACATTCTGCAACAGTGTCTAGTCAGGAGGAATGCAATCTTTCACAGAAGAGGCTGTTGCAACTAACTTACTAACTTAGTATTGAATCATTGACTCTGGCACCACCCACACATACACACACACACACACACACACACACACACGCATGCTCCCAGACAGACAGTTGCACACACACACACACAGTGACCCAGACAGACAGTTACACACACACAGTGACCCAGACAGACAGTTACGTACACACTGTTCCCCACTGTGTCCCTCCCTCCCTCCCTCGCTCCCTCCCTCCCTCCCTCGCCTGAGGAGACACTAGCTTGTGTCTGAACCTCCCTCCCCCAACACACACACACATGCGCGCACACATACACACGCGCGCACACATACACACACACACAGGCGCACACACATACACACACACACACACACATACACACACAAACACACACACACACACACACACACACACACACACACACACACACACACCCCTCCTGAGCGTATTTCCCTGTCCCTGCCAGGTGATGCCCATCCTGGAGATCCTGTATCATGTGGAGGAGAGGAACTCCCACCACGTCTACATGGCCCTCATCATCCTCCTCATCCTCACGGAGGACGACACCTTCAACCGGTGCATCCACGAGGTGGTGAGTAGCCCCCGCCACGCCCCCGCCACGCCCCCGCCACGCCCCCGCCACGCCCCCGCCACGCCCCCTGGGCTCCTGGCACGCCCACGGATGGTTCCGTTTCCTGGGTTGTAAAGTCGTTCTCCTGACTACAGTGTCTTCGCACTGTCCTGTCTCGTCCCTGCACCCTGTCCAACGTTGTGTCCATGTTATGCACCACGCCCGGAAGCAAATTCCTAGTACAGTGCTACAGTAGGCTATTTATTGATTGTATATATGTATATGTCTGTATGCTCGGCTACATTGAAATGAGGTCGCCCGATGATAACAGGCCATTGTAAATCCAAGTGTTCACAATAATGGCGAGTATACTCGCTATATAGGCTAATAGCGATTGAGTTCAGTCAAACTGACATTTAATTGTTCGTCTGTTATCTACAGTAGTAGCCTAGCCTAGCCTAGCCATTAACAGATAAATTCAGTTATACCCTCACTAACCCTCACTCAGCTCATTCAGTTTATCATTCATTGTAGGACTGAGCTAGCCTACAATTTGGGGGGGGGGTTAGATAGAAACCCGAAATCTCACTGTGTGGTTACGGTATATTTTATTTGTTCGTTGATACTTTCTCGATGATTCACGGTTTATATATGAAGCGGCATGTCCAGCTGGCTTTCCACAATTTGCAAGTAGCCTACACTATTAAGTCGATGGTTTCCTCGCTGTTTAGGGGATACATTCGATTCAAATGCAGACTGACCATTGGAGTTGATTCACGGCCCTATCAACAGTACTATTGTTTGTCTTGACTAAAATTATAATTGAAGTGTTCGGGTGTTGATTTAAACAGTCACAACAGTGTTCACTGCTATGCGATTAATGTAGAATTGATAACCTATAGAATAGCCCCATTCAAAAAGGTTTTGTTCCAATAACCACTGGCCTAGTGAATCTGTTGGCTCGCTCTTTGCTCTGCAATTGACATCGCTCGTCTTGCGCATTCGGTAAACGGATAAATTCACATCAGCCCATTTGTGTCAAAATACAGTAGCCCACATCAGCATGGTCGCTTGTAGAGTCTCCTATGGATACACTAGGCCTACCTCAGCGTTATATTTTGCCTCAGAGCATTTAAAGAACACGCTGATGATAATAATAATAATAATAATAATATAACTTTATTTGTATAGCACATTTCATACAAATAAATGGCAGCTCAAAGTGCTTTACAACAGAGAATTTACCTAGCCACAAATAAATAGTCATTAAATGATCTGACAGCTTCTTGCGTGACAACGAAGAGCAAATGATTCCCTAAAATCACTGAAATATTGCTTTACCTGGCTTGTTATCTGGGTTAATGCTAATAAATAGCTTTTCTAGCACTACGGGACAGCAATTAACGGTTACAACCTAATACCATATAGCTTACCTTCCAAATGACATGTGAGCCAAAAAATTGATACATACGTGAATTAATAAAACGTTTATCACCACCAAACAAACATTTAATTTCGTCCGCCATATTTCTGCCTATGATGTCACAAGTTGGTAAGTTGGGTACCAAAATATTTGCAGAGTTTTTGCTCCGACTTCAGGGGGCATTCAAGTGAATTTTCCCAGTCAGGAACTCAGCATCTTCTAGTCAGGCTGTCCATGTCATAGTAGAGTAGCAGCATTGACCACCACACTCTGGGATCTGCTAGTCAGGCTGTCCATGTCATAGTAGAGTAGCAGCATTGACCACCACACTCTGGGATCTGCTAGTCAGGCTGTCCATGTCATAGTAGAGTAGCAGCATTGACCACCACACTCTGGGATCTGCTAGTCAGGCTGTCCATGTCATAGTAGAGTAGCAGCATTGACCACCACACTCTGGGATCTGCTAGTCAGGCTGTCCATGTCATAGTAGAGTAGCAGCATTGACCACCACACTCTGGGATCTGCTAGTCAGGCTGTCCATGTCATAGTACTGTAGCAGATTTGACCACCACACTCTGGGATCTACTACTAGGCCTACTTATGAACTTATTTGTTCATCTGAAGCTTGGACCGTCATCTGTGACTGGATGAGACTGGAGCCTGGACGGCGACAAGCAATGAAATAGTGTATCAAACCAGCTTAACATTTATTTGGGAACACTAGCTGGCTAGCATAAACTAGCTGGCTAGCATAAGCAGTTTGTTGGCATTTTGTTTTGACAGCTGATAAATTGATATGTTGCATAGCAAACCCTTTTTGTTTTACCAGAATTATATATTTTTTGACGATTGACCGTCAGGTGGTCGTATAACCGTTGGAACCGACGGACGTCAACCATCGGTATTTTGGCATGACGTCATCGGAAGTCCGTCTCTCTCCCCCTCAAGATTCCTTAACACTGCCTCCAAGGATATTGCTTGGCTGGACAGCCAGGCAGCTGCCTGCCGTGTGGGACTTGGCCCCTGGGTGATTCAGAGGGGGCTGGGGCTCTCAGTCTCACTGACTTCATATTTATCTGCCCGATGATGAATTAGCCGGGGCTTCGGTCAGAAAACCTACGAAGCACTTAGCCACGCGGGCCGGTGCTTGACTCTGTCCCCCTACCTCCATTACCCCTCAGACCTCCATCAGTCCTGACATTTTAAATCCATCTCTCTCTCTCTCTCTCTCTCTCTCTCTCTCTCTCTCTCTCTGACTCTCCTCTTTCTCTCTATTGTCTTCCTCACCTTACTCTCTCTCTCTGTCTCTTTCTCTCTCTCTCTCTCTCTCTCTCTCTCTCTCTCTCTCTCTCTCTCTCTCTCTCTACTCCCCCCTCTCCCTCCCTCTCTCTCTCTCTCCACCTTCCTCCCCCTCCCCGGTACGTGTGGAGCCTGTCAAGCGCGTACCCTCGGAGCTGCATGTGAAGGTGTCTGGTTCAGAGGGCTGTGGAGATAGGAGGAGGATATTGGCAGCGCCATCTCTGGATGCGTCTTAGATGAGCGCCCGTCCACGTTTCTCTGTGATGACATGTCACCCCCCCAGCGTGGACCTAGGGTTAGAGCTCGGCCATATATAATCGATGGTGCGTTTATGGGTGTGTTTGTGTATAGTCTACTGTACATGGTTGTTGTAGTATGGTTTTTCACACCAGGTTCTTGCTTTGTCTATTGGTCACTGTTGGTTGTCATCAAGCAGGGACTTTGTCACTGTGATATGATAATGTAGTGCCAGATTGATGAACATACATCATATGGCTGTGTGAGAGTGTGTGCGTGTGTGTGTGCGTGCACGCACGTGTGTGTGTGTGTGTGTGTGTGTGTGTGTGTGTGTGTGTGCGTGTGTGTGTAAGTAATCTGGCCAGTATCATGAAATTATCTTTTAGCTTTGTACTGTCTCTGCTTGTTTGACAGCACTGATAAGAATGACGTTTGAATGAGGTCCTCTGTGTTCTAACCACAATCCTGGGAAAGGAGACAAGGTTCCTCATTGGTCCCCGTGGTCTTAGGAAGAAGTGAGTTGTGTTACTGATGTCATGTCTGTGTTTGTCTGCTGCGTGTGTCTCAGGTGCTGAAGAACATCACGTGGTACACGGAGCGCACGCTAACGGAGATCTCCCTGGGTAGTCTGCTGATCCTAGTGGTGATCCGCACCATCCAGTTCAACATGACCAGGACCAGGGTGAGACACACGCACACACACACACACACACACAAACGCCAACACACAATAAGCATACACTAGCACAAGCACACTCATGCACCACACACACACACGCCACACGCACATACACACACACACACACACACACACACACACACACACAGTAGCTAACACAAACAAATAAGCCGTGTTTTCAGTCTTAGGTTTCATGAAGGAATGTGTCTGTGTGCGTGCGTGTGTGTGTGCGTGTGTGTGCGCATGTCTGTGTGTGTTTGTGTGTGTGTGTGCATGCGTGTGTGTGTGTGTGTGTGCGTGCGTATTCCAGGACAAATACCTGCACACCAACTGCCTGGCGGCACTAGCTAACATGTCGGCTCAGTTCCGCTGTCTGCACCAGTACGCCGCCCAGCGCATCATCAGGTGAGCCCCGGGGCCGGCCACGCCCCCCCCCCACCGTCCGCCCGCCTTCACATCACACACCCTCACCGCTTACTGTAGAGCCAACCAATCAGGACTTCCCCCAAACAGCATAGGACCCACAGCGCACACACACGCCATCTGAACCAGGGCTGTGCAAAAGAAATCCAGCTGAGTATGGCGATATTTTTTTCTATGATACTTAAGCCATTTAAAAAATAAAAAAAAATATGAGGAAGGAAAATATTCATAACATGAAAGGGAATAGATATACAAAATGAAGGGTAGAATTCAATCATCGATACATTATTCATGTCTTAAACGGCATTTAAAATGTCTTTCCATCCCCTCCGCCCTCAGGATCACCTCCAGGGAGCGGGGGATGGAGTTGCATTTTCGACCGTGTTCAAAAATGTTCAGTAAATCATGTCGAGTATTGCAACGTATCACAATATGTATCGCATCGCAATGTATGTGTGATACTGTATAATCGTACCCTGACCCATGTATCGTAATAAAGAGCATATCGTGAGGTCCTCGCCAGTACCCAACCCTGATCTGAACATTTCCATAACAACATGGCCGGCAGCAACCGTGATCACAACAACAGAACCATTACAGTATCTAATGGTTCCCAGCTCAGTGCTTCCAGCTGAGAACCCCGGTTCCATACTGGTGGGTTTGTGGAGTCATAACTCCTCCTCCTCCTGTGCGCCAGAGGTCTTTGTGGTTTGGAGTGTGATGGAATTAAGCACAAAACACACGTCAACTAAAGGTCAGAGTTAAGGTTGATCATTTTGAGTAATTATTCTGTTTTGTTTCTGTTTTGTAAAATTCCCCCATTGGGTGGGGTTGGCCTGTTTCATAAGCTGCTTGGTGATTTGGCTTCTCTTAATGCCGACCTGAAACACAACAGATCATGGGTTGTCCTGGAAACCCCTGTTTTCAGTCATGTGGTGTGTCGAGAGTGCCAGTAAATGACCTGTAGACTGGTGCGGAGGCATTGTTCATACCTGCTGACCGTCGGGCTGGATGTCACGGAACTAGACAGTGTGGTTGGAGTTGAATGGAGACATCTTGTTAAGCCCTCTAGTCATGCCATGAGTCAGTCAGAGACGTTGATGACTCCAAGCTGTCGACGGTGCTTTGCACGGTGGCTGGCTGGTTTGCTGGCTGACTGGCGGGTTGGTTTTGCTGGCTGGCTGGCTGGTTTGTTGGCTGGCTGTTTTGCTGGCTGGCTGCTTTGCTGGCTGGCTGCTTTGCTGGCTGTTGGGCTGAGTTGTTGGCTGGCTGGTTTACGGGCTGGCTGGTTTGCTGGCTGTTGGGCTGAGTTGTTGGCTGGCTGGTTTGCTAGCTGTTAGGGTGAGTTATTGGCTGGCTGGTTTGCTGGCTTGCGGGCTGAGTTATTGGCTGGCTGGTTTGCTTGCTTGCGGGCTGAGTTATTGGCTGGCTGGTTTGCTAGCTGTTGGGCTGAGTTATTGGCTGGCTGGTTTGCTAGCTGTTGGGCTGAGTTATTGGCTGGCTGGGTTGCTAGCTGTTGGGCTGAGTTATTGGCTGGCTGGTTTGCTAGCTGTTGGGCTGAGTTATTGGCTGGCTGGTTTGCTGGCTGGCTGGTTTGCTAGCTGTTGGGCTGAGTTATTGGCTGGCTGGGTTGCTAGCTGTTGGGCTGAGTTATTGGCTGGCTGGTTTGCTGGCTGGCTGGTCTGCTGGCTGTCGGGCAGAGTTGTTGACTAGCCGGCAGTGGTAGACCAGTAGACTATGGTGAGCAGAGCTGATGTTGATTGGTTTGGGGAGAACATTGTTTTTGTGGGGTCCAGTCAAGACCACACGCTCTGCCGGTCTGACGGACACACACACAGTCACACACACACACACACAGCCTGGATCATTGTCTGTCACGGTACAGTAAACTGGAACGACCACACTAGAGACACTCCATTCTGCCTCTCATCAGTTCATTCAGGATTGTTGAATAATGTTGTGGCCACGGGGAAATGGAACAGGAATACTATGTTCCGTAGGCGGATACACACCACACACACCCGCATGCATACACACACACACACACACACACACACACACACACACACACACACACACACACACACACACTCTCTCTCTCTCTCTCTCTCTCTCTCTCTCTGTGGTGGGTTATGACTAAGAAGAGCACAGTTCGCGTGTCTCTCCTCTGGCTGGGTGGGGATGTGGTTGAGACGGGGGATTTGGCAGAGTTGGGGCGGCCAGAGGAATTTCCTCCAAGGGATTTCCAGAATGTCAATTCAAGGATTTCCTATTAATTGACTCTTAAAAAGGGTCCTATGTAGGGCCATATATTCCGAGGCAGCAGAGGGTGAAAATGGTTTCCACTACATTAGTCCAGAGCACCCCACCCCGCACCCTCCCCTGAAGGCTAGTGACGCGGACATGTCAGCAGCACACATGCCGATTGGCCCGTTCGTCTGTGTGCGACAGAGGTGGTCTGGTGATCCGTGCAGGCGCGATGACGAGGACGCCCGCCCCGGGGCCCGCGGCTCGCGCTGACGCGGTTCGGTGGCACGCTGCCTCCCCCACACTGCGCCTCTCTGCCCCGTCCGATCGGCGCCGTTAAACATTCGAAGAATTTCCCAGAGAAAAGCTATAAATATGATACTTTGGCAAACAGAAAGAGAGTGGGAATGATAAACTCCTTCTTCCCCGTCGTAGCTTTTCTTTTGGGTTTTTCCTCCTCGCCCTCTCCTCCCTGCCGCCCGCCTGTCTTCCGGTTGGACGGGGGTCCTCGCCTGTTCCGGGCGTGGCCGGCAGAGGGGGAGGGGCTGGCCCACTTGGCGTGCTCATTCACTCTCACGTCCTACGCCATTAGGTTATCCAACTCTCTTAGGCTATGCCCCCCCCCCCTCTTTGCTGGATGCATTGCTGCATGAATGCGCAGGGCTTCAGTCTCTCCGCATGAAGGAATGGTGCCTGAGTGGCCGCCCGCCTGTCCCTGTCCCTGTCCCTGTCCCTGTCTCTGTCTCTGTCTCTGTCTCTGTCCCTGTCCCTGTCCCTGTCCCTGTCCCTGTCCCTGTCCCTGTCCCTGTCCCTGTCCCTGTCCCTGTCCCTGTCTCTGTCTCTGTCCCTGTCTCTGTCCCTGTCTCTGTCCCTGTCTCTGTCTCTGTCCCTGTCTCTGTCTCTGTCCCTGTCCCTGTCTCTGTCCCTGTCCCTGTCTCTGTCCCTGTGCCTATCCCTGTCTCTGTCCCTGTCCCTGTCCCTGTCCCTGTCTCTGTCCCTGTCCCTGTCCCTGTCCCTGTCCCTGTCCCTGTCCCTGTCCCTGTCTCTGTCCCTGTGCCTATCCCTGTCTCTGTCCCTGTCCCTGTCCCTGTCCCTGTCCCTGTCCCTGTCCCTGTCCCTGTCCCTGTCCCTGTCTCTGTCTCTGCCTGAGTCACTGTCCTGCACGCCATGCCACGCTCTGAGGAGAGCCAAGTTACCAGCCGGGCGCGGCTCTCCGATCTGTCTCCATGGGCTAAGGACTGTGGACAGAAGGAATAGGCCTGCATCTCCCTCTCAATAGCAGCCTTTCTGCATGCAGTCGAAGCGATTACATAAAGAAGAATAGGTGGTTGTTATGCCAGAGAGAGAGAGAGGGTCCGTGGTTGCTCTGTGCTCATTGCGGTAGTGGGGGACCCCAGGTGCAGCTCAGCGGCCCCTCAGTTATAACAGAAGGCCTACAGAGGGCCCCATACTGTCACACGCCCACTCCCGAACCGTCAGCAGGCTCAGCAGTAACTTTGTCTCTACCTGTCATTAGCTCAATCATTGCTAAAGCTGGTGATTAATAATATGTGTGTGTGTGTCTATGTGTGGGGGTGGGGGTGTGGGTGGGGGTGGGGGTGGGTGGGGGTGCAGACAGCTGGACAGGTGCAGCTCTCTCATGTTAGCACCGGGTCATTGTGTGACGCTAGTGCCCAGTGCCCATGGAGCCGTTATAGTTATTTTCTATCCATCTATCAATCTTTATACAACGGGTAGTTCTGACCTTGTAATCCGATTGGTTAAAGGCGCAGTAAGCGGTTTGGCTCAAATTCTCATTACATCCCGACTAAAATGAAATACGTAAATCTGTTATCTGCGGAAGTCGCAGGACTGTAATAACTGTGTCCAATCATTTTGAGTTGTCAACTTGAAATGATTGGATGGCTCACCTGCCTGTTAACCTACTGTACCTACAGTACCAGCCTAGCGAGTGTTTTTCCCCAGTTTGGAGGAGGAGCTTTGGAGGGAGGCCTGATGGGAGGAGCGGGGATTTTGTTGGTTGCATTTTAAAAAATCTTTAGGAAATCACAGACGGCATACTGCACCTTTAAGAGCTGTTGTTTTTTCATGATATACCACGGGTAAAGCCTCTTAACTGTCCTACAGTATATGAATTATTACTTTGCCACGTTAGCTAAATAGCTATCGCTAATAACGTGGCAGCATTACTAGCATCTAGAGAGCAGCAGCATCCCCACAAACTCATCTTATACATGTGCGTTGCAAACGTTTTGTGTTGGCATGCTAGGATGCCCCTTGCTACAAACTTTCCATAAACTTTCCGAATGTCACACCTGTGAATGCACTGGTGCTGCGCTCTTTGTCAGCTCTGCTTGTTTATAATAAACAAACAAAACAAGTTGTGTAATGAACGCACATAATGTACTGTAGCTATTGTTGTCTTAAGAGTTTGTGAAAAAAATAACTTTGATGAAACTTGTTCATTTCATCAAGCTATGCTAACATTCTCCAGCTGGGTCAGTTATTCATGACTGGAAAGCTGAGTGTAACGTTATTGCGACAGGCAGTCAAATAACGTAATCATACAAGTTTAGCTAACATTTATTTGGAAAGACTAGCTAGCAACCAGTTTGTTGCCATTTCGTTTTGATAACTGGGCAGTTTATATGTTGCACAGCAAATATGCAAATATGGAATAGCAGGTTTTATCCAGGGGTGGGAAACATTGCTGGAAAAATAAGATAAGGGACACTTTCCATTTCACTTTCGGTTCCGAACCCATGTTAATTTTTGGATATTATCGCTGTTCCTCCAGGGAATAATAATTCAAATACCATTTGAAACTCTGTGATACTGAAAACATGATAGTTTTAGGAACTATACTTTTTTAACCTTTGGGAGTTCAATAAATTGGTATAAAAGACACTGAAATAGTTGGTAATTATCCCATAATGTTTCCCGATAATGTAACCCGTTGTATAAAGATTCAAGATGCCTTATTAGGCCTGTGCTTCATAGTAGTTTAAGGGACTAAAATGCTTGGGTTCTGTCTCCTCAGCCTTTCAGCAACAACAGAATAATCATTTACAAGCTGATATAATAATAATAATTAGAATTATTATTATTATAATAAAAAAGAACAGTGCAATGCAATAGAAGAGCGCTATAGATAAACAATAAAAAGTGAAAGTATGGTGTGTGAGGCGTAGGAGCGTGCATTGTTTGCAGGGTAGATGGGGAGGGAAGTGGGTGTTTGTCCCCACACGGTCTGACTCCGTGACTTAAACGAGCATCTGTTTGCGTATCCTTGTGTAAACGCCGTCACCGTCCTCACATGCGTGTCCGGCGTGTGCCGGCGTGGCTTAGAGGGAGATGGAGAGAGCGAGGGAGAGGAGAGCGCAGTCCAGCCGGTGTCCTGGTCATTTGCTGTTCCCCACAGCAGGTCACGGTGACTCAGCCTCCAGCCGCTGTCTAGACCGCAGGGGAACAATGGCGCAGGCCGCGGCAGGGGCCGGGGGCCGGGGGCCGTAATGACGGCTGAACAAGACTCCGTGCTCACTCGGGTTCCCTGTCAATTAGGGACCCGCTGTGTCCCAGACACCTTTATAAATGGGATGTTTGTTCACGGCTCTGACAACAGAATACCAAGCCGCAACGTTCAGGACTTGTACACCGTGTATGTGTCCGCTTGTGTGTGTGTCCGCTTGTGTGTGTGTGTGTGTGTGTGTGTGTACTAGAATCGAAATAACCCTTCCTGCCCTGTCTGAAGCTGGCAGCGGGAACATGAGTGTCATTTGAAAGGCTGCATGAACGACAACATTTAGCGCGCGCGCTACGTCGACCGGTGCGCGGCTCTGTTCCTGCCTGACGGCGCCAACCCTTGGCCAGACGGTTCACACACACACACCGAGCTTAATGATCCACCGGAGAGAGGGGAACGCAAGACAATAAATACCCTTATTAGCTGCCTTACAGGACAATGTTTCCTCACTCCCCACTCATCAGGCCACTGTCTGCCTGAAGAACCACCTAGCATAGGTCTGTGTGTGCGTGTGTGTTCGTGTGCGTGTGTGTGCGTGCGCGTGTGTGTTATTAAGCTCTGTCCTCCCCTGTGTGTTGCTAGCAGACTGTTTACTCACTGCTGTTTGTTATTAGTGAGCATTAGCGGCGGCCATCTGCTGTGTGTGGAGTGGCGGGCGGAGAGCGCCGCTGTGTTCCTTTATGACTAGTGCTGAGCGACGGACAGTGTGTGGGTGACGCGTGTGTTTGTGTCTGCGTGCGCATGCATGTGTGCGTAGTATTTTCTAGACCTGTGTTGATGAGTGCGTGCGTGTGTGTGTGTGTCAGAGACGGTATGTAGTGGTGCGTGTAGGTGTGCGTGTGTGTGCGTGTGTGTGTGTGTGTGTGTGTGTGAGATATGTGTTCATCCCAAGGTCAGTGAGCAGACCCTGAGAGTGGTGATGAGGTATATACATCACCATCCTCCAGCCATCACACACACACACACACACACACACACACACACACACACACGACTGACCGACCTCCAGGAGGACCGACCTGCTGAGCCCAGGCAGGGATTGGAGCCCTGTGCTGCTGACGTCTGGTGATGGGCAGGCATGGAGGGCAGGGATGAAGGCCGGGCCAGTCGCTGGACTATAGCAGTGCCCTCTGGCTTGTAAGGATATAGCGTTGTTGTAGCCCTTCTTTCTTCTTTTTATACTTTATTTTTTGGGGAATAGCTTTTACATTAACAGTAAAAGACAACAACAACACAGACAGGTCATCACAAAAAACAACAAACAAACATACAGGTCATCATGGGTATCACAGTTTTAACTTCAATCCTGGGCAGTTAGCTTTGCTTTGTAGGTTACTCTATCCATACTTTGTCCATTAACCTCAGAGGGGGAGAAGTTCTACTGTGGAACACAGTAACACAGCTTCAAGGTGGTTCTCCAGTCCATATCAATCTTAGCCCAAACCATATTTTTGTTTTACAGTGGGCTCCAGACATTCTTTTGCTTTTTTGAGATTTAAACACATTTAAACACCACATTCTTTGTCTTGCTGTTTTATGCCGCGCCTGCGTTCGCTGTTCCCTTTGAGATAATTGCGAAACCCGCGATACGGTGGCTTTCTGTTTGTGTACGTTTGAAGGTGAAGAGACAGATAGAATAATCTAGTATATAGTATATAGTATAATAGATGTTCTGCAAGGTGGAGAGCCATGCTCTGGGTGACTCATACCGAGCTTTGTTTACCTGGAGCCTGAAGCGTCACACACACACACACGCACACAAACGCACACGCACATCTGCTGCTGTTGTTGTGAATGGGTCTGCGAAAGAAAGAGCGAGCGACTCTGTGAGGAGGTATGATTCATCGGAGTATTTTTTTATTCTCTATATAAAGAGCAGCGTGCTTGCGAGCGCTCGGCCTCTCTGTCTCGCTGGATGAGTCACGCTCATCCTCCTCCTGACGAGCGTTGCCACAGCGTCGGACCGCGCGCGGGTTCTCGGGGGCCGTTTCCGCCGCTATTTCCTCGTAGTGGTTTGTTTAATTAGACCTCTAACTGCACCAGCTATCGGGATGTCAGTGCCGAGGCCTCGCGCCACGAAACAGAGAGAGTGCTGCCGGTCGAGTGTTGCCATTGACGACCGGTCTGTCGTTGATCAATCATCCTGAAATGTCTCTCAGTGCCACTATGTTGATGGGAACTCATCCCGCCCTTATCAGTGACCGCTCAAGATTCAAGATCCTGTATTGGTCACATCCATCACGCACGTATAACAGAGTCAAATTCTTGGGTTCTGCCCGGCAACTCAGCTGTGCAGCAACAACAGACTGAAATGCACAGGATAATAATAATGCTCTTCTCCCTCCCTCCCTCCCTCCCTCCCTCCCTCCCTCCCTCCCTCCCTCCCTCCCTCCCTCCCTCCCTCCCTCCCTCCCTCCCTCCGTCCCTCCGTCCCTCCATCCCTCCCTCCCTCCCTCCCTCCCTCCCTCCCTCCCTCCCTCCCTCCCTCCCTCCCTCCCTCCCTCACCTGCTCAGTCTGTTTGCACTGCTGTCCAAGAAGCACAACAAGGTCCTGGAGCAGGCCACCCAGTCTCTGAGAGGACCCAGGGGGGGCGATGACAGCAGCGCCCTGCCCGACTATGTAAGTACTGCTATGTACGCGTGCACACACACACACACACACACACCTGCACCCTCACCCTCACCCTGACCTTCACCTTTTGCCTGTCCGGGCAGTGTGTGCTGTATGTGTGCGTCTGGCTCGGTGTCTGGTCTGTGTGCTAATGAATGTCTGGATGCAGGCGGGGGTCTCACCGGGGCTTCATCAGCATGTTGACTCGTCTGGGTGGGGGGGTTGCTGTTGTCGATGTCTGGGTCTCTCTGTCTGGGTGGGTGTGTGTCGGGGGGGGGGGCGGGGGCGGGTGTCTGGGTCTCCCTGTCTGGGTGTGTGTGTGTGTGTGTGTGTGTGTGTGTGTGTGTGTGTCGGGGGGAAGGGCTGGTCAGACCTGAGGGGGTCCCCAGCCCCAGGCTTCTATCCTCTCTGCTGTGCTCTTTATGTGTGTGTGTGTGTGTGTGTGTGTGTGTGTGTGTGTGTGTGTGTGTGTGTGTGAGTGCATGCGTGACTGTCTGACTGTCTCCCCCTTTTAGATTGCCTGCTGTTTTCATGGTCCTTAATGTCCCTTTTGCCGTTCAGTCCTAAAGACATAAGCAGTAAAGGAACACACACGCACGCACGCACACACACACACACACACACACACACAAACACACACACACACACAAACACACACTTTGGCTAGAGTGGCCTTCGATGCAGAAATCTTTCTCTCCCTTGAGTCCCATATTGTGCGTGAACTCTGCTATGGGATGTCTCCTCTGTCGCCACGATGACCCGTTGGCAGGGGTCAGATCCGGTTTAGACCAGAGTCCGGTCCCAGGGCGCAGGGATGTGGGCTCTGTTGATGTGTAGCCTGTCTCGTCTAGCGCTGTTGTAATACAGGGCTCCCCTGCCAAAGAGACCTTGCTCTCAGAATGACTCCCTGTCTGAATAAAAGTTCAATCAAAATCAAATAAAAGGAGGCTCCACTGTGGCTACAGACGGTATTTAGGCGTCTGTCTGGGTGATAAGAGTCTCCGGGCTGCTGTTGTTCTGCAGAGGGAAGTCCTGCAGTCAGAACATACAGCATAGGTCTTGTTATGGCAACATTAGCCAGTGTGGGAGCTCTCCCCAGTGTCACCGCCAAGCCAGCCAAGCCATAGCAACTCTGTCTGGGGGGGGGTCAGGCTGTCTGCATAGGGAAATCAAAATGCATGCAGGTAGTGGCATTGGTATGCATGACACACACACACACACACACACACACAAGTCTCATGGATATTTTGCTTGCAGAACAGTGTTAGTAGTTGCAGTGCCACGCTGTGAGAGTGTGGTGTGAAAGGGCTCTGTGCGTATGTATGTGTGTGTGTGTGTTTGTGTGCGCGCGTGTGTATGTGTGTGTGTCGGGGCAGGTTGGTCCTGGCAGGACAAAGGCAGATTTTCAAGCTCCGCTTTGCCGTCAGGGCTGATGACTGATCTGCGGCGATGCGACGCCACACACTCCAGCCCCTCACAGACACACACACTCCAGCGCCTCACAGACACACACACTCCAGCCCCTCACAGACACACACACTCCAGCCCCTCACAGACACACACACTCCAGCCCCTCACAGACACACACACTCCAGCCCCTCACACACACACACACTCCAGCCCCTCACAGACACACACACTCCAGCCCCTCACACACACACACACACTCCAGCCCCTCACAGACACACACACTCCAGCCCCTCACAGACACACACACTCCAGCCCCTCACAGACACACACACTCCAGCCCCTCACAGACGCACACACTCCAGCCCCTCACAGACGCACACACTCCAGCCCCTCACAGACGCACACACTCCAGCCCCTCACAGACACACACACTCCAGCCCCTCACAGACACACACACTCCAGCCCCTCACAGACACACACACTCCAGCCCCTCACAGACACAGACAGGGTGGGGGAGGAGGGAGGGGGTGGGGGGCACGTGTCAGTAATCAAAGCTGACTTCACCAAGGGGCTGGGGCCGGGCTGTAACAGGCCTCCTCCAGAATCACACACAGCGTTGCCAACATGTCGCTAGGTTTTCCCCCAATTGACCTAATTTTGTATTTGTATTTTGTTTTGCTTGTATGTAGCTAGTATGAAGCATGTTGTCCCCTCCAATGCATTTAGCGACAAAATGATGCATCAAAATGCATTATTAGCAGTGTCTATCCCATCCCACTCCCAACACATTTCCTGTCCTCTCGCGAGCGAACGAGGCGCTGCAGCCGACCCTAGAACCCCCGGTTCCCCCAGTTCCCCCGGAACCCCCGGTTCCCCCGGAACCCCCGGTTCCCCGCAGCGCTTACGGACCTCCAGCCGTCCAACGGCGAAAATATACCGGCCGTAATATTAAGCGCGGCAACAAACACTGGGGGCACGGGGCAGCATTAGAAAACCAGCGTCAGTTGTGCCTTGTAATCACTGTAGTGTAGCTCGTCGGGCAAGACGCCTTTTTGCTTTATAATAGCGAGACCCTGGGTTTATCTCCTCATACATTTTCATTTTCCACTCTGTGATGACAGGCTGTGTTTCATGATGGAAGAATGTTTTGTATGTAGGTAAGAATCGTTGTATGTAGTTCCTAGGTAATTTTTATTTTTTTAAAGCGGTAGTTAACCGATATACTTAATATATTTGTAAATCGCTTTTCTTTGCGTTTGCTTCATACGCCATTTTTAGCCTACATTTCCCGCAGGGAGATTTTGTGGCCTCCATCTGCATCACACAAAACACTCACCAACATCACAGTGATACACGCATAGTAGGCTACATAGATCATACACTCATGCAACATGCTTACATTTGTAGTTATTTAAAGGGGTTGTGTGCTATTTTGGACATTTAGCTTTATTTGTGGTCTGTCTACCATGAACTTGAAACATAATTTCACTGCGTTCCAGTGTTGAGCTAGTTACAATTTTTAAGTGGGCTCCCACTGGGCTACAATGGAAGTCAATGGGGCATACGTAAATGCGTTGGAAAACTATGATAATTGTGCTTTTCCGAAACGGGAAGCACAGGGTGTAATCTTAAAAGTCTCAGTATGGTCCCCTGTGAAATGTATTACAATCTGAATATTTTTACATGTTTGGCATGGCTTGGACATAAGCATTCCCCTCAAGCTTGTTTTCACTGCTCCTATAGAGGACAATGTGCAAGTCATGCCAAACACCCAAAAATATTTGGATAGCGATACATGTAATTTAGCTCCATTATTATTATTTAGCTAAATCAACAGTCAATACATGTTAGAGAAAATACCTGTCCTTATAGTGAAACGATTCCCATCCAGACATGAAATAGGCCTAGGCCTACTATCTGAATTATGATGTTCAGCTTACAAAATTGTATAGACTATTTCCTTGTCAAAAAATAACATAGCTGGACTTTTCCTAAATAAACTGATTTATTATTTGTTTAAAACAGATCACAAACAAGTAGCATATTTCAGTTTTCTATCAAATCATTAATGTCAAACTTGTGCACGAAAATGCAATGAAGCAGTGCGCCATTCTCTCTTGCAGCAGGCTATTGAGTGGGAACTGTTTCTCTGACAGTTACATTGATTATTATTAGGCTATTAATTACAGGGACCCCCCCGAAAAATATTTTTTGTGGCCAACATGCACAGCAGCCAGGAAATAGTGTCAAATCATAAAAGCAGATATGTTCAAACCAGATAGTTTCTTGTTTCTTGTTTATTAGGATCTCTTTTAGCCATCGGCTAGTCTTCCAAGAGTCTTCAACTAAAACATACAGTACAATACAATAATGCAGAAAATACTACAATTCATAAATAGAATTCAAGAAAAAATAAGAAAAGAAAGAAACATGATAGTAAATACAATAATAACAGTAAAATACAATAGTTCAAAAACACAGCTACTTACAAAATCACACATCTAGAATTATTGTAACAAAAGATTGTAAATTGTTCGTAAAGAATAGTAAAGAATCAAATCCCCTCGTTGGCCTATAACCTATTCTACTAAAATCATATTGTAATATCTTGATGGATTCAAGAATTCTGGATTCAGACTGTGATTCTCAGCAGTCCGTTTGGTGGATTTTATAGAGCAGCAATGCTTCTAAAACAGAGCGTAGAGGCGTCAAATAGAGCTGCTCAGCCGTGGTCGCTGGGCCTGTTTACACTGAATATAATTGAATCTAAAAGGCGCGGCTGTTTTTACGCCGACATGCGGTGTCGGTGTATTTTGGCCTGAGCCGTCTCAATGGCTCTTTCAACCCATTATGCAAATGAAGCCGATGACGTCATCTACTGACTTCTAGCGACTTCGTAGACAGCCAATAGCTACCTTGCTTACAGGAGATTTGGCAATGCTGGTCACACAAGGGATCTTTTCCTCTGGCTTACTGGCGTGCACGCACATAGACACACATGCACACACACACTCACTCACACACACACACACACACACACACACACACACACACACACACACACACACACACACACACACACATCCAATCCTCTTCTTCTACTTCAATCTTATCTTTCTTCATCTTATATATTCTCTCTCAGTCCTCTGACACTATCATTCTCTCTCACACACCACCATTTCTTTATCTCTCTCTGTGACTGTTTATGTGTGTGCGTGTGCATGTCTTGTGTGTGTGTGTGTGTGTGTGTGTGTGTGTGTGTGTGTGCGCGTGTGCGCGTGTGTGCGTGTGTGTGTGTGTGTATGTGTGTGTGCGTGTGTGTGTGTGTGTGTGTGTGTGTGTGTGTGTAGAAGGGAGGGGGTTATCGACTCCAAACCCTGGCCTGCTCTCTGTCAATGCCAGACTGAGCAAACATGTTAGTGGTTTTAATCTACCCTGTACAGGTCTAGAGCATCTCTTCATCTTCCTCTCTACCTCTCTCTCTCTCTCTCTCTCCCTCCTCCTCCCTCTCTCCCTCTCTCTCTCTCCCCCCTCCCTCTCCCCCCTCCCTCTGTCCCCTCCCTCTCCCTGTCTGGATGTAAAGGTGTAATAGAAAGCATCTGGCTCCGACAGTGTTGTGCTCTGGGCTGTGGATGGGAGGGGGGGGGGGGGGTCTGTGTGACTGTGTGTTTGTGTGACTGGCATCTGGAAACAATGCAATCTGGCTCAGCCTAGCTCTGCTCCAGAGAGAGGGAGAGATAGGGGGAGAGGGAGGGAGGCGGGGGGCTGATGTTTGTTTAATGTGGGATTGTCCAGAATCTGTAATTGGTCTTTCAGTAAAAAGGGAGGGGGGGTGGGGGGTGTATATTAAAAAGACTGTGGGCTTAGTGTGGGCGTTTTCCTACTGCGTCAGTGCATCATGTTCCACCAATCTCCCCCTCTAACACACACGCACGCACGCACACACACAGACACACACACGTACACACACACATAAGCGCGCGCAGCTCCCTCCCTCCATCTCTGGAGCGGTGTGTTTGTGGAGCTGGCTCTGGTTAGTGTCAGGGATTAGAGAGGGTTAGGCCCTGGAGCCCCCAGGGGACAGGCCGAGGCCTCTAGCCTAGGCAGGGGCCGCTCTCTCTGGGGACCCGTAGACCCCCTGACAGGGTGGTCCCTGTAGTTAATCCTGGATGTCACGTGTGTGTGAGTGTGTGTGTGTGTTAGGGTTACACACACACACACACACACACACACACACACACACACACACACATTCTCAGTCCCATCCCCCAGCAGAACATCCCCGGTCCTGTCATTGTTAACTACGTGGGAGCAGCAGCAGGAGTCGTCTTTGATCCTGATGCATTCTGTTGTTGTCTCCCTGGTTTGTGCTGTTGTTGTTTTATATCTGTCTCAGCCCCTCCTCTCTAGCTGTTCTCTTGGAAGAGAACACAGAGTCTCACACACATGGCCTGCAGATCGCAATGTTTTTAATTACACCTGTGTTTACCCTGCAATGTCAAAATGGCTGCTGGGAAAAGCAATTTTGCTATTGTGACTGCAAGGTTTCTTTTTCTACTGACTTATAAAAACGAGTTCTGATACCTGTTGGAGCACTTAGTATGGACGCCAACTAAATGCTGTACATCTGTTATCACTCCAGTCAACTTATCTGCTAGTTCTTATACCTTTTGGAGCAATCAGTAATTGACCATTTAGTCTATTAAATGCCCGTCTCCCCCCCAGGACATGTTGTGTTTGGCAAGTCCCATCTGAATGATAGCTTGGTTTAGCTATTATTTGCAAGCTTACTACTACTATTGGGTCGACAATAGAAGGCACTAATGTTGTTGCATTAGTGCATTCTGCTTAGCAACGGCAACGTAACTCTAGAGTAGGCTGGCATGAGGTAATAGTTCAGTGTTTGTATGGGCAGGCACACTCGTTTTGGGCAAAGATGCAACTCCTTGATGAGCAGGCAGCTGGAACGCTGGGGGCGGGGCTCTATGCATAGCAGTATTTCTATTGGCTTGCGGCTCGGATTAGTATTTTATGTAAAAAAATTAGCCCAAACGTATAATAATTAAAAATCCGACCCTGTCTTGGTCTGCCTGGGACCCCTGCGGATACCCAGGCTGACGATGTCCAGATAGAGGGACGGATGGATGGACAGGCCGAGATTAGCTCATTTATGTGTTAGATAAATATCACTCTCTCTCATAGGGAATGATCAGCAAAAACAATTGCAAACCAAATCTATTTAAAAAAATAATGGAAAAATATATATAACAAAAAATATATTAGATAACTATATAACAAAATATTCAACAGACACTTGTGAAAGCAGCGACAATCAAATCCACAATGTCAGAATCCATAATGCATTTCGCATATCTAAACGGAGACTCAACCGTAGCAAAGGGATGTAACCCCTTTGTCACAAATCTTGTCACTCGGTGACAATCATCCACTTCCTGCTTTCTCATCTGCTCCTTCAACGTGAAAGGAGGAGGGGGGTGTCTGGGCGGAGCCCGAGATGGTGGGGTGCTCTCTGGACATGTCTAGAAGAAGAAAAAAAATAAAATAATAACTTGTATACATCACTCGTTAAGCTTGAATATAAAAGGCGAATGTTAGCTCATCAGGGTTTGTACCCTGATAGACCTCGCTACTGTTAATGTTAGCTGTGTCTGGGGCGTTAATGTTAGCTGTGTCTGGGGCGTTAATGTTACTGTTAATGTTAGCTGTGTCTGGGGCGTTATTGTTACTGTTAATGTTAGCTGTGTCTGGGGCGTTAATGTTACTGTTAATGTTAGCTGTGTCTGGGGCGTTATTGTTACTGTTAATGTTAGCTGTGTCTGGGGCGTTAATGTTACTGTTAATGTTAGCTGTGTCTGGGGCGTTAATGTTAGCTGTGTCTGGGGTGTTAATGTTAGCTGTGTCTGGGGCGTTAATGTTAGCTGTGTCTGGGGCGTTATTGCTACTGTTAATGTTAGCTGTGTCTGGGGCGTTATTGTTACTTGAGGAAAGCATCGCTGTCTGCAGACTATTCTTCTTGCTATCTCAAGAAGAATAAATGTCACAGCTTAGATCTAAGTTTAGCTCAAAATACGTAGGTGTACTGCAAATTAGAAAATGTTGCGACAAGTTAGAAAATGGCTTTAGATTTGAAATTACCAACTGCTGCTAGACTGGAGTTCTTAAGATTCTACCATTTGTGTGAATTTTCAAACAACACTGAATATTTCCAAAACTATAAATGGCATCGCTTAGATATGTGAACGTGAATGAAAGCATGACAGTCTGAAAATGTGTTTAATATGTGAAAAGTACTGTGAGAATTGTAGGAATAGTGGAAGTTTGGAAAATTGTTACCGGTACACCCGTCTAGCCTACAATAAGAGAGCGCTTACTTTAATCTGTTCGTAGCATGAGATTTAGACCAATCAGGAGTCACCATTACCGTTGCTCACCAGCACTATACAGGGCAGTAGACATTTTTACGAGCAATCTGTACTGCACCGCTGACTTCATCACCTGGGTGTGATTTTTTTTTAGTAAAGCTAAGCCCATCTGCCGAACGTTTGCTGAGGTCAGCCATGGTCCAGGATGTAAACAGAAGTGTCTCTTCTCATGCTATGCTGACGTACTGCGCAGCAAATGATGTGACGCTAGGTCTGCGTAGCAGGGCCTGGCAGATGAGAGCAACCGCCGTTCTTCAGGGTTCGTCCTTTGTTGAAAACACCGGTGTGCCAACCTCCTCTGTGCCCCCCCCCCCCCCCCCTCTTGCTCTCTCTTTCTCTGCACCTGCCCCCTCCCTCCTCTCTCTCTCTCTCTCTCTCTCTCTCTCTCCTCCCCCCTCCTCTCTCTCTCTCTCTCTCTCTCTCTCTCTCTCCTTGCACCTGCCCCCCCCCTCTCTCTCTCTGCACCTGCCACCCTCCCTCCTCTCTCTCTCTCTCTCTTTCTCTCTCTCGATCTCTCTCTCTTTCTCTCTCTCTCTCTCTCTCTTTCTCTGCACCTGCCCCCTCCCTCCTCTCTCTCTCTCTCTCTCTCTCTCTCTCTCTCTCCCTCCCTCCCTCCCCCTGCACCTGCCTCCCTCCTCTCCCCCCTCTCTCCCTGCTTGTCTGTGTGCTTCTCCCTCTGCCCTTGACTTCCTGCTTCTCTGTGTGCTTGCCTCCCGGCGTGGCTGCCTGCGTGACTGTCTGTCTGTCTGCTCTGCTCCCTCCCCGCGCCTGTTTCTCTACAGGCAGTGGGGGGGACGCCCCCGGCCGCCGTTTCCCGGGGCCTAATGGCAGGGCCAGCCAGTCATTATGACAGGCCTGCTGTGTCCTGGCCTTTCACGGCTGCCTCCAGCCAGTCAGTGCCCACGCTGTACACACACACACACACACTGAGCACACACACACACACGCTCGCTCCCTCCACAGACACGTGCACACCCAGCGTATCCCTCTTTTTCTGGCACTACAGTATCTCTGCCTCTCTCTCTCTCTCTCTCTCTCTCTCTCTCTCTCTCCCTACCCAGCTCTCGCCCTCTCTCTCTCTCCAACCCCCCCCCTCTCTCTCTCTCTCTCCCTCCCTCCACCCCCCCCCCCCTCTCTCTCTCTCTCAGAAGCTGTATTGAAGTCTGAGCCGCCATGTCAGCGGCCTGTATGAAAGCTCCTGTAATTACCCAGCCTGAGCTCTAATTGAGCCTCCAGAGTGCCTGCGTGCCTGCCTGTCTGTCTGCCTGTCTGTCTGTCTGTCTGCCTGCCTGTCTGTCTGTCTGTCTGTCTGCCTGTCTGCCTGTCTGTCTGTCTGCCTGCCTGCCTGTCTGCCTGTCTGTCTGCCTGTCTGTCTGTCTGCCTGTCTGTCTGTCTGCCTGTCTGTCTGTCTGTCTGCCTGTCTGTCTGTCTGCCTGCCTGTCTGCCTGTCTGTCTGTCTGTCTGTCTGTCTGTCTGTCTGCCTGTCTGTCTGTCTGTCTGTCTGTCTGTCTGTCTGCCTGTCTGTCTGTCTGTCTGCCTGTCTGCCTGTCTGCCTGTCTGTCTGCCTGTCTGTCTGCCTGCCTGCCTGTCTGTCTGTCTGTCTGCAGAGCTGTCTGTCAACGCCCTGCTCTGCCACAGCACCCTGCTCACGGTCAACCAGTCACCCAGACCCCCGCTCCTCCAGACGTGACCTCGTCACCCCCTCCCTCTTTCCCTTTCTCCTGCAGAATGATAAAGTGCGGGGCTACGATGAAACTGCTGACTGCGTTGCGGTTCTTTTTCTCTCTCTCGCTTGCCCCCCTCTCTCTCTCTCTCTCCGTCTTCGCTGTAACTGATCACTTCCTCCACAGACAGGAAGTCTGCTTGTTTGCCTTTGGAATAACAAGGCCTGTGCTGCAGTGGTGCGAGAAATCCTCCCCTTTTAATCTGGTCCAGTTCATATGACCATAAAAGGCTTGAGGCGGGGGGAGGGGGGGGGGGGGTCGTGGGCAGGCCGGAGGGGAGGATTGTGGGGCGGTGACGAGGGAGGGAGGGGGGCGGGCGCTCCATGAAGTGGTGTGATTATGAAATGCTGCCGCCATAATGCAGGTCAGAGAATGACCCATTTAGAGGCTCCCAAAAGACTGCTGTTTCTCAGCCTGACAGCCGTCTGTCTGTCTCTCTCTCTCTCTCTCTCTCTCTCTCTCTCTCTCTCTCTCTCCCTCTCTCTCTATCTCTTACCCTCTCTTTCTCACACTCTCCCTCTCTCTCACACTCTCTCTTTCTCTCCCTCTCTCTCTCCCTCTTTTTCTCTCCCTCTTTCTCACACACACTCTTTCTCTCCCTCTCTCTCTTTCTCTCCCTCTTTCCCTCCCCCCCTCTCTCTCTCTCCCTCGGTCAGTGCTGGGGGTGGAGTGACGTTGCGCCTGGTTTTCAGCCCGCGCTCCAGACAGACCTATTGGGATGCGCAGGCTGCCATCTATACCCCCCCCCCCCTTCTCCCACAATGCACCGGGAGCTCGGAGCGGGCCTCTCCGCTAAGCTGCTTGTTCATCCAGCTCCTGCTTCACAGGGATTTCCATGTCACACACACACACACACACACACACACACACACACACGCTAGTTTTGTTGCAGTCGCTCATCACCTGGCCCTCTCTGTGTCTGTGAGTGTGACTGGGGCAGAGTAGACAGATAGCAGAGCAGGGCAAACAACCCAACACACACACACACACACACACAGCCCTCAGACAACACAACCCAACACATACACACACACAACCCTCAGACATCATAACCCAACACACACACACACAGCCCTCAGACAACACAACCCAACACACACACACACACACACAGCCCTCAGACAACACAACCCAACACACACACAGCCCTCAGACATCATAACCCAACACACACACACACAGCCCTCAGACAACACAACCCAACACACACACAGCCCTCAGACAACACAACCCAACACACACACACACACACACACAGCCCTCAGACAACACAACCCAACAAACACACACACACACAGCCCTCAGACAACACAACCCAACACACACACACACACAGCCCTCAGACATCATAACCCAACACACACACACACACACACAGCCCTCAGACAACACAACCCAACACACACACACACACACAGCCCTCAGACATCATAACCCAACACACACACACACACACAGCCCTCAGACAACACAACCCAACACACACACACACACACAGCCCTCAGACATCATAACCCAACACACACACACACACACAGCCCTCAGACAACACAACCCAACACACACACACACAGCCCTCAGACAACACAACCCAACACACACACACACAGCCCTCAGACATCATAACCCAACACACACACACACACACAGCCCTCAGACATCATAACCCAACACACACACACACACAGCCCTCAGACAACACAACCCAACAAACACACACACAGCCCTCAGACAACACAACCCAACACACACACACACAGCCCTCAGACATCATAACCCAACACACACACACACACACACAGCCCTCAGTCATCATAACCCAACACACACACACACACACACACACACACACACACACACACACAGCCCTCAGACATCATAACCCAACACACACACACACCCCTCAGACAACACAACTCAACACACCCACAACTCTCAGACAATATAGAGCAGGGCACACAATAGTAGACACACGCACACACAGAACAGACAGTCCCTAAGGCCTATACCAACCCTGTGTCAAACAATGAGTGCCCAAATCTCATGGCACAGACTCTCTGCAGTGTGAGTGTGTGTGAGTGTGTGTGCGTGTGTGTGCGTGTGCGTGCGTGTGGCTTCTTTTTGTCTGTCTCATTTGAGCTGCCCTGCCCTCCAGCTTTAAGGATGAGCTCCAGACAGATGAACAGGTTGCATCTCCTGACCGTCGGCTATAGACCCTTATGTCAAACACACACACACTGAAACACACAGGCAAACACACAGGCAAACACACAAGGCACACGGACACAAACACAGCCGCTCTGTTTTAATGTGGCTTCTATGCAAATGTCCCAGACAGTCAGACGATGGAGGGTGTGTAACTGCTCTGTCTAGAGGCCCGAGGTCCTTCCTCTTCCTCACCATCCTCACTGCCGCAGTACAGGTCGATGTTTGCGCTTCATTTCAATACTTCTCATGCGGTGGCGGCCTTACTTTTGAATGGTTATATTTGTGTAGTCTGAGCACAAACAACAGTGTGTGTGTGTGTGTGTGTGCGTGCGTGCGTGCGTCCGTGTATACAGCGGCTGGCGTGTCTGCGACCGTCTCTATCGGAGTGCAGAACGGAACAGACTGTCGCTGTTCCACACACACACACAGCCCTCAGACATCATAACCCAACACACACACGCACAGCCCTCAGACAACACAACCCAACACACACACAGACCTCAGACAACACAACCCAACACACACACACACACACAGCCCTCAGACAACACAACCCAACACACATCCACTGCCCTCAGACATCATAACCCAACACACACACACACACACACACACACACACACACACACACACACACACACACACACACACACAGCCCTCAGACATCATAACCCAACACACACACACACACACACACACACACCCCTCAGACAACACAACTCAACACACCCACAACTCTCAGACAATATAGAGCAGGGCACACAATAGTAGACACACGCACACACAGAACAGACAGTCCCTAAGGCCTATACCAACCCTGTGTCAAACAATGAGTGCCCAAATCTCTGGCACAGACTCTCTGCAGTGTGTGTGAGTGTGTGCGTGTGTGTGTGTGCGTGTGCGTGTGTGTGGCTTCTTTTTGTCTGTCTCATTTGAGCTGCCCTCCAGGTTTAAGGATGAGCTCCAGACAGATGAACAGGTTGCATCTCCTGACCGTCGGCTATAGACCCTTATGTCAAACACACACTGACACACACTGACACACACAGACAAACACACAGGCAAACACACAAGGCACACGGACACAAACACAGCCGCTCTGTTTTAATGTGGCTTCTATGCAAATGTCCCAGACAGTCAGACGATGGAGGGTGTGTAACTGCTCTGTCTAGAGGCCCGAGGTCCTTCCTCTTCCTCACCATCCTCACTGCCGCAGTACAGGTCGATGTTTGCGCTTCATTTCAATACGTCTCATGCGGTGGCGGCCTGAGTTTTGAATGGTTATATTTGTGTAGTCTGAGCACAAACACCAGCGTGCGTGCGTGCGTGCGGGCGGGCGGGCGTGCGTCCGTCCGTGCGTCCGTCCGTGTATACAGCGGCTGGCGTGTCTGCGACCGTCTCTATCGGAGTGCAGAACGGAACAGACTGTCGCTGTTCTGTTCCACACACACAGGACAGGCGGGCGAGATGGAGCAGAGGAGTGTGTAGAGGGAGTGTGAGACGGAGGTGCGCCTGGTCTAATCTGCTAGCGTGTCTCCCACACACAGACGTCTAGCTTGCATATTTACATCTGACCTGAATTCCCTGGTGTGCAGTTTTTTTTTTACCGGGCTAATCTCATTACTGTGTAGCGGAGCAGGATAGCTCGGGTAATACATAACGTGTGCTCCCACACTCTTTCTCTTCGCCTCTTTGTCCTCTCTCCTCAATAATTCCACCTCCTCTCTGTCCGTTTGCCTCCCTCCTCCGTTTCTCTTCTCTCCTGTCTTCTCCCTCTTCTCTCCTGTCTTCTCTCTCTTCTCTCCTGTCTTCTCTCTCTTCTCTCCTGTCCTCTCTCTTCTCTCCTGTCTTCTCTCCTGTCTTCTCTCTCTTCTCTCCTGTCTTCTACCTCTTCTCTCCTGTCTTCTCTCTCTTCTCTCCTGTCTTCTCTCTCTTCTCTCCTGTCTTCTCTCTCTTCTCTCCTGTCTTCTACCTCTTCTCTCCTGTCTTCTCTCTCTTCTCTCCTGTCTTCTACCTCTTCTCTCCTGTCTTCTACCTCTTCTCTCCTGTCTTCTCTCTCTTCTCTCCTGTCTTCTACCTCTTCTCTCCTGTCTTCTACCTCTTCTCTCCTGTCTTCTCCCTCTTCTCTTCTCTCCTGTCTTCTACCTCTTCTCTTCTCTCCTATCTTCTACCTCTTCTCTTCTCTCCTATCTTCTATCTCTTCTCTTCTCTCCTATCTTCTATCTCTTCTCTTCTCTCCTATATTCTATCTCATCTCTGCTCTCCTATCTTATATATCTTCTCTCCTATCTTATATCTCTTCTCTTCTCTCCTATCTTCCACCTGTCTTCTCTTCTCTCCTACCCCCCTCCCCCCTCCCCTCCCCCAGCCAGTCTAATTATCACCTCACACCACAGCGCCGGACCCGCCTCCGCTCCCAGACACGCCATCCATCCTTATTACTGCAGTCTGCTCCTGCTCGGCCGATAACGCCTGTACTCCCCCCCCCCCGCTTGTCTGAAGGTCCGCCCGCACCTTCATCTACGCCTCCTCTGTTCTCCTCTCCCCCTCCTCCCTCCCCCCATCCCTCTGTTCTCCTTTATTCTACCCCCCTCCGCCTCGGTCGGCTGCGTTCTCGCGAATACGACAGAAACACGAGCCTCGTTAAGCGCGGGACGACACGGCCGCCGCGAGACCTCCGGGCCACACCGCCGGGGCGCCAGAACTCTCACCACACTTCCGCCGTCGCGCGCCTCCATTACCACAGGACCCGTTTCCACGGCGACGTTCCCCCGGCATCGCCGCGAGCCGACTGGCTCCTCAGAGACTTTTTTTACGGCTTTAATAAAGGGCCGTAATCATGCTATTAACCCTGGCGACAGCAGGCCTCCCGACCCCCTCACCCCCCCTCCTCAAACCACCACAGACTGGCAGAGGGTTGGGTTGATGCTAGAATGGATGGGCCGGAGGGAGAGGGGGAGGGAACTCCTCAAATGCTCACAGCGGCATCAACCAATCACAGCACCGATGGTTTTTGGCATATTTTTTCTACACGTAGGACTGCACTCGCGCTAATCAACTGCCTGAACGTCAATAAATACCTCCTTTCAATCAGTTAACATGTGGTTACAACATCAACGTGTCACAAAACATACATTTGTTTCACCATTTTGACAATCTGTATTAGTTGAAGCTAGAAAGAGAAACGGTAGCAAATGAAGGGTCCTTGATATTGTAGCGCTCGGGATTATGAAGAACGAGGCAAACAACTTCTCTCTTACTGTATATAGGCTACACGCAACTGCCCCACCCTCCCATGATCATAGAGTCTCTTATAGCCTGAATGTCGCCCCCCCTTAGGTCTAAACCTGGGGAAGGGGTGAGTCTCATACAGTGATGCCCTCAATTGGGCTCTGGTCCATAGTTTGTGGGGTGTTGTACTCATGGCCATACGATGGTGGTGTCTCTGTTGCTGCTCTGTCCTCCTGGGAAAATAATAATAGTTATTTTTTACATGTAACGAAAATTCTGGTCATGTTCTACATTTTGGGTGGTAAAATGACCTATTTGCAAATGTGCAGATGAACCACAAAACAGATCTGGTCATGTTCTCCGTTTAGAACGGTACAATAACCCATTTGCAAATGTGCAGATGACGCACGAAGCAATTCTGTTTTTGACTTTTACATTATTACCTGTGGAGAACCGATCCTCATGTTATGTTCATAAAATAGATTTGTGTAAATATATAAATATTGAATATGCGGGAGTGTGTTGAAGGCATAGCGTCACATGTTGCATCGTGAGAATTTCATTACGCTATTATGATTATAGACATGTTTGGTGCGATCAATTAAAAGACCCAACATATTATTGTTATACATAATATTACACACATCAGGATCAATAATGGGAATTGTAACATGTGAACGTACAAAAGTGCCTCAGTGCTAAATGCTAAAAAAGCAGAGCAGAGGATGTATTTCCTGAGGCAGCTGAAGAAATTCAACATGCCAAAGACAACGATGGTCCTCTTCTCCACCTCCATCATCAAGTCCTGGAGGGCCTAGGGAGCCAGGCCCGCCCCCAAAAGTGCTAGGCCTAAGGGGGTGTATTTTATCGTTCTGTCATTGCTCTTCCTTGGTGCTTGGCCATCGTTGTCATATAATGGCTCTGTAGTTTATTTCGTATATCCCAAAAGCTTGGTTGTTTCGGCCTAAATATTGCCCTCTTATTTGCTCTGTAGCCTAGGCTACTGTAGTTTTCCTGTATGTTTTTTTACATATAAAAATGCCACTGCTCAGTGCCTTTCTGATGCTGTGAAACCTCCCATCAGGTCACGCTTTGAAGTGCGTGCTTCGTTGGTCCTGGCTCACCCGGTTCAAAGACCCACCAGACGCCACTGGATTGCAGTCAGATAACCTAACGTTAGCTAAGGTTAGCGTTAGCTATCCCACAACAATACATGTGACCTGGCTTTGCTAGCACTAGCTAGCTATCTGACGTTAACTAGAAATCATTTGTTCACTGTTCATTTCTTTAGCTTTGCCATTGTAATTCTGGCGGGCTATTGCTTTCTGAAGGAGAACGCAGGAACGCGGACAAACTCTGAAGGAGAACGCAGGAACGCAGACAAACTGTGAAGGAGAACGCAGGAACGCGGTTGATGCCGCTGTGAGCATTCGATGACGTGCTGCGGAGTTCCCTCCCCCTCTCCCTCCGGCCCGTCCATTCTAGCAGCAACCAGAGGGTAGGCATGGAAACAGAACCTGTGGAATTCTGGGAGCTTGGAGGAGGAGGAGGAGGAGGAGGAGGAGGCAGAAGGGGTAGTGTGTGTGTGCGTGCGTGCGCGCGCGTGCGTTTGTGTGTGGGTTTCTAAGGGTTTCTGTACTCCATCTCCGGGCGGTCAGATCGCCACAGGGCTTATTTCATTAGTGGCCGGCCACCCTGAGCTAAGCTGCTTTGGACTTCTTGACTCCCGCGTCCCGCCCCCCCCTCCCCCCCACTGTGCCCAGTGGGGGGCGTGGCCGTGACGTCGCCGGGCGAAGCGTGGAACCTGGCGCCGCGTCCCCGGCGGGTGGTTTTCACACGCCGCCGCCACGTCAAAGCTCATGTTCATGCGGCGTACCACTACGGCCGGGAGCTTCGGAACGCCGCTCACGTCACGGAAACCCGCCTGAAGGAAACCACGTCGCCCTAACGAATGTGCGCGCGTGTCGGCCTCACGCCGCGGCGCCCGTTTCCAGAGGGGCTTTGAAGACGGGGAGGGCGGGAGGGAGAGATAGGCGACTGTGACTCTTCGCATCGCGCGCGCGTGCCGAAGCTCGCTCGGCGGCGTCCGCGGAGGCTTATAAACGCGCATCCTGCTCCGGCGCCGCAGATGGCTCGGTGATTAAACGGGAGCTTTCGTTTGAAAAATGTTCCCACTCAGCTCCACCTCCACCTCCCCCTCCCCCGTCGCGCGTCCCCCGCAGGGTTGATGAGCACGGTGACTCGCGGCCGGCGGTCTACATCGGCCCGGCCCCTCACACCCATTACCTTCCCCAGCCCTAATGGGCTCTGACTGGGCCAGACTGGCCAGCCGCCCCCCCCCCCCCCCCCTGCTGCTCTGCCTCCCCCTGGCCCGGCCCTCTCCGGGCAGAGGAGAGCAGGGGGCATCTATCCATCGAGGAGGGAAGGCTGTGTTTCTAAAGAGCTCCGCTTGGCACTGGGGTGTGTGGGGAGGAGGATGGAGGGGGGGGGGGAAGTACTTCTCCCTGTCTGCCAGTTTCCCCTTCAAGGTATAGCAGCTTCCTCTTTGGCAGGGAATGCAGCCGCGGTTGCGTGTGTAGTGTGTGCTCCGGCTGGGGCGAGCCAGCGACTCCACACAGTCTGTACGGGCTGCAGATAACATCTCCACCCAGCGCCGCCTCACAATGGTGATCCCTCAGCGCGCCACACACACACACACACACACACCGCCACCCCGGCCTTCTCTCCCTGGCTCCGGCTTCTGCTGGTCTGTGGGTGGCTGCCTGGAAAGCATTGATTGATTGATTGATTGATTGTCGTTGTCGTCGTCGTCGTCGTTGTCTCTGTCTATGTCCTCTTTGGGTTCTTCTAACTCTCTTGGTGCTAGTAGCATTTATTCTATCTTCTCTACTCTGTTCCTCTCCAACCTTATTAAGACAATTGGCTAAATACTGTATATGTGTGTGTGTGTGTGCGTGTGTGCGCGTGTGTGCGCGTGTGTGTGTTGTCTCTCCTGCGTGTCCAGGCCCAGGACCTGAACGTGATCGAGGAGGTGATCCGTATGATGCTGGAGATCATTAACTCCTGCCTGTCCAACTCCCTGCACCACAACCCCAACATGGTGTACGCCCTGCTCTACAAGAGGGAGCTGTTCGAACAGTTCCGCACACACCCCTCCTTCCAGGACATCATGCAGAACCTGGACACGGTCAGAACCTTCCACGTACACAATGTTTATTCTAGTTCTATGCTCATCATAGCCCCCCACACAGAACCACGACCACCAACCGCAACCTAGAACCACGACTCCGAATCGTTATTTAGAACTTCCACTAGGATCCACTGTTCTAAATCAGCCTTCTACACTGAACCCTATATCCAGAATCTTATGATCAGAACATACTAGACAGAACCTTTAGCAGAACCCACAATACAGAACCTACTTCGCAGAACCTAACTTTCAGAACCCGATATTCAGAACCTACTACGCAAAACCTTCCCCCGTTAACACAACCTCACATTCAGGAGCTTACGCGCGGAACCTCCTACACAGAACCCACTTACGCAGAACGCAGCGCGAGCCCTCGGATACTCCGTTCAAGCTGGCTTCAGTCCGCTCCCCCCCCCCCCCCCCCCCCCGGGCTCCCGACTGCCACGCCACGAAGCCGTGTAGCCCGGGGGCAAGTCCCTGAGCGTACGACGGGAAGCCGTCTGTTTGAGCGCCAGCCGGCGCCGGGTACGGCGAGCGCAGCCAATCACGCGAACACGAGGCGCGATGATGAAACGGCCCGTCCGCCCCATGCAGTTCAGCCCCTGCGGGGCCACATTGATGTATAAAAGAGTCCCTCTGTGTCTGGGAGTGTGTAAAATATTCATCCTCCGAGCTTGATTATGTTGTAGAGAGCTGTCATTCATAAGACTGCCCGGGCCGCCTAGAGAGAGGAAATAAGACAGGCTTTTAGAGTAAGCTACCCTCTCCGCAGCAGGGATCTGCCGAGATCAGTACACCAGCGCACACACACACACGCGCGCACACACACACACACAGGCCTCATCTGGGAAGCCCTTTGCTGTAGTGAGTCTGTGTGTTTGGCGGTTGTGGGTGAAGGGCTGCTTTCTGCTCTCTAAATTAGCCCCATATGGGAAGGGCTTCACAGCAGATGAAGAGATCAGTAGACCTGCACACCGAGTCTCCCTCTCTCACACGCACGCACACACACACGCGCACACACACACACATACTGGGATGTTCACATAAGGGCCGTTAGTCTGGGGAAGCTTCAACCCCCCCCCCCCGCTGCCTAGCTAGCTACCAGCGTAACGACCACCTGTCAGGGCAGAGAAAACACGTAGGTTAGTTTAGTTGTCATTCGGACCACACCTGAACCGTAGGGGCGAGGAACAGAGGCCCCATCAGAGGAAGGCTAACAGAACGACCACGGAAGAGACGCCCGCCTATAGCACCGTGTACAGTACCGTGGGCCATGTACAGTAGTTGCCGCCAGTGTCATCATATTTGGGCCATCTGTCGTAACTGCGGAGTGTTGATCCAGATGACGGGATTGAAAGACTCGCGATCCAGATGGCACAGAGGGGAACTTGAAAGGGCGCTGCCGAGAAACCAAGAGAAAACATTGACTGACGATTGTGTATGGATGCAGTAATTGAGTTTGACACCGTCTTTGGCGCGGCTAAAAAGCTCCGCAGAGTCCCCACACACAGCCATGAAAGACTCGTCTTGACAGTAATGGACATCCTACTCCCGCACTGCCCTCTTTAGCTTCAAGGGAAGAATGCTTGACTTCAGTTGGCTTAAAGTTAATTATGTATAGCTCCGGAGACGGCTGTCTGTCTTCCAAACGACTTAACTGTCAACCACGCGCGTCTCTCGGCTCAACCCGTCGCCTGACTGCTTGTCTTGTCTCCCTCAGGTGATCGGCTTCTTCAGTCATCGCTTGGAGCAGGCGGGGAGTGACCTGTCGGTGGAGAGGGTTCAGGAGGTCATCATGAAGGGAGCCCAGGCGCTGCCCAGAGACCGCCTCAAGGTAAACAGGCAGCGCCGGGCGCTAACCGTCAGAACCTGTCCGTGCACCGCGGGCGCATGTCGACCTGTCGGCAAAGATTGCCTCTGTCTTGCTCTCCATCGCTCCGTTTATCTCCGCCTGTGTGTGTGTGTGTGTGTGTGTGTGTGTGTGTGTGTGTGTGTGTGTGTGTGTGTGTGTGTGTGCGTGTGTGCGTGTGCGTGTGCGTGTGTGCGTCTGTTTGTCTTTTTCTCTCGCTCTGTCTCTTTGGAATGTGTGTCTTGTCAGTATCCTGTCTGTCTGTATGTTTGTTTGTTTGTACGTTTGTATATCTCTCTGTCTGCGTCTGTACAGGAAGTGGAGTAGAGAGCCGGACTGGTAGGTGGGCGTGTCTGTGGAAGGGGAGATGGAGGAAGGAGATACAGGGGGGGATACTGTAGGCGGGGGGGGAGTGAGAGACAAAGGCCAAGCCCAATCTTCATTAGCATTAATGGCTGCCACATGGCCATCCTTCCTTCGTTGAATATGCACAGGTAATGGCATTTCAAGGAGATGGGACAGGGGGGGGCACTTTGTCACAGGCACATGGGATCCAGGGGGGCATATATCTGTGGCGTGCGCCTCGTTACCTGGCACTCCTCGCGGCGGGCCGCTCGCCCGCAATCCCCCACGCCCCCATTCATCAGCCCCCGGAAAACGTGTACATCCCCGGGCCTCGGCGATCGTCCATCTGCGACCGCCGCCTCCTTAATTGCGTGTTTCATCATGGGTTTCATGTTCCGCGTTTCCGAGCGTCGCCGCATTTGTCTGGCTCGGGCGGGGGTAAGGGATGGCCGCGGCGTCTGGCAAGCGGCCACGCCGTCCCAGCAGCCCCCGCTCGCGTAATGGCCCCACCTCCTCCTCCTCCTCCCCCTCCTCAACCTCGGCACGCGCAGAGCATGGGAATGAGCCTCCGCCGCCGGAGACCGTCCTTCGGCAGAGCCTTGAGCGCGCCGCGCAGACCGCCAGACCCAGCCCAGGGGGCGCTGTGCGTCAGACCCAGCCCAGGGGGCGCTGTGCGTCAGACCCAGCCCAGGGGGCGCTGTGCATCAGACCCAGCCCAGGGGGCGCTGTGCGTCAGACCCAGCCCAGGGGGCGCTGTGCGTCAGACCCAGCCCAGGGGGCGCTGTGCATCAGACCCAGCCCAGGGGGCGCTGTGCGTCAGACCCAGCACAGGGGGCGCTGTGCGTCAGACCCAGCCCAGGGGGCGCTGTGCGTCAGACCCAGCCCAGGGGGCGCTGTGCGTCAGACCCAGCCCAGGGGGCGCTGTGCGTCAGACCCAGCCCAGGGGGCGCTGTGCGTCAGACCCAGCCCAGGGGGCGCTGTGCATCAGACCCAGCCCAGGGGGCGCTGTGCGTCAGACCCAGCCCAGGGGGCGCTGTGCGTCAGACTCAGCCCAGGGGTCGCTGTGCGTCAGCTCTGCCGGTGAGAACCGTGTTACAGCCGCATGTTATAGAGCAGCGGGCCCCGGCCGCCAAGACCCATTCTCTACCGGTCGGCACGGAAAGGATAAAACGCGCGCCAAGTCCCTGAGGCGTGAAACACGGCCATAATAATGGGACTTACTTAGTTTTCATAATAGCCACTCATGATTTCACCATTTCGCAGTACAAACAGCCACTTGCTTTGCTGTTGGAGTCGGACTTACTTACAAAATGACACCATAGTTATGTTATAACCCCCTTCCCGGACATTCTGTGAAAATATTGTCATTATGAAACTGGTAAATAAGTAAGTAGCCTTAAGAACCAATGGTTCTTGAGCTTAGTGGCCCCTTGTGGCTCCGTGAGGCAGCTTGATGTACAAGTCCACCCCCTGGACAAGACGCTGGTGTGTCGCAGGGACTTACCCCCAAACCTTGATGCTGAGTGCCAAGCAGCGAGGCTTTGGGTGCCATTTTTAATAGTCTTTGGTATGGGACCCAATTTCCCAATCTCAGGGCGGACTCTAACCACAAGGCCACTGAGCCGGTTATGAAACCGGTCCGTGATGCAAAAAAGGTCTGTGGTGCCAAAAAAAAAGGGTCCGTTGTTGTAAAGAGTCCCCCGGAGCTCCCGTCCAGGTCGATGGTTCCATCGCCCCTCCTCATGGCTCTGCCATGGAAATCCTCTATCCTTATTCATCCGCAGCACAATCTATAAGATGGATTAATGTTGTGTGAAATTATCAATACGCCCCGTAATTACTCTCTCAGATCACTTAGAGGGAGTCACGTTGGCTCGGGGCGAGGCGGCGCGCCGGAGCGGGGCGGCGCGGATGCGGCGACCGGGCGAGGCTTTAACCGGGTTTCGACCGGCCGTCTAACTGACCATCTGTCATAAGAGCCGCGTTTAGCCGAGGGCAGGGTTCATCTGAATCGTCACCATCTCCCGAACGCGGGACTCGACGAGGCCAGACGAGTCTGACATACTGACTGACAATGAGATGCAAATGTTCCCCTAGCAGAGTGTGTTCCCCTAGCAGAGTGTGTTCCCCTAGCAGAGTGTGTTCCCCTAGCAGAGTGTGTTCCCCTAGCAGAGTGTGTTCCCCTAGCAGAGTGTGTTCCCCTAGCAGAGTGTGTTCCCCTAGCAGAGTGTGTTCCCCTAGCAGAGTGTGTTCCCCTAGCAGAGTGTGTTCCCCTAGCAGAGTGTGTTCCCCTAGCAGAGTGTGTTCCCCTAGCAGAGTGTGTTAACAGAAGGCGGGAGATGCCCTGGGGACAACAATGTTCACTCCACTGTCCCAGACCAGCCCTGTTATGTTGTTTTCTCTCTGGCTCTCTCCCTCTTTCCCCTCTCTCTCTCTCTCTCTCTCTCTCTCTCCTTCCCCTCCCCATTCCATTCTACTCTCCCTGCCCCTGGCAAAGACAAAAGAGACAGCCAGACAGAGACAGCCTGTCCTCCTAGCTCCCACCATGCCTGTCTCTCTCTCTCTCTCTCTCTCTCTCTCTCTCTCTACCTCCCTACCTGTCGTCCATTTTCTCGGCTCGGCTTCTCCCTCCCCCTTCTGCCGCATTCTAGCCCTCCCCCCCACACTCTCTTTTTATCCTTCCTCCCTGCTCCCCCCCCCCCCCTCCCGCCTTCCTTCCATGTTCTCCCTTTCGCTCTCACCCCTTGCATCACAGCCCCCCCCCCCCCTCCCCGTTGGTATATCAACAGAGCCGTCTGCATGTTGTTTCTCTCTGTATGTTGTCTCTACGACTCTCAAGGACAGTGGCCATGGAATGTGTTGTTTGGCCAGTGCTGCAGCTCTGTAGTGATAAGCAAGAGACTGTCTGGCTCCTTGGGAGGGGAGAGGGGAGGGGAGGAGGGGAGAGGGGAGGAGGGGGGGGGGAGGGGTGGAGAGGAGTGCAGTGGGAGTGTGTTCAGTGAGTCAGAAGGAGTTAGGGGTTGAGAGCGTAGGAAGCACCGCCATTGTCTGTTATCAATTGGTAGCGAAGAGTTTTTGACGTTAGTGTCATAAACCTCCGTTTGTGTAGTGGATGATTTTGCAAGATTTGAATGTGTCGAAAGAAATGAAGGATAGCTTACAAAATAGGTATTAGCCAACCGTTTATGGTTGGAATCGGCTTTTCTGTGTGTGTGTGTGTGTGTGTGTGTGTGTGTGTGTGTGTGTGTGTGTGTGTGTGTGTGTGTGTGTGTGCGCATAGCAGTCTTGTCTGCTTGTAGCGTTTTAAAGTGTTTTAAGCATTTTAAAACAAAAACCATCTCCCTGTCCACACAAACCGTTTCACCGTAGCACCGTTTCAGAAATAATCTCCGGCTTAGTTGCAGAAAATACTAAGGACGGACTCCGTAGGATCGCTAATCGTTAATAGCTTGCCTCCAGCGGCAGTAGTAGCATCATAAAATGCAGAATTTAATTGCACAACAGCTGTTAGCATAGACAATAAGGTCGGCGATGCCTGCATTTCATTATCCACGCTGAAACCACTGCTAGTCAAGGTCGAGGTCCTTTGTCTTCTTCCAGAACCAAAACGCGGTCAGCAGCGTTTTCAACCGTCTGACGTTTTAGGGGTTGGAAAACGCCGGAGCAGTGTGGACGCTAGGTGAGGTTACGCGTTATAAAACGAGAAGCCGTTAGCGTTGGATGTAGCCTAAAAGACCTCTTCCCTCCAGCTCAGCTGGAGCAGGAACGCAGAGTTCTGAGTGGGGATGTGGACCCGGCGCTCCGGGGCCGGGCCGCCTGGGCCGGGCCCAGTTCTGACTCTGACTGCCAGCAGCCCGGGCCAAGCATGTCTGCAGACCGGGAGAGAGAGAGAGAGAGAGAGAGGGAAGAGGAGAGGAAGGGGGGAAGTAAGAGAGTAGGAGAAAGAGAGGGAGAGAGGGGACAGAGAGAGTAAAAGAGTGATAGAAAGGGGAGAGATGGAGAGAGAGAGCGATGGAGAGAGCGAAGCGCAGAGCGAGAGAGGGGACAGAGAGAGTAAAAAAAAAGAGTGATAGAAAGGGGAGAGATGGAGAGAGAGAGCGAGGCGCAGAGCGAGAGAGGGGGGGCTGCTCGGTGCAGAGACGGGGAAGGGGAGGAGGCCGAGGTCTCGGAGGCCGGGGGTGCGTCTGCATTTCCCAGGAAGCCCCCGGGAGGCCCAAGAGGCCGGGAGCGTACCGTTAACCCCGTCCTCAAACCCGGCGCGTCCGGCCCGTTCTGAAGATGGCGCCGAGAGACCGTAGCTGCGTACCGCCGTCGGGTTGAACGGACGCGCTGAAGGGGGGGGGGGGGGGGGGGGTGTTACAGCCAGCGTTACCGTCCCTCGTCAGGAGGACCCTGCCCTGGCCGTGTGCGGTTCCGCCTGGCATCTGGTCCATAGACCCCGTGATCCCATGTCATGTGATCCCCGGCTGGATGAATAGGCCCGGCCAGGACCAGAGCTGACGGGCGGAGAAAGGGAAGGTCTGCATGGCCTGTGTGTCTCTCTCACCGTCAGATCTGTGTGTGTGTGTGTGTGTGTGTGTGCGTGCGTGCGTGTGTGTGTGTGCGTGCGTGTGTGTGTGTGAATGGCCAGGGGGATAGGAGGAGATATTGTTGTATTATTGATGCTGCTCCCTATCGGCCTGCTGTGCTGTTTGGAGCAGATAGGGGCTCCTCCTGTTTCTCTGTGCCTGAGCTGGGCTTAGTCAGGTTAGGGGAGGGATGGGCTCTAGCTTGGATCATTTCCAGACAGATCACAATATCGCATCCCTAGGACACAACGTGAGCGCACACACACACACACACACACACACACACACACTCACTCACACACACACACACACACACACTCGCACGCGCAGACAGACGATGTCCAGGCCGGGGGGGCCGAGTCATGAGTGGAAGCGGAGGACCCACGCAGGTCCGGACCCACACGGCTTCTCTTTCACCTCAAACAAACCCGCTGACCCGGGCGCCGGGTGTCACCCGAGATCAAAGACGGCGTCGGCTGTCGGGGTGTAGCTTTCAGGGAGCGGGGCCGTAGTAGACGGCGTCCGGGAGGCTCCTCCCCCTTCGCCGCCACTTCTCCGTGATTGAGATGGGATGTAAAAAAAAGACCAGCGCGGGTTTCCGGTGTCACTGCCGGGTCAGAGAGTGGGCCGCTCGCATGTTAACAGGGCTTTTAAAAGGTCAGAGGTCTAGTCTCGGTGACACCTGTGACACCTGTAAGTACGTTTACCTCGGGAGACAGGTGGAATTACACTAGCCAGTTGGCTGTTTCGTTGACTTCCCCAGGCCAACAACAACAACAACAGCCCTAAACAACCTCAGCTTTAGCGTGTTCACTGATCCCTGTATCACTGATGACCGTACTGGTAATGAATGCATCACCTGACCCAATTGAATGCCAGCTGTCCGCATCACAGAAGGATCTGTAAGTAGATTCATGCCATTGTTAGTGTTTGGTCACCCAAATGGGTCTTGTGCATGACTGCGCCAGCCCTCCGAGCTGAAGCCTACGTATTAGTCGCTAGGTAATGCAAATCTGGTGTCTCTGTGTGTTCTGTGTTGCAGAAGTTCCCCGAGCTGAAGTTCAAGTACGTGGAGGAGGACCAGCCCGAGGACTTCTTCATCCCGTACGTCTGGTCCCTGGTCTTCAACTCTGGCGTGGGCCTCCACTGGAGCCCGCAGGGCATCGAACTCTTCAGCATGGACTCTGGCTGACGGGGAGGGGGGGGATAGGTAAAGGGTGTAACCATTTCGGAGTGTGTGTGTGGGTTCGTGTGTGTGTGTGTGTGTGTGTGTGCGTGCGCTGCTTTGAAAGTGCCTCTACCCTGAGGGATTCAGGACAACCTGGGCTGTCCTCCTCTTGTTCCTCCTCCTCCTCCTCCTCCTCCTCCCCCTGCTCATATCAGACAGACTGTGTGCTTCCTCTGCGTCAGGCTCCACCTTGGCCTCAATTGCTCGACACAGCAGAGCCTAGTTAAAAGCCGACCTGGGCCCATTACTGGAGGTGCACTTGATTTAGACGGCTTTGCTCTCAGAGTCAGTGCTTTTGGGACTGCAGGAGGGCGCGCGTTGTGCATAAGTTAAATCGAGCGCTCGTCCCGTATTTCAGCCGGTCACCCCCCCGCAGCGGCACGGAACTCTGGGGGCGCCAGTCTTCAGAAACAGACGCCACTTTTCAGAGTGTCTCTCCCACATTATCGGGGGGTTTTGGTACGATTACCTCACAAATAAGTGTTCTTCTCCGGTTTGGTCCACCTCCCTTTTGGATTATTTGTCTCTAAGCAACTCTGTTATGGTTTGAAAAGGTCAGAAACAAGAGAGCAGATGACTCCGGGTTGAGGAGAGGATGTGGATAATTGTCTGTTTGTGTCCATTAGATTGTAGTCATCCTCTCCGGTCTCATGTCTGAACCACAGTCTCCGTGTTTAGATAAGGCGCCGCGTTTCCTGCCAGTTTGATTTCCCTGTATCTCTGCTTCTCTCAGTTCAGCCAGTTGATCGTTTGTGTCCATCTCTTCTGCTGTTCATGCTGTTCTTTCAAGACTATTCTTTGGTGCACAATCATGTTTGTTCAATTTTTATTTTTTTACATTGCACGTTTTGAGTTCTTTTTTTATCAATTTATTTATTTCTATGTGTTTTGATATTTGCCCCACCAAAATGTAAATGACAACAACAGCAAAATGACTGATATCCGCCCCCAAAATGTTTTTTTTACACAGAATATGTGTTGGCTTTTGAGGTTGTCTTGTTAATGGAGAACAGCTGGCTTTTTTGCTATGACATTGACTATAGGAAGCTCAATATCTATTCTAAAAGAGCTCTTTAAAGGTCATGTATTAATTTAGCCATGCACAGTTATCTGATGTTGTACAGATCAGGGAACGCATGTATATTCTTTTATAGCAAATACAAACTGCATGTTTGTTGCATTTCCCCAAATATTATACCATATTCATCTGGAGGGAATTTCAGATATTTAATTTCCGTGCATAAACTGAACTATATTATATTAGAATTTATATTATCCTGTTACACACGTGAGGCAATGACTCCCTGGTCATGATTCTTGTATCTCGTAACAGTTATTTCTCACTAGGCAGTGACTGAAGTCTTGGAGCACCGTTCTTTGAAGGCTGTATAATTTATTTATTATATTGGTTGAAGAGACTTTTTTGCAAGCTGACAAAGGTTTGATTAGCAAATTATTTTACATTGTAATGTGTTGTTATTTTTCATGTGAGTAAAAGAAACAAAGATTCTAGAATGTTACCTCACTCGGGTAACGAGACGAGTGACCGCGTATTTCCCATGATGCTTTGACTTGAGATTATTTGACAATGCGCTCCCTGTGTCCTCTGTTCTATATCACATGTAATGGTTCTCCCATACCCACATGTAAACCAACACAAATAAAAAACATGGATTCAAAAGAGATTGAAATAGTGCTGTTTTACCCAGTGGCAGGATGAAGACTCTCCTCCCACAGTACGGCCTCTTATCGTTATTGTGTTGAATAACATCACAAAAGAATCACCGATCGCTCCACACTCCATAAAAAGGAGAAATTGAGGCATGAAACTATGCCAGGAGGTACAGTGACCAATACAGTGGGCTGCAGTGTGCTTACGATGCTGTTATTGGGGGTAATTTCATGCTATAGCTCATCTCTATTATATAGATTCCCATGCCTGAAATTCTCCTTTCATTCTCAAGGGTGGATGTAAAGAATGGCCCACTTTCGGCGGAGGGTCATGGCGACGGTGACGTAACACCGCCGCCCACAGTAAGCCTCTCCGTTTCCAGGTTGGTCGCTGCCCTCGTGCAGGGCCGGACTGGCCATGTGGCGTACCGGGCAAATGCCCGGTGGGCCGGACCTACTTGTGGGCCGATCTAAAAAAACGAGCTAACGAACGGCCCATAGAGCAGGGACAGCGGCCCATTGGTCCATTTTCTATACTGACACTGGGCTGGCCCAATCATATGTAGGCCCCACCCCTCCCTCTGTTAGTTTCAGGTGTCATTTGCGTGGGCCGCTAGAGAGCCTCAGCAGCACCCCCCCCCCCCCCCCCCCCCCCGTCAACAAATCACGCAGCAGCACCCCCCCCCCCCCCCCCCCCCGTCAACAAATCGCGCAGCAGCACCCCCCCCCCCCCCCCCCGTCAACAAAACGAAACTGAAGGTGTTCCATTTCACGCGTCGGCTCGGCTAGTGGGCCGACTGGGGCTACATTTCCCGGTAGGAAATATTCACCCAGTCCAGTCCTGTGGGCCGGTCTGGGCCAAGATGCCAGGGCTGAATTTTTGTCCCAGTCCGTCCCTGCCCTCGTGTCTCTTCTCCGAGGCCAGCCCTCGTCACGTCCCCTCTTTTTAGGGACGCCAGATGGCTCAGGTCTTTGCAAAGTGACATGCTCCTTGTTCCTGCGCTGGGGTCACCTTACCAACGGCTCCCGTTTCAGGTGACAGGAGGAAGATGAATGGACCCGCACGGCCTTCTGGGAGTTGGAGTAGGAGCGGGGAGCGGAGGCTGGAGTACCACCAGGTACCAGATGCACCTGGAGACACACACCTCATTAACATGATAGATCACTGCTGGAGGAGGGGAAGGTCGTTGGTCTCAGGTGATCTCCCAGGTTACTTAAGGTGGGGGCCACAATAGCATAGAACGTCCTTAAACAATGATACACACCACATGCTGGGAGAGGCCATTCATGCTTGAAAGAGCTTAGCTGGATGTAAATTCTCTGGGATATTTCAAGTAGGCTACTGAATGGTCACTACTAAACCATTGTACGTGCTACCCGTATCTTGTACATATTACAGATGAACTTGTGTTTAGAGGGTCAGGAATGAAAAAAGACAAAGTCCTCACACAGTAAGCTGCCTGTCCGGTGCTTTCATTTCCCCTAAAACCAAACGTACACTACGTTTCACCCAGGAAGGGCTTTGTCAGACTTTTTTTATGACTCATTTGAGTTTTTTGGTCCAGCCCCAGTTTGTTTGTGATGTGCATATACATATCATTTTATCTAGAGGGTTAGATTACTCAAACACTCTTACCTCCACCGACTCCTCTGACCTCCACACACGGGATAAAGGGATCCTCGCGGAACTGTGAGACCCAGGGTTCGAGCCCAGGTATATATTTGGTCAGAGCCTGGCTGACCGAAAGTTGACATGACCCACGAGGTGGCAAGGATTGCCTTCCTCTGACCTCTCGCATGGCTTTACAGGTTCATGTTCAGTTCATTAGCTTCAGTGTTTCACTTTTTTTCTGCTGTAAGCTGCCACCTGGTTACATCACATGCTGCCTCTATTTAAATGAATCAACACCACTCCAAATATCTCATTTTACTCTCATTGTAGTTGTGCTATTTGCTGTAGGCCTAGTGGATGAATCACATCATATATTTATTGTGCCCATTGTAACTATCCATCTCAGTAGGTTTAGACACTACCATACCATTTTATATATAGAGCACATTTAAAAACAACAAATGTACTACTGTAGAATAAAGGCAAACATGTATTCTGGTCAATAGGAATGGAAAGAAGCCTACTTAATAAAATACTTCCTGGAGTCTGACGGGTCGGCTTCATTACACATAAAAGGATGCAGGGAGAGTAAGGGCACAAAACCGGTTTCCGGCCTGATTACTTCCAGACTACCTTAAAACCCGTTGCGGGCCGCTGGTGGAGCTCAGTTGTTGCACGGCGCCAGTGGGGAATCCGGGAACAATGAGACAGCCATTGACTGGCGGCGCCTCCCGAACACACACATCCCATCATCATTATCATCCGTCCCACTGCCCTGCAGCGATACTGACTAGCACCCAAATTACCATAGGCTACTGCGCCTCCCCCTACTGTCTAGGACCCGGGCTACACGGCATGCTTGCACAAGGGCTCTCTCTGTCTGACCTGGTCGCTTAAAGCGACAGATGTTATCGCACGGTCTGCTTGAGGTTTGTGGGCTGCTTTGGCAAGTTTGCATCTGTAGGCCTAAGGAAATTTCGGGCTGTATATTTTTTAAATAATACTAATAATTAAATAAATAAATAAAACATCTGAGATTGGGCTGCATTTTTTTCTAGGCATTTCATGGTCTATAATTGTAAGAGTGTCAAATATATTGAAATTGCGCCAACAACAAGATAGATGGGTTGAAAGAAGGATGTTGCCTAATGTGTCTCTTCGTTGATGACCAAAGAAACGGTTTCTCAACTGGTTCTCGAGAAGACTGGTTAAGCCACATTTAAAGTGCTCTGATCCGGTTAAGCCCACCGTGACCGGTACCAGTCACCGCAACCCTGACTCAGCCGGCAGTCCGCCAGACCAAATCAATTCATTAGAACAAGATTTGGAACAAATGAACAAATAACTAGGCGAGTTATAGCTTCATATGCACTTTGTGCAGACTTCTGTATCATCGGTTTCTCAGACAAGTTAATTATGTGGCCAGAAGGAGGCAGTATATCCGTTCAGCCTAGACACGGCACATAGACTCGGGCAGAGTAATATGGCCATAGGCCTAAATGTAGTCTACTGATAACAATGATACATCTTATAATAATAATAATAATAATGTTCAATACAAATATTACTAAATAGATGCTAAATACAACATTCTCCGGTCATAAACTGGGAAAGACCATCTCACTAAGCCTATAATATTTATTACATAATTTGTTTTAACACCTAAACAAGTGTGACTTGTGTAAAATAAAGCTGCACTGCTCTGGTCAAACATTATCCCTAGGCCTAGATACCCCTTATCCTGAGAGAGAGAGAGAGAGAGAGAGAGAGAGAGAGAGAGAGAAGGCCTATTGTAAAACGAACTGCATATCTCAATAGGTTTTAGTTTCCACTCTTTGTCAATCCTGGTACTTCCACTGTAGCCTAACTAACTTTTGAGAAAACGTTACTTTCTTCTTAGAACAATTTCTATGAAGGCCTATGTGAGCTACTTGATCTCTTGTTTGCGCAACACAATCACTTTTTTTTTTTCTTTTTTTTTTAAAGCGACAGGGTGTCTAGACAACCACGTGACGGGGCGCGCCAATGCGCACTGGAGACGCGGCGAGAGGAGCGCAGCGCGTCAGAACCAGATAGCGAGAGAGAGAGAGAGAGAGAGAGAGAGAGGCAAGGGCACTTCAGCTATTCGCTTCATTCCCAGACCTTTTTCTGAAGATCGCATCAGTTCTTTGTCGCCACTCAACTCGCTTATTTCCCAGACACGGAATCGTCATTCAACATACGTGGTTGGATTAATTTATCAAGGGATTTCTCAGAACATTTACTACTGTGCGTAAAACGGACGTAAGCAAGGGCTCCGTGCAGTATTCAGTCGGATACGCAACTACTACACTCGAGAGCAGATCTCTGTCTGGCACTTCTGAGGCTCAGTTTGGGAATTGCTTGCTAGTTTTGGATCAGTTCAGAGGAAGCTCTCGTCCCTTTTCATTGAAATCTATTCTGAAGAGCACAGCACGCACAGAAGGATATGATTTAGGAGATATAGGGGATAAAACACAGACAACAGACCTCCTGTCGGGATCAAGGATTTGATGGATTATGCTTTTTAAGACACAGGAGCGAGCTTCTTTTTTTTTGGATCTATAATTATAGCATTTGATTCCCGCTGTCTCCAAATTCCATAGTCCTCTCCATAATGCGTTAAATGGCATTAGGCTACAATGGTTATCCTAAACCATAGTGAGGAAAAGGCGAAGATGAGATGTGTTCGTGGAGGCTAGAAAGTAGCTCAACAACACTAGCCTCAACCACGAAGTGAAATTTATAATTATTTTCGGTGCTGTTATCTCGTAGCCTTTTTAAAATCAAAACACAATTTGATAGCTGCTGAGAAGTCGGCTAATTGATACAGTCTTAATTGAAGTGATGACTATTCTCTCTTTAAACAAAAGGTCACTATTATAGGAACCTTGATTTTTTTTTTTTTACTCTAGTTTTGAAAGATATAAAGACTGGCGTATGCTACAGATTGTCTTTGCTTCTCCAAAACCCAGTTTTTCCGTAGTATTATCTCAGGCTGCTTGTCATTGCCTGGACTCGGATCCCGGAATCTTCATGATTTGCGGACATCATGCTCGTTTTTTAGCCGGGAAACCCTCTTCTCGTCCCGCATGTTTAGGACCAAACGATCGGGGCTCGTCCGTCGACTCTGGAGGAGCCGTGCGCCCGTCGAGGGCGACGGGGAGGCGGATACACGAACGCATGGACCCGGGGGTTGCTGTATGGGTCAATCGACAAAGGTTGCCAAATCTAACGCCGGGACGGAGGCTGAACTGAAGGCATTGACCCACTCGATACTGAAAAAAATTAAAGAGAAACAATTAGAGGTGCTCTTGCAAGCGGTGGAGTCGAAGGGGGGTGCCAGGAGCCCCTGCCTTCTCCTACCCAGCAAAGTGGACACCAAACTGGGTCAACAGTCTTACTCCCTCCCTTTGCTGCTCTACAAAGTGTTCAGGTGGCCGGACCTCAGGCATTGCTCGGAGTTAAAGAGACTATCTTGCTGTGAATCCTATGGGAAAATTAACCCAGAACTCGTTTGCTGCAATCCGCACCACATGAGCAGGCTTTGTGAACTCGGTGAGTCGCCCAGAGCTATTCATTCAAAGAGGAGGAAAAATATTCTAACAAAATGGCAATCATAGAAGGAAAACTCAGTGAAATGACCATATGGGTGTAGAAGTATGCTGTTAAATGTTGTCTATTCGCAATTCAATATCGTATAGGCTATGTAATTATGCTATATATTGAGTAGGCATGTCGCTTTGCCAGACTGTTGACACAATTACTGGCGTCTCAGTCCGGTCAGACTCAGTTGATGTGGTATTACAGTGTAGGTCTAGAACCAGTTATAGCCCTATCATCACCATTAACGTCATGGAGATATGTCTGGAGTCTTTCATATTATTTTTTCCATGATCTGCAGTTGCTTACTTCATATTTATAATACCCCATACTGTATATTGTCCACTGTCCTATGGGACAATGAGATATGTGAATATGCAAGTCTCTTCAGAGGTATATTGAGAGGTAATCTTATTGTGAGGCTGGGTATAAGGATATGATGGTGTTTTTATTTCTATCATCATTTGAATATACAAAGTGCCTCTACTCACCAACAGCCATTTGTTTATAGTTTGTGTAGGCCCGCAGAACAAGGCCTTTTTTGCTGATGTATTTCAGTTCGGATTAAAAACATATTAAGGCCAACCGGTTGTGTAACGTTTTGCATTGTGTTATAATATCCATCAAAGTTTAATGTGGACAGGCCAATGTGGACCCTTGTCCTATCGCTATTTTCATACGGGCCTTCCTGCATAGTGTGGTTTATCAATGTTCAAGCGAGTTAGATCCTGAATATCTTGACTGTCTGGACGGCCTGAGTTATTTCGCAGCGATTGGAGCGTCCTGTCCCGAGCCAAAAGAGGCCCGTATCTCACCCGGGCCGGGACGCAGATAGCCCAGAGACTGGCGCCAGGGGCCCCCCTGTTTATCTGACTGCTAAATATCAAGGGCCTCGCTGCCCTGCCTCCAGCCCTCGCTTCTAAGACAAACAGTTTTCCAGAAGAATGCCAACTGTTATCATAAGTTTCTATCTTCCTCATTTCTCATGCACTGTTCTGTCTTTCGTCTGCCGTTCCTTTTCAGAGTCTCCCCCTCCCCCGTATTCCCGGTATCCCATGGACTTTCTTAAACCACCCGGTGAGTGATTTTTTAAATGTTTTTAAATAATGATATAGTCACACATAAGTCAAATTTGGTTTTGTGTTTCCTTTTATTTTCAGTAACCATACAGGGATAACCTAGTTTAACACAGCAAATGGATTTTAAATCTATATCTGTTTGGAATTATTTTATTACTTTATCCTTTAATACTTAAAAAAAACGTAAAGCACTTAAGTAGCCTATAGCCTAAGCTAACAACTTCTAAGATACATTAGAAGCATATCATCACACTTTTGCTTGATTCCTTGATCCAACTTGTAATGACATAATATACACCAGAGATTGACAGGCCAGCTCATTCACATATTAACGTGAGTTGTGTGTGTGCGTGTGAGAGAGAGAGAGAGAGAGAGAGAGGGAGAGAGAGAGCAATGGAAATCCTTCCTGAGATGTTGTGATTGATGATAGTGTGAGTGTGGCACGCCTGGCTGCCAGGCCCTCTAATAGAGTGGCCGTCTGCCAAGGCCAAGGCCCATTCCAGGCCGCCTGGCACCAGCTCTCTGGTGGTTGTCTGTACAAACTTTTGGCTGGAGGGGTGACCTGGCAGGACAGATAAACAGCACTGGCACCAGAGAACAGGGATCTTGGATGCAGGCTGGAGTGTGTGTGGGGGGAGGGGGGGGGTTGTTGTGCGCAAGGAGTGGAGGGGGGTTTAGAGGAAATGGGAAATGTGGATCACACAAGAGGGGAAAGGCACAACGAGTTCTGGCTCCATGTTTTT
>NC_140241.1:27793873-27796373 GCF_949987555.1 Borostomias antarcticus
TAGTTGGTCTTGGCTAATAGCTGGAGCAGGCCTTTTGAAATTGTGTCCGATGATGCCTCAGGAAAAAAGATCATATTTACAGAGGGGGGGGTAATCACTGCTAGCCCCGCCCACCGAGGATCAGTCCGAGTGGCGCCATTGGCTGCGCCGAGCCGGGCCGCGGAGTGTGAGAACCTCATTGCTCCTGGACAGCGCCAGCGATCTCCAATTATTGTTACAACGTTACGGCGCTCCGGTTCTGTCTGGCGGCCCAGTCCACTGTCTCTGCTGTCCAGACGACACTCAAACGGCCCAGCTTGTTTTAGGAGACTGGCTCGCTATTGAATTTCTTAGGGCATTAGTTCACCAGGGGAGAGAGAGAGGGAGTGTGTGTGTGTGTGTGTGTGTGTGTGTGTGTGTGTGTGTGTGTGTGTGTGTGTGTGTAAACTGCCAAATGTACAGTAGTCTTTGTAGCCCTTTGGGTTGAGGACAGTGACGTTGCGTTTGATCATAAATCTTTGGAGAGCTTTGGAGATTGACACAAGTATGCAGGTTCTCATTAGAGACGGGCGCTGTCCGCGCTGGCCGCTGGAGGGGAGGAGCACGGCCCACAGAACAAAAGGAATGTCTGAGGTTCACCTTTGACCCCCGAGAATAGACTTGCCCCAGCCCCCCCCCCCCCCCCCCCCCCGTGTCTGAAGACAGGGTCATTACGTGACTGTCTGCTCTGGCCAGGGAGAAAGAACACAAACACACACACACACACACACACACACACACACACACACACACACACAGTGTCCCTCTCTCCCGCCACCCTTGACTCCCAGTGCTAGCAGGATCAATAGGGACTCATTCTCCTGAGGCTCGTCTGTATTTGCCAATGTTGATTGTGTGCGCTGGGATCTGAAGGTTAACCGCAGTGGAACAGGAACAAAATTCTCTCTCTGTGTTGCAGTTAGTGTGTGTGTGTGTGTGTGCGTGCGTGTGTGTGTGTGTGGACGTCCAGGAATAGTAACGATCCGCAGTGTGGAGTCAGACAGAAGTAATCATTAACTTTTCCAGACTGCTCGCTGTCTCCAGTCTTGCTGGCGTGAGCTGACTCCTGCTGCCCCCCCCCCCCCCTCTTCCACCCCCACCCCCCTCCCAATAGTCTCAGCTAGCAGGCTGGAGTCCACTCCTTAAGGCAGGAGCCATTAAAAGGCTCACTCCTCCACAGGGGGCGGAGGGGGGGGGGGGGCTGCTCCTCTGCGGAATGGAGCTAAATAGTTCACATGGCTAGAGGGATTCTTTGGAGAGACAGAACACGGCCCTCTGCATTCTGAGGAGGCTCGCCGTGGCGAGCGCCGTCTGGATATCCCGGAACGCCGCCGCCGTAAACGTGCGTTTTCCTTCTGGGGAAACGAGTGAACCGGCGAGGGTCTCGGGGTTATGGGGGGGGGGGGGGTAGGGCGAGGGGGGGGTTGTTGGGGCACGGGGTCAGGGAGATGGGGCTCGGGGTCGGGGGGTTGGGGGCTTAGTGGGCGGAGCTACGGCCCGCCCCACAGGACAGGACGGGCCAGACAAAGGGAGCGGGGCAGATGGCTGGAGGAGGGAGCAGACAGGAGGAGAGACGCGTAGGTAGGGGGAGAGGCAGGCAGGCAGGAAGCTAATCTCCATTTAGAGAGACCTGAGACAGACTGTGAGCAAGGCTGTCTGTTACAGGATAGGGTTTCTTTTTGTTTGAGGGGAGTGCCGAGTAGAGTGGCTGGCGGGGGGAGAGGCTGTGTGTGTGTGTGTGTGTGTGTGTGTGTGTGTGTGTGTGTGTGTGTGTGTGTGTGTGTGTGTGTGTGTGTGTGAGAGAGAGAGAGAGAAAGAGAGAGAGAGCTAGGCTCTAATGTTAGCTGGAGGGGACCTGAGGAAGGACTGAGCCAGAGGCTGGGATTGGAGACGGGCTGTGGACCGTCCGTCTGTCCCTGTCTCCCGTCTGTCTGTCTGCTGCCGTCTGCCTCCGCCCCCTAACCGCGTGGTAGCGGGGGCCCCTGGAGACACGCCGGCGACCGGGCTGTCACAGCGTCTGACACACTGATAGACAGGCGGCCAGGCAGGGGGGGCACCAAAATAGTCTGGCAGCGCAGGCAGAGGAGAAGGCTTCTCAGGCCCGAGAGACGGAACAGGCACCTGGCTAGCCACCTACCAACGTGGACTCCCGCTAGGAGAATTCCGTGCGTTAGAACTTGATCCGTGGGAAGGCATGGCGTGCGTGAGGGCTGAATTTGAGCTTCCGCCTTGAGAGGATGTGCTTGCCAGCCAACTGTGTGTGCGTGTGTGTGCGTGTGTGTGTGTGTGTGTGTGTGTGTGTGTGTGTGTGTGGGTGTGTGTGGGCATTGCCATTTTGGTGTGGGCTTGCTAGTTGTCAGAGCAAGCTGTGAACATGCTCCTCGCAGGGCTGTGTGTGTGCGTCAGATCTGAGAAGGATACGCCCTCGCTAGCTCTCTCTCCGCAGTCTCCTCTCAGCCGCCCAGTCTCGGAGCCGCGTACC
>NC_140241.1:27801373-27816373 GCF_949987555.1 Borostomias antarcticus
AGTGGAGATGTTTCAGACCTCCAGAGGCGGAGATCCTAAAGTCTGGCATTGCGAGCCTAGTGGGCTGGTGCTCGAGGCACCAAGGAGAACCATCTCACGCAAGACCAAAGTCTTTGTTCGGAAATAAGGAAGCTGGAACACTGCCTTTATTCAGTCAACAAGATTTCAATATCATTTCCAATTTGTCACCTATGATTATCAAACCCCTCCCAGGCACCTTGGCAACGGAACCGAGTAAACCGCCATCGTAGGCCGTTAGAAAGAGGCATTCCTTCCGGACTGACTCGGGTTTTACAGCCGCGGTGTGAGGCGGGGATGTGTTCTCCACGTCCGGCCGCGCCGCTCATCAGGCTGAGTAAACAAAGCTCGACTCCCAAACACAATGAGTCATCTGACAGGACCCATAACTCCCGTCCCGGCCGCCCGCTCCTCCGAGGCTGGTCTCGTCTCCCGCCGCCGCCGCCGCCTCTTCTCCTCGCACGATTTATGTGCTGACTATTCTGGGAGAACGCCCCCCCCCCCAAATCCCCCCCCCGTTCCTTCCTCTCTCATTAGCAGGCTGACATCACGGGAAGGAAGCAGTAATAATGACATTCAGAAAAGCCTATAAAATCAACAGGCTCTTTGAAAGAGTTGTGCCTGCCCGAACTGGCAGGTTCGCCAGCGCCAGTCCCCGAGTTTCCTCCTCAAACTGGCAGGTGGTGGATTTCTCCTCGGAGCAACAAGAACATCTCATACTTCAATATTTGATTGAAATGGGCACAGATGTCTGTTTTTTTTCTTTCTATAACCCGTTTAGTAGATTGGAAAATCTCTCATTGTGCAGAGATTTGAAAACCTACTAGGTTACGTTGACCCCATTCACTGTTACCATGGAGTAAATTTGTCCAGGGCAGCCCTCTGCCCTGGCCATGTCTAGACTGAGTGTGTGTGTGTGTGTGTGTGTGTGTGTGTGTGTCTGCGCTTCATCCTGTCGCCTGTCAGATGGACGTCTACAGAGGGGATTACCACTGTAAGCCTGCTTTACCCACACACACTGTCTCAGAGACCTACATTCAGCCAGACCCAGTTTCCACTCCCCCCTCCCCTCTCTCTCTCTCTCTCTCTCTCTCTCTCTCTCCCTCTCTCTCTCTCTCTCTCTCTCTCTCTCTCTCTCTCTCTCTCTCTCTCTCTCTCTCTCTCCCCAGCCAGCAACACTTTTAGAACCTTTATTGGGAAATATTCTGGTTCTGTTATGACCTGGGCTTGGGTGGGTACTTCTATGGTTAAAAGGACCCTGGGTAACATCTTCCTGGACTGGGACTGGGACTGGGACTGGGACTGGGACTGGGACTGGGACTGGGACTGGGACTGGGACTGGGGCTGGGACTGGGGCTGGGACTGGGACTGGGATTGGGACTGGGATTGGGACTGGGACTGGGACTGGGACTGGGACTGGGACTGGGACTGGGACTGGGACTGGGGCTGGGACTGGGATTGGGACTGGGATTGGGACTGGGACTGGGACTGGGACTGGGACTGGGACTGGGACTGGGACTGGGACTGGGATTGGGACTGGGACTGAGACTGAGACAGACTGGGACTGAGACTGGGACTGGGACTGATACTGGGACTGAGACTGGGACTGGGACTGGGACTGGGACTGGGACTGGGATTGGGACTGGGACTGGGACTGGGTCTGGGACTGGGACTGGGACTGGGACTGGGACTGGGACTGGGACTAGGGCTGGGACTGGGACTGGGACTGGGACTGGGACTGGGACTGGGACTGGGACTGGGACTGGGGCTGGGACTAGGGCTGGGACTGGGGCTGGGATTGGGACTGGGATTGGGACTGGGACTGGGACTGGGACTGGGACTGGGACTGGGACTGGGACTGGGACTGGGGCTGGGACTAGGGCTGGGACTGGGACTGGAACTGGAACTGGGAATGGGACTGGGACTGGGACTGGAACTGGGTGGTGCAAGGCTGTTTGTTGGCAGCAGCGGACTACAGACTGGCACTGCCCTGGCAGCTTAATCCCTGGCCTTCACCCATACAGCTGAGGCTGCGGAGGCTTGAGGGACATGGGGGGGGGGGGGCATGGCCTCATATCCTCGTCCTCTAAGACATGCTGACCCCGTTTCCTCTCAGCACTAATTCCGCTATAAACTATTACTACCGTCACCGTAACAACCCGCTGTCACCGCACATCTGCAGTCACCAGCACGCCGCCGCCGCATGAGATGACCGGTCGCGCCGCGTCGCTTCTCGAATCCCTCTGAACTGAATGACTTCTTTGGCAACGCTTTGCTGCGGACGCGTCCGAAAATCCTCACCTAGAGCGCAGCGGCGAGATGTTCATGAATAGCGGCCTCATAGACCGTTCCATTTATGTTCCGAGGCGGCGCCAGGGATGACAGAGACAAGGGGGTCTTGTTGGGGCGCCTGCGCCAGCGGGCTCCAGACTGCTGGGCTGGTCGTGTCTCCCCCTCCCCCCCCCGCCCCCCCCCCCCACGGTGCGCACCAGTGACAGAGGGCAGGGTGTTCAGACCTGACGCGCCGAGCCGTGATGGATGATCCGGAGCCCCCCTGAGCTACGTCGGCGCTCGGCTGCAGGGCCTGGGGAGCGTAACAGGGAGGCCAGTGACTGACTGAGGATCTGCCAGACTATTCAAACAAACAGCCAGGCAACAAGGACAGAGACGCTGACGCTGACGCTGCTGCCTGCCCCTCCGCACTGTCCCCGGGCCTGGAGACAGCTGGGGCAGAGCTGGGGCAGCAGGCTGGGGTAGTAGACTGGGGTAGTAGACTGGGGTAGTAGACTGGGGTAGTAGACTGGGGCAGAGCTGGGGCAGCAGGCTGGGGTAGGAGACTGGGGTAGTAGACTGGGGCAGAGCTGGGGCAGCAGGCTGGGGTAGTAGACTGGGGCAGAGCTGGGGCAGCAGGCTGGGGTAGGAGACTGGGGTAGTAGACTGGGGTAGTAGACTGGGGTAGTAGACTGGGGCAGAGCTGGGGCAGCAGGCTGGGGTAGGAGACTGGGGTAGTAGACTGGGGCAGAGCTGGGGCAGCAGGCTGGGGTAGGAGACTGGGGTAGTAGACTGGGGTAGAGCTGGGGCAGCAGGCTGGGGTAGTAGACTGGGGCAGAGCTGGGGCAGCAGGCTGGGGTAGTAGACTGGAGTAGCAGGCTGGGGTAGTAGACTGGGGCAGAGCTGGGGCAGCAGGCTGGGGTAGTAGGCTGGGGTAGTAGACTGGGGCAGAGCTGGGGCAGCAGGCTGGGGTAGTAGATTGGGGCAGCAGGCTGGGGTAGTAGACTGGGGTAGTAGACTGGGGCAGTAGGCTGGGGTAGTAGACTGGGGTCGTAGGCTGGGGTAGTAGACTGGGGTCGTAGGCTGGGGTAGTAGACTGGGGCAGTAGGCTGGGGTAGTAGACTGGGGCAGCAGGCTGGGGTAGTAGACTGGGGTCGTAGGCTGGGGTAGTAGGATGGGGTAGTAGACTGGGGCAGTAGGCTGGGGTAGGAGACTGGGGTAGTAGGCACACTAGGCTGGGGTAGTAGGCTGGGGTAGTAGAGTGGGGCAGTATGCTGGAGCAGTAGGCTGGGGTAGTAGAGTGGGGCAGTATGCTGGAGCAGTAGGCTGGGGTAGTAGACTGGGGCAGTAGGCTGGGGTAGTAGGCTGGGGTAGTAGGCTGGGGCAGTAGACTGGGGTAGTAGACTGGGGTAGTAGGCTGGGGTAGTAGACTAGGGTAGTAGGCTGGGGCAGTAGGCTGGGGTAGTAGAGTGGGGTAGTAAACTGGGGTAGTAGGCTGGGGTAGTAGACTGGGGCAGTAGGCTGGGGCAGTATGCTGGAGCAGTAGACTGGGGTAGTAGGCTGGGGTAGTAGACTGGGGTAGTAGACTGGGGTAGTAGGCTGGGGTCGTAGGCTGGGGTAGTAGGCTGGGGTAGTAGACTGGGGTAGTAGACTGGGGCAGTAGGGTGGGGCAGTAGGCTGGGGTAGTAGACTGGGGCAGTAGGCTGGGGCAGTAGGCTGGGGTAGTAGGCTGGGGTAGTAGGCTGGGGCAGTAGGCTGGGGTAGTAGAGTGGGGCAGCAGGCTGGGGTAGTAGAGTGGGGCAGCAGGCTGGGGTAGTAGAGTGGGGCAGCAGGCTGGGGTAGTAGGCTGGGGCAGCAGGCTGGGGTAGTAGACTGGGGTAGTAGACTGGGACAGCAGTCTGGGGCAGTAGACTGGGGCAGTAGACTGGGGTAGTAGACTGGGGTAATAGGCTGGGGTAGTAGGCTGGGGCAGTAGACTGGGGTAGTAGGCTGGGGCAGTAGGCTGGGGTAGTAGGCTGGGGTAGTAGGCTGGGGCAGTAGACTGGGGCAGTAGGCTGGGCCAGTAGGCTGGGGTAGTAGGCTGGGGCAGTAGACTGGGGTAGTAGAGTGAGGTAGTAGACTGGGGCAGTTGGCTAGGGCAGTAGGCTGGGGCAGTAGGCTGGGGCAGTAGGCTGGGGCAGCAGCAGACTGAGAAGGTAAAGATGAGGTCTCCTGACTGGGTGCTCTGGTTAGTGATATGGTGCATGATGGAGGCTCTGTACCCTCGGTTGGCTCTGGGAGTGTGACCTATAAGAAGAGGCGTGACCGAGGCAGAGGCTCGTAGGACAGTGGTGTCCCCAGAGACCGTGGCTGCCCCCCAGACGCTACATAATCCTCATTGGTCGCCCACCGGGTGTGTCTGTCTGTCGGTCTGCAGCTCCGCTACCACATCCTCCAATCACAAGCTCGCCTGGTGAGACCATACTGGCTGGAGGGAGGGGGAGGAGGGGGGATTAGTGGGATCGGACCCTGGAGGAGGGGGATGGCTTAGGTAGTTGGGGGCCGGACTCATGGGTGTGTGTGTGTGTGTGTGTGTGTGTTTGTTTGTTTGTCTGCATGTGTGTATGTGCGTGTGTATCAAGTCTGTTTATTGTCACATCATTGTATAAGAGTGTACCAGCGAGTGACATTCGTAGGTGCGAGAGCCTCCAACGCGTTACAGTTCACACATTCAGTCGAAGACAATTTTAAAACAGCATATGTTACAGCATATAAACAGATCTCACACTTGAGGAGCAGGTCTCAATCAATGTTTTTAAATCCACTATGAAGGTTTTAGAGGTTGATTTAACAGTATGTTCATGTTTTTAACTAGCGTATTGCCATATAGCCAAATCACCAAGTCACGTGTAAATTGTATTACTGTTGCATCTCTGTGTTTTCTGTTGTATTTTTCGTCTGTAACTCTGTGTTTGGATGCACTGCTGCCCGTCTTGGCCAGGTCTCTCTTGAAAAAGAGATTTTTAGTCTCAATTTCCTGGTTAAATAAAGGCTAAATATATATATATTTTTTTTTTAAAGACACTATTTACATATAAAACACTGAAGACGTGCACATAGGCTACAGTGGGAACACTATGGACTGACTACATTACTGTGTGTGTGTGTGTGTGTGTGTGTGCGTGCGTGCGTGCGTGTGTGTGTGTGTGGCTACCTCACTGAGTGCACGCTTGTGGCAGACACCAAGCCTCCCCTATCCCCCTCCCCCTCTCTCCTGGAGGAGAGATAAGACACTTTACTGTCTGTCTGCCGGCTCTCGGCAGGGGGTGAGGAGGGGGGCGGGGTGGGGTGGGAGGGGTGTGGCAGGGAGGGGGGGGAGGGAGACACCTCTGGCATTCTTATGCTTATTCCCCCCGTCTGGCCCACATTCTCCCCAACACCCCTTCTGTGTCTGGAGGGGTCACACGGGCGCGGTGGCTTCGTCAGCTTTTAGACAAAGACGTGTTGAAGATCGTTTTGAACATTTAGTGTGACTCGTTTCTCTGAGGCTTGATGTTTCTGTTTGATATTGTGATGACAAAGAGTTCCATTCCATAGCTGGTCAGTGGGCAGGTGGGCAGACATGCAGACAGACAGACAGACAGACTGACAGACAGACAGACAGACAGACAGACAGACGGACGGACGGACAGACAGACAGACAGACTGGCAGGCAGACAGGCAGACAGACAGACAGACAGACAGACAGACAGACAGACAGACAGACAGACAGACAGACAGACAGACATTTAAACAGACAAGACAGTCAGGCAGACAGGCAGACAGGTTGTCACAGGACCATGAGGACATCCTGAAGGTATCCTGAATGGTACGTGATTGATGAGGAGGAATCCAGGACACACACACACACACAAACACACACACACACACACACACAGAACCCAGCCCCCGAGCCCGTGGAACTCTGGGTATGGTGTTCTGAGGGTCCAGCATGGCTGAGGCAGACAGCCTGGCAGAGGACTGGCTAGAGGGATGGAACACTATGAGTCACGCTGGAAGGCAGCGCCTAACTGATAATGTATGGGCATGAGCGCTGTGTGTGCAGCATGTGTTTGTGTGTGAGCGTTGTGTGTGCAGCATGTGTTTGTGTGTGAGTGCATATGTGTGTGTTTGTTAAGTATCTACGAATGGTTCTTAGATAGACTTTTAAAGGTGTTATAAAGTCTTACCTTGGTTTCATTTCAAATTAATTTCAAATGAGTCGGTGTCATGTTGACAGACCAACTGTTCATCAATGAAATACATATCAAAATCATTTCACTTTGAGAGCCCCTCTGCAACCTCTCTGCAACCCCTCTGCAACCATTCCCGCTTTGATTATGAGCTGTGCTGTTTTCTGGTTCATCTGGTGTGTGTGTGTGTGTGTGTCTGTGTGTGTGTGTGTGTGTGTGTGTGTGTGTGTGTGTGTGTGGTACAGGATGTTGAGAAGGTTGCATCAGGAGCTCCAGGGTCGCTTGCCTGTTTGAAGCCCGATGCCAACCAACCGCGTGCTCTGTCCTCTTCTCCTCTCCTGTAGGCAGAGCGAGGAGCGCCCCCCCCTCCCGGCGCCCAGCACGCCATCAGAGCGTCTTCTTATTACTGGGATCAATCACCAGGATCTCCCCGAGCCCAGCCTCCACGCCGCACCCTACCACGCAGCGGAATATCCAAGCTCATGTGATATAATATAAAAGTCTAATATAGCCGGAGACAAGCTGGATTGGAATGTTATTTTTCTTCAATTACATTAGATACGGCCTCGCCCCTCCCAACCATAAATCCCACTGGGATTCAGTCCTATTCCCCGGGGGGGGGGGGGACACGGCATAACAAGCTACACATCATAACATCAGTTTGCCTGTCAGCAGCATGATTTCCATAAAGAAGGGCTGCATTAATAATGCCAGAGGGAAAACACAGTGTGGAAATGAAACAGGCGGAATCACACTGAAAATAGCATTTCTACAGAGCTGCAGCATCCAGAGTCTGAGCTTGTCTTTTCAATGTGGAGATCAGACTACGTCAGTCCACACACACACCCACCAATGATCATCAAAAGACTGTGTGCGTGGGATACATATAATTCTAAATAATAATATATACGAGAAAATGTATATTATACGACGGTTTAAATACAGTGAAGGAAAAAAACGGTGAAAAGCCAAATGTGAGTGTGTTTAACTGTGTAATAGCAGTCTTTACAGCCAATGGCTGAATTCCTCAACAGGTCAACGACTAAACCATTATTTTCACATGTCTGTCGACAGTTTGGTGTAAAGGGTATAAACACCTACATGCCGAACACCGCATTTCTGACATTTTACAACCGGTGTACCGCCTGTAACACCCCATGGCAACAGCTTTCAAGCTAACAGTCTAGTTGTCTTCCTTCATTAAGCCCAAACTGATCATATCTGCTCAGTCTCACTGAAGAATAGGAAAGATGAGAGCAGTTTGTGTGTTTGATTTGAATTACTTTGAGTTCAGGGTTGATTTAAGAGTTGACTGCTCTGTTGTTAGTAAGGGGGGTGGGGTGTTGCTGACTAGGGTGAATTCCTCTGTGGATTGAGGTAAATGAGGGCTTGGAATGTGGGTCTGGGGGATATCCTCCCAGATCTAGCAGGGAAACCAGAGACCCCCCGTCTGGAGCCAGCGGTGGTGGGCTGTCTAGCCTGCAGCTATACGGCCCTCAGCCTTCAGAGGAAGACCCAGCAACACAGGCTCAGCTGCTCTTTTTTACTATACTTCTACATTTCTATCTGTCAACATCAAGCAGTTCACCATTCCTTTCCCTCGTGAGTTGTGATAGTTAATGACTGCCCCATGAGCTGTCTATGGAGCACATATTTGACCAGTTTATACATCTGCTATAAAGCCTTTACTACATATTATCTTTATGAGAACTGCTACAGTGGAATAAATATGACACATTGATTCACTATGAAATGAATTTGGACTGCTTGATTGCAAGGGCTGTCCAGAGTTAAAGTTTGTAAAGTAAATATTTGGAGAGGCCAGTAAATTAGTCCTGGTGACGGATTTATATGACTCTCTTCCTGTTTAGGGGATTGTTTTAAAGGTTCACCGTGGTCTCCAACTAAAGAGCCTGCCCTGCTCAATATAGAAATGATCCACTTTTTTAAACATTTTAGATACAGAATGGTCCTCTAAACTGTCAAAGAGATTTCAAATGAAGCTTTGGGTAGAGTGAGGCAATGGATGTGACTAAAATTGCAGTGTCGTGTATTAGGCTGTCAGCTAGTGCAAAGGAGGTCTCTGCTGTGGCTTTATAACAGAGTTGTATAAAAAAAAGGTTCCAGTGCCCTTTGGTAGATGATGGTATGGTGTAGAGAGTTGTCTCTCCTGCAGGTTGGGGATTGGGCTGAGGGGGTTACTGTGCGGTAGGTCCCCCTCCCCTGCCTCCCTCCCCGGGGTGAAGGGACGGAGTCTGTCTGGCTTTGCTCCGGGGCTGCAGCCGGGGGGAAGGGGCAGCAGCGGGGGTCTCCTGAGCCAAACAGGCCTCTCTGCTAATACACCATGAATCAATTCTCCACGGAGCGGGATTGAGGTTCCTTCCAGAGATGCCTTTTAATCCCAGCCTTTTATCTAATTAAAGTGTCTGACAGGACAGCGGCGGGAAGCGCCCAGAAAACGCCCCGCCAATAAATACTGTCACACGTGTGTGTGTGTGTGTGTGTGTGTGTGTGTGTGTGTGTGCGCGCGCTTGGATGCAGAGACGGACACACACGCGCACAGATGTGGATAAATGTAGACAGAGACACACGCACACATACAAGTGCTCGCGCACACACACACACACACACACACACACACACACACACACACACACACACACACACACTCTCCCTCCCCCTATCAGATGAACCTAGCCACCCTGTCCCATATTGCCTGTCCTGTGCAGCGCTCCTGCGATCCTCTGACAGCCAGACAGGGTGGTTCTGCTGTGCTTGGCTGGGTCTGGACCGGGCTGAGGCTGAGGAGTCTGGCACCATGCAGGGCCTGGCCAGGCCCAGGGGGAGATGGACGATCTTTATCACAGTTCCTGGATCAGAACATGACCCTTGGACTACCCTCTCGCACACGGACATCCTGTCTGGGCCCAGAAAGAGAGGTGGAGGGGGGTGGGGGTTGGGATGGAGGGAGTGGGAGGAAAAAGGAGAGATGAATGAAGAGAGAGAGAGAGAGAGAGAGAGAGAGAGAGAGAGGGGAGACTCTTTTGGTGGAACATTATGCTACCACTCCTTAAACACCTCTTATTTGTGAGAAATATTATTATATTAATATTTATTATGGGAATGCTCATTCACAGATGTAAGTATGGATATGTTCCGTCTCTAAAGGTCCAACTATGCTCCCAATCCCCCTCCTTTCACCTTCATCTCCCGAGCCAAACCAAACGGATCCCTGCTGTTCAGCATGAGCCCCGTTAGACCCGCCGTTCGCTATGCCGTCCAACTCCTGTCACCAGAGCAGCAAGGCTTTACAAATAACTCTAAATAATGAATGTGCATTTGGGGTAAACATTAGGTTACACGGGAATCCATCAAATTTCCAAACTGCTAGTGACACACACTATGCAGTGAGCGGGAACAGAGGAAAATGAAATATTAATGGAGGCATAAATCTTCTGTCTCTTCACGCTGTTGTGTTTGTCTGCCGTACAGCCCAGATACAGGGCCCCTCTCAGACACCATGACCAGGCTCTGCTGCAGGCGGGCTTCAGACAGACAGGACGAGGGCTTTCAAGAGGGATTTCTTCTGTATGCTGGTGCTTGACAAGGCTTAGCTCCCGCTGTCATTTATGATATTGGTGCGTAACATTATGCACACAGAGATTTTTTGCTTTTGAGAATCTATCTATAAATGTTGTATTGTGTTTTAAAGAGCCGTTGTCCATAGCAATGTATAACGGGTTATTTCACGTTTCAGCTTTTTATTCAGCTCAGCAACAGAACAACAGACAGACAGACAGACAGACAGACAGACAGACAGACAGACAGACAGACAGACAGAACAACTGATTGACAAAACAGACAGACTGACAGACAGACAGACAGACAGACAGACAGACAGAACAACTGATTGACAGAACAGACAGACAGACAGACAGACAGACAGACAGACAGAACAACTGATTGACAGAACAGAATGACAGACAGACAGACAGACAGACAGACAGACAGACAGACAGACAGACAGACAGACAGACAGACAGACAGACAGACAGACAGAACAACTGATTGACAGAACAGACAGACTGACAGACAGACAGACTGACAGACAGTGGCTCAATCTTAGAGAGGATTCAAACACTTGCTTCTGTGTCACTAATTAACCCATCAGCCGGTGACAGCTGATTAGGAACTCTCACTCAGAAGACAGGAAGAAATTCTACTCATGAGTGACAGGGATGGATGGGTCTCTCTCTCTCTCTCTCTCTCTCTCTCTCTCTCTCTCTCTCTCTCTCTCTCTCTCTCACACACACACACACACACACACACACACACACACACACACACACACACACACACACACACACACACACACCTCTCTCTCTCTCCCCCTCGCCCTGACTGAGTAGTCTCTTCTTGCAGCAGCTGTCAATGAACGCCAAGAACCAGGATGAGAAATCTCCCCGCTGACGTTGTTCCATGTCCTGCTGTGTGCTCAGACCAGGCAAACAGGGCTGGCCACTGACAGAGCCCTTCACAGAAAGCACTAGAAGCGCTCCTCAGAGAGCACAGACCTCCGCCCACAAATACATTTCTATGCTCTGTGCGCACAAGTGCGTGTGAGCAGGACATGTTTGGTATTGCATCATTCGTTAGGTCAAGGGCTTTATGGCAGTGTCTCTGTGACCTTCCCATGTCGAGATACGGCCATTTCAATTCCACCTATTGACAATGAATGGGGAGAATTTTTCAATCCCCAAGTCCACAAAATGGATTGTGATTTGGATCCACTCCAGAATTTAACGGGTTCTTAGTTGGACCAAGCTACACCCTTCCACCGAGTTCTGTGAAAATCAGTCAAGATGTTTTTGCGTAATCCTGCTAACAGACGAACAGACAAACCAATGAACGAACGAACAAACACATACCACCAAAAACATGACTTCTCGCCCTGTGTTGTCGCTGGGGCGGAGGTACAAACATGCTGTCTTATATATATATAAGTAATAAGATATAAGTAAATAACTAAACTAAACTTTAGTACACTCAATTTATGAGTACCTCTAAGAGTCTGTTGGTGAAACTAACTTTTTGCGCATGAATTCACATAACACCCAGAGTGTACTACACATTGTAACTATGGCAGCCGTGCGAGGGTTCTATTGCTTTGTCCAAAAACCTCCTGAAGCCCCGCCCAGCTGTTTATGATCCCTCAACAAGAAACAACAACAAAATAAACCATCATAAACAAAACAACAGACATGCTACTTTATCAGACCAAATGTACAGGGCTGACTGTCCCCTTGTGTGCTCAATAAGATACCCCACAAATTACTACTAGCGAATTACCACTAGCGAAAGTACTCATCCGCACTTGTATGGATCACCTGCAGGGATGATGGCAGTCTGTCAGGGAGGGCAGGGAGCTGGTCTCTCTGAGGGAACTGACTGACGGATGAGATCAGACCCCCATCTGATCTGGACGCTCCTGGGTCCCCCCCCCACCACACTATCATGACGGGGTTGATGGCACCATCGTTTGTGACAGTACCAACCCCATGTTAGACTCACACCGCGGCTGATTCCCTCACATGCCATTCCTGTTCAAATAGAGAACTCTACTGCTGTAACCACATGAAATTATTCATGGGTCTAGGGACCAAACGCTGCACAGTTAAATCAAACATTTGGCGAGACACCAAAGAGAGCTCCTCTCATTTGCATTGCATTCTGGGGAGGTGGGGGTGGGGGGCGGATGGGATGTGGAGATAGAGAGAGGGATGGGGGGAGGTGGGGAAAGAGAGGCACGGTACCCTGGGGTGAGAGGAAGAGAGGGAGAATGAAGTGTATTTGATTTCATAAGAGCTTTAAACAGTCACACAATAATATCCCCTCCCCTCCCTCTCTCCCCTTGTCTCTCTTGCCCTGTCTATCCATCTCTCCCTCCCGCTCTGCCTCTCACCCATGCCAGCCCTGGGGAGCTCTGCTAGAGGGGAAGTGGGGGTTAAAAAGCAACTTGTGACATTGATTAAAGTGCTCTAAACACAGACGATCTCTGCCGTGAAATCCCATAAGACAGAAATACATATTCATAGAGCTAGCGCACGCTAAATCAAGACAGGCTCGAGACGCCACGGCAGTCAGCTCAGCTATACTAAGCTGGTCAGGAGAGGGGGTTTCTGGGAAACCCAGCCATGGCGATGTTACGCCGCCAGCAGACAGGGGACAGCTCGACCTCCGGCCTTCCCCAGCGGAGTACCCCCCCGCTCCCCACTGACAGGATGATGACATTTATCATCCCTTTCCAGGATGAGAACCGGCTCCGGCACGCACAATTACCAAAGCGGTAAAGAAGGGGAAAAAAATTAATTACAGTTGCCAAGCAACTGCATGCCTCAAAGTCGATGGAATTTAAACAGTGGAAGTTTCCAATTTTCCTGGGGACCATTTCTGACGTAGAGTCTGCTACTTTGTGCTCCTCAGGAGCAGGAGGGGTTTGGGAGGGAGGGAGGGGAGGGGAGGGGAGGGGAGGGGAGGGAGGGAGGGAGGGAGGGAGGGAGGGGAGGGGAGCAGTCATTCTCCCACAACCCCTATAGGGACATTAGTCATTATACTGTACCTGTACCATTATTCTCTGAGAGAGGGGAGCCTCCTTTCATTCAGATTGAGAGGAGAGGAGAAGAGGAGAGAGGAGGCGAGAGGAGAAGAGAAGAGAGGAGAAAGTAAGACAGGAGAGGAGTGGAAAGGAAAGGAGTGGAAATGAAAGGAAAGGAAATGAGTGGAGAGGAGAGGAGAGGAGAGGAGAGGAGAGGAGAGGAGAGGAGAGGAGAGGAGAGGAGAGGAGAGGAGAGGAGGGGAGGGGAGAGGAGAGGAGAGGAGAGGAGAGGAGAGGAGAGGAGAGGAGAGGAGAGGAGAGGAGAGGAGAGGAGAGGAGAGGAGAGGAGAGGAGAGGAGAGGAGAGGGTAAATGTAGGCCAGTGGGAATTCTGGTCCTCTCATTATCATCCAAATTGATATTCTACCTCGTCAATTAACACAGAAGTGATGCTGAGCTCATGAAAAAAAATGAGGACTCATGGCAATTACATGTCAACGCTGCCATTATGAGAAACGCACGTCGGGGACAGAGTGCTATAAATGACTGTGTTTAGATACTTCTCCAACGAGTAAAGCTTTGTAATTATATGCATGTTGATTATAATTGTTCCAGGCACACAAGGTTGGTGTTTAATACATTTTGCATCATGCTGTGTGCATCTGCTGCTCTGCTGTTCAGCTCAGCTCCAGTCCCCTTTCTCCTGCTGGTTCGTACTGTACACACAAAGCAAGGCTTCAGAGAAAATACCCTTTTATGTTCCAGGATAAACTCTTCTTATATAAAAGAGGCGACCACACAATCTATCATGACCAAAAAGCAGCCAGATCCTATGATCTCATCGCCGGTGTTTCTGTTTTCATGGAGGCGTTTGCTAATCGTGATGTATGGCGTAAGACTGCCATAAGGGCATCGGACGTACAGGAGACTGGAGTGAGACTGATGGACTAACAATGCCTGCTGTCTGGAACAGCACAGCCACCACACAGAGGCAGTGAGCCAGTCAGAACATTCAGAGTTTGGGTGGGTAAATTCTATCAGATTTGAGAGAGATTACCGTTGACTGGGTCGCTGACTGATTGACTGGCTGGCGGGTTGACTGGCTGACTGTTGACTGACTGACTGACTGACTGACTGACTGACTGATGGTCTGGCTGACTGACTGACTGACTGACTGACTGACTGACTGACTGACTGACTGACTGCTGGCTGACTGACTGACTAACTGACTGACTGACTGACTGACTGACTGACTGACTGCTGGCTGACTGACTGACTGACTGACTGACTGACTGACTGACTGACTGACTGACTGACTGGCTGGCTGACTGACTGACTGTCTGAATGGCTAATTGACTGTATGGCTGAATGGCTAACTAACTAATTGACTGACTGACTAATTGTCTAATTGTCTGGTTGACTGACTGACTGGCTGGCTGACTGTTTTGTTTTACTGGCTGACTGACTAATTGACTGGCCGACTGACTGATTTGATTTATTGGCAGGCTGACTTACTGACTGATTGATTGGCTGATTAATTGCCTGACAGACTAATTGACTGAATGGTTGATTGACTGACTGATTGACTGACTGACTGATTGACTTGCTGATCGACTGACTGACTGATTGATTGATTGGTTGATTGATTGGCTGACTTTTTGGCTGACTGACTGGCTGGCTGGCTGACTGACTGACTGACTGACTGACTGACTGACTGACTGACTGACTGACTGGCTGGCTGGCTGGCTGGCTGGCTGACTGATTGGCTGGCTGGCTGACTGATTGGCTGGCTGGCTGACTGGCTGGCTGGCTGACTCGCTAGCTGACTGACTGAATTGCTGAGTGACTGGATGACTGACTGACTGACTGGCTTACTGGCTGACTGGCTGATTGATTGCTTGATTGC
>NC_140241.1:27821373-27823870 GCF_949987555.1 Borostomias antarcticus
AATATTAATCTGAGGCCCAAACTTAATTTGTCTGGCGACGGGGGACACACGCCCATCTGGTGTGGGGACTGTGTGTGTGTGTGTGTGTGTGAGGGGGAGGGTTCTCCCTATTGTGCGGCCACAGGGACCTGTCACCCTGGTCTGAGGAAGACAGATCAGTGTATCAGCAGCAGACAATGGTTGGCGCTTCTGTCCCCTCCGCACAATGTCCAGAGAGAGAGATGGAGAGAGAGACAGAGAGAAAGAGAGAGAGAGAGGGAGAGAGAGAGAAGGGGGGAGCAAGAGAGAGAGAGAGAGAGAGAGAGAGAGAGAGAGAGAGAGAGGAATGACAAAGGACAGGCCAGAGAGCAGAAAATGGAGGCGATGGTCAAATGCTAATTCTGTAAGGCGCTATAGTCTCTATGCTAGGCACCAGACAGCATCACACAGTAGACACAGATGGCATGCTGACGCCGTGGCAGATGCAGCAACCAGTCTGGACGCTTCCTCACTGCACACCAAAACACTGCCTCATTCAACCTGCGCAGTAAGACTTTTAATACTGGAATTGAAGAAAGTCAAATTAAACAGCGCATCTTCACCATGGCGACCTGATGAGACGCTGCGCAGCTGAAGGTCATGAGGGGAGGGGGGAGGGGGGGGGGGTTCGGGCAGGGGGGGTGTCACGTCCGTGAGTTATTACCCATGAGCCTCCAGGGTTGTGTCATGGCCTCGGCGTGGCCCCTCAAGGAGCAAACTCGCTTTTTACTGCCGAGAGGTCAAAGGCAGGCAGGCCTGCGAGTCACCAGACAGGGAGGGAGGAGGGAGGGAGGGAGGGAGGGAGGGAGGGAGGGAGGGAGGGAGGGAGGGAGGGAGAGGAGGGAGAGGAGGGAGAGGAGGGAGGGAGGGAGAGGAGGGGGGAGAGACAGAGGAAGGTTGGGGGTCACACAGGCTGATACGTATATTGGCGGGCGAGAGAGCTGTCAGCGGACTGCAGGAGAGGAGAGAGGGAGCGTGTGAAGCGAGAGAAGCAGAGAGAGAGAGAGAGAGGAGGGGAAGGAGGGCTGGAGGTGAGAGAGGAGGTTTAGGGTTCACGCCGTGTGCCTCGCGCCTCGCGCCTCGCGCTTCACAGGTATCTACCACTGTTGTTTGTCAACAGGAAGCCCTTGAGGCAGGAGAAGTGATAATGCAACCAAACACACACACACGCACACACACACACCACACATATTCACACACGCACGCATGAGTGCCAAAGTGACAATCGCTTAATGAAAGTGGATGCTTTGCATTATACGGCGCTTCTTGGTATGCATGACGCCGTACAAGAGTATTCATGATCAAAATCAGCCAAACCCATGAACCATGCTGCATGATGACAGTGATCAATTACATTAGGGATGCTGGTGTGTAATCTGGCTTGATGAATAGTCTGTGTAATAATGTAATAACCTTATGCAGAGTGTGACTAGGGGAGTATGAAGGTGGCTGTGCTGGTGCGTGTGTGTGTGTGTGTGCGTGCGCGTGTGCGTGTGCGTGTGCGTGTGCGTGTGTGTGTGTGTGTGTGTGTGTGTGTGTGTGTGTGAATGCGTGTGCGTAAGTGTGTGTAGAGGCCATGTGTGTGCCTATACCCATTATCATGTATGGCCTGACAGTGATGCATGCTGGGGCAGACAAACAGGGCTCTGTGCATCCTAGAGACATGACTGTAACCATTGCTTATATTGCTCCTGTGTACCCTCTCTCTCTCTCTCTCTCTCTCTCTCCCTCTCTCTCTCTGTCTCTGTCTCTCTCCCTCTCTCTCTTTCTCTCTGTGTCTCTCTCTCTCCCTCTCTCTCTCTCTCTCTCTCTCTCTGTACCCTTTCTCTCTCTCGCCCTCTCTCTCTCTGTCTCTGTCTCTCTCTCTCTCTCCCTCTCTCTCCCTCTCTCTCTTTATCTCTGTCTATCTCTCTCCCTCTCTCTCTCTCTCTCTCTCTCTCTCTCTCTTTCTCTCTCTCTCTCTCTCCCTCTCTCTCTCTCCTAGGCCACAGTAAAGCAGTGGAGGTGAAGGATGACTATAAAATGATGATGAAGATCGTCCTGCACCTCTCATCTGCCTCCTCCAGGCTCTGCTTCATCATTCACACTTAACGCTCCGCTAAATGCAATCACTGCCATTAATTACTTGTTCACGTGACGGTGGTAGAATTAATGGAATAACTGTAATTACTAATTATTACACACGTTTACAAGTCTGTGGTGGGTGAGACTGGATACCCACGTGTTCATATGAATCACTTGGACGGCTGCTGTGCCATGCAGCAGAACAGGTCTCTCACATGCGGCCCGGATCCGCTCCTAATACGGGTTGGCACTGTTAGGTAGGCTAATATGTCTAAATCACTAGAGGTCACGTTCCTCTGTCTGGGGCCTTTGTTGCTCAGTGGTGGTGTGTGTGTGTGTGTGTGTGTGTGTGTGTGCGTGTGTGTGTGTGTGTGTGCGTGTGTGTGTGTGTGTGTGTGCGTGCGTGCATGCGTGC
>NC_140241.1:27826570-27829070 GCF_949987555.1 Borostomias antarcticus
TACCAAGACAACAGACCTCCAAACGTCCACCGATGTTTAGAGGAAACGCATTCCATGAAAGGAACGCAGAGGCTGTAGAAGAAGTCTGAATGGGGGTGGGTGAATGTGTGTGTGCGTGCTTGCGTGTGTGTGTGTGCGTGTGCGCGTGTGTGCGTGCTTGCGTGTGTGTGTGTGTGTGTGTGTGTGTGTGTGTGTGCGTGCGTGCGTGCGTGCGTGCGTGCGTGTGTGCGTGCTTGCGTGTGTGCGTGCGTGCGTGTGTGTGTGTGTGTGTGTGCTTGCGTGTGTGCGTGCGTGCGTGTGCGTGTGTACGTGCATGGCACAAGGAGAGAAAATTTCAATAGAGAAGAACCATTGTCATCCAGAGTGCAGTTCTGCTGATCTGATCAAACCATGCCAACAATCTGAACCTCGCTCTTCACGCTCAGACAGGCCTCGCTCCACAACAATGCCCCACAGTGAGGAGATAGATGCTCTCACCCTGACCCCAGATCAGCACAGCCGTCCCCCGGGGAAGCCTGCACCCACACGGCCTCCGCTGGCTCCGCCCAGGGTCGGCCCGTAACCGACCCCGGTGTGGGCCCACCATCCCAGTCGGAGGCGTCTGGCAGGGCGGGAGAGAATGGCTCTTTGTGTTGGGCCTCATGTCTGGAGCACGACCGCGGAGCCACTCCCCCTGCCCCGCCCCTCAGCCCCCCCCCCACCCCTGCAGGGCTGCTGGGTGGGCGGAGCCTGCGGGAGGAGGCGGGCCCTGCCGGCGACCCTGGGCCGCAGCACTAAGAGGTTAAGTGAAATACTTGGTAGGCGGCAGTGCGTCTGATATATGGAGACAGAACAGTGTGATAATCAATCACTTTTCTGAGAGGCGCCGTACGCCGCGGCTCCATTACCATATCAATTATAGGCATTTTAGGACTCAATGTCAATCAAGGGTGCATGGGTAATGAGATAAAGCGAGAATTATTAATATAGACCCTTGTGCCTAAAAGTAATGTCTCTTATCAAATCTAATTTGGTGAGCTGTGATTGAGATAAAGAGGGTCCACCTTCTATTACCGTCTTCCACTCGGATCGGTGGACTACTAATTCAAACGGGATGCCTCGGCGGAAAACTCTTTTTATAATGGAAGGTATATTTCCCTCAGAATGGATATGTAGCAAGTTAGAGAATATCTCTTCAATTTACTGACAGGAGTCTGACAGGACATCAGAACATGAGGTTTGAATACGAGCTGAGAAGAGTAGAGAGAGAGAGAGAGAGAGAGAGAGAGAGAGAGAGAGAGAGAGGAATGGATAGAGAGACAGAGGAAGGGAAAGACAAAGAGATGGATGAGTAGTCGAGGGCAGGAGACAGAGGGGCGGATGTCTTGGCTTGGTCGGGCTGTAATATGTTGTTTTTCTGTGCAGAGTCACAATGGGGCATTCACCAGCGGAGCTTCTCAACGCCAGATCGCTGACGCCGCCTGGTTTGGACTGGCGGGACGGGCCCGTTGGAGCAGGGGCACGGCGGTGACCCCAGAACCGGCCCAGAGACCGCAGGCCGTGGGAGGCAGGGGAGCCGCCCGGAACGCCTCTGGAGGACAGAGAAGCGCACTGTCCCAAGTCAACCCCGGAGAGTCCCCGGAGAAATGCCCTCTGGGAAGGGCAGGCCCGGTCGGGGAGGCGTCCCGGTTCGAGGCCGGGGGCGGCCCAGGCACCAGAGGCTTGTGTGTGGGGTAGATGACAGGGAGAGCCAGACCCGAGGAGCCCACATGCCAGACTGCTGGACAACAGAGAGAGTTCCCTGAGTTGGTTTGGGGATTGAACATATGCCAGTGTGCCAAATGCTTCAGCGGAAAGCTTTTCCATTGATGTGTGTGTGTGCGTGTGTGTGTGTGTGTGTGTGTGTGTGTGACCTAGCTCTAGCTCTATCCTCAACCCTAACCCTCACCTAACCCCCCCCCCCCCCACTGTAACCCTAACTCTAAACCTAACCCTGACCCTAGATCTGGACATAACTTACCCTTAAACCAACCACAGCAGGGTCAGCAGATGCAGGATGGACAGTGCTTCACCACACCTGGTCTTACTCCCCTAACAACAAGACTAACTTCTCAAAAGGGGGCGGGACAGGAAATGGGTGCTAGCGCCAGCTCTAGAGCCGGGGTTAGGGTTAGGGTTAGGGTTAGGGTTAGGGTTAGGGTTAGGGCTAGGGTTAGGGTACACCGAGCGGGGAAGCAGTGGTGCAGGCCCCGCCCCGGCCCCCGAGACCCCCATGGTGGAGGCAGTAATAATACCTGAGCCCCGAGAGGTGAAAGGTCAAACCACTTCAGAGGAATGTTCTGTCGCAGCGCTACAGCGGAGCAGAGGAGAACGTTCTCTTCAGACATTACACAACTAGAACAACTAGAACAATTACACAACTAGAACAACTAGAACATTACACAACTAGAACAATGATGGAACACAAGAGAGAGATAAGCTGTGCTGCAGTAGGAGGATAGAGGATAGAGGATAGAGGACA
>NC_140241.1:27834070-27874070 GCF_949987555.1 Borostomias antarcticus
TTGGTGTGTGTGTGTGTGCGTGTGAGAGAGAGAGAGACAGAAAGAAAGAGAGAGAGAGAAAGAGAGAGAGAGAGCACCTGGGTGTGTATGTAATCACTTCCAGCAGGCCAACGCAAACCTGGCGACAGACAAGAGAGCACCTTGTCCCCCTACCCACGTGACCCCCCTCCTCCTGGCCCCTGGGCCGGCTCTGGCCTTTTATGTGTCTGTTTACACGCGCGCAGGGAACACGCCCAGCACCGCACACCACCTCACAAATCACTGACATGTGTGTGTGTGTGTTTGTGTAGTGTGTGCGCATACTGTACATGTGCTCCTGTATCTGGGCTCGCCTTCCCGCACCCCTTTGAACGCTCCACGGCGCCATGGCCGTTTCCCGCCGCCGTCGTCGTCGACCGCGATGCTTCCGATTCAGTCTGATTTAAAACAGGGCCGCGTTTCCCCCGGCGTCCGTCTCGCTGAGCCAACTCCCTCTGACGGGCGCGCCACAGACGCCTCGGGCTCCGAGCGCTGCCGCCCCCCTCGCCACTCCCGGCGGGGTGTCGCTCGCCGCGCAACTTCCAGACCGTCGCAAGAGTTCAGGTTGCCTAGCAACAGGGTCGCGCTCGACTGGCCGCCCGCCGCGGCGGTGACAGTAGCAGGGCGGGAGTTCCAGCCCGGCAACAAAGACGTCAGGTGTTACCTCCCGCCACTCGTCTGCAGACGCCTCGGCGCTCTAACTGCCCTGGCAGGTGCACCGCTCGAGTGTGTGTGTGTGTGAAATTGTGTGTGTGTGTGTGTGTGCGTGTTTGTGGTGCATTGCAGGGTTCATTGGCAGTGTGTGTGTGTGTATGTTTGTGGTGCATTGCAGGGTTCATTGGCAGTGTGTGTGTGTTTGTCTCTCTGTATGACTGAGTGTGTTTGAGCAGTGTGTGTAACAGTGTGTGTAACGGTGTGTGTGTGTGTGTGTTTCTGCTCGGTTGACCGCTGCTCTGCTGTGCTCTGTACAGCGGAAGCTCTCGTCAGCCAGGGAGAAAGAGACTCTTCGGGGGGGGGGGGGGGGGCTCAGCCCCGAACGTGTCTGGAGGGGGTGGGGGGGGGGGGCTGGTTAGCACCCCCCCGCGGAGCCAGGAGAGTGAGGAGGAAACCGCGGCCGTGGTCAAGCGCACGGAGAGGCGCTCCTCCACATCCTCCCAGGGACTCGTCCACCACACGGAGCCAGACTGAACCCTGGGAGAACGAGACATACGTGCACGTAAAGGAAGATACACACACACACACACACACACTGGCTAACGTGTGTATCTTCATGGGGAACACATGGGGGGACACACACAAAAAATGACCGAATGTAATGTCTCTCCTCTTCCTATGCATGAGAATCCTGCTGTTGTTATTGGCCGGGCGTGTGTAGCTCCTGGCAGGGCCAGGCCTGGAACGGAGCAGGGCTGCAGGCTGTAGGTGGCCGGGGGTCCGGGGGTCCGTTCAGGAAGCCGATCTGTCACAGGACGCCCGGACAGAGCAAACAAAGCAGTTTGGAAAAGGAGCCCCGTGTCCGTTTTGCACAGGACATAGATCACGTCAAGTCTTAATAGCTCACGTACTCCATCTCTGAGGAACGTGCAGAACAGAACGGGGGAACACAGGGCGGTAGACCCGCTCCCTGAGTCAGCAAGTCCGCAACCAGGAGAAGCATTAAAACAGTTCATTCAGGAAGTGAGCAGGTCATGACATCATTTCCCTCCCCTGCCAGTCCAGGAAGGAGGAATATGACTGTCTAGTTTCCCCTTCAGCTGATCATCAGAGCTTCTCCTACCAAGAGGACGGCCGTAAAGGAGCATGGTCACGTAGGGATGGAAGGGCTGGATCACACGCTGGAGAACATCCAGGCCGTGCGATGGGTTCGGACAGTGAAACAGCAATACTGTTACACGTTTTGTCAACGGCGCAAGCTGGAGGCTGGAGCTAAGACCAGGCAACATTCCAGGTCCGTCAGGTATTAATGTTCTCCGAGGGATCAGGGCCACTTCTGACAGTTCCTGCTCCAGTTTTCTCTCACAGACCCTCTAACCTTCGCTCTCCCTCTCCCTGGCAACCGGAGATGACAATCCCTGCAGTACTCACCTCTGGCGCACTGGAGTACAACACACACACACACACACACACGCGCACACACACACACACACCAAAGGAGCAAAGAACAGATGTAGACACACACACACAAGATTCAATATTCTTTATTGTTTCATCCTTCATAGTAGTATAAGGGAGTAAAATGCTTGGGCTCTGGCTCCTCAGTCTTGCAGCAACAACATAATAATAATTTAGAAGATGATGATGATGATGATGATATAATAATAATAATAATAATAATAATAATAATCATCATCATCATCATCAAAAAGAACAGTGCAATACCATAGGAAAGTGCTATACAATATAATACAAGTGAAAGTATGGTGTGTGTGTGTGTGTGTGTGTGTAAAGCGTAGGTGTCAAAAGTGCAATATTTTGCCTGTGTGTGTTTGTGTGCACACACATACGATGCACAGTGAATGGAGGTAGTCTGCTTACATCGGCATGGCAACCTCTGAGGACAGGTGTCTCTGCTTTAGTGCCTCTTAGTGTGTGGATGCTTGTGTGTGTGTGTGTGTGGGTGTGTGTGTGTGTGTGTGTGTGTGGAAATCTGCCCCCCCCCCCCAGCTCTTCACCAAGGCCAGCTGAGGCACAGTGTCCCTTTGTCTGGTCTAGACAAAGAGGTGCACCGCGGTGAGAGGTCACCCCGCAAGCAGACACAGAGACACACTCACACACGCACGCACACACGCGCACACTAACATGCGACCATCCATCACCCACAACAACAAAGCAGCGAGCAGACAGACAGACAGTTCTGGCACACAGTCGCTACCAGAGACGCTGCAGCACCCGGGTCGTGACACCCCTGCGGCCCCACCGCCTCCACCAATCGTCATCCGGGGCATCAGACAATACCCCAGTCCAACATCAGACGCAGACCCAATAGACATGTCAAACAATTGTACTGTAAATTCCGTCACGATAAGGATTTATATTCGACCACGGAGTCTCCATCATGAACCCTCCCCCAACCCCCATTTGGTCCACATGACTGCTCCGTCTGCCTCTTTGTGTGGCGCTGCCAAAATCCTCACACTGCTGTAATGTGATCTAATTCGCAGGAGGACGCGAGCGAGACAAGCCTCAAGGTTTGTTTGGCACGGCCTTCTTCTTTTCATCCTCCGGAGAGAGGCTAAATTAGCCAGCATGCTAATTCACAGCTGAGGGAGCTTTCTCCATCTCCTACCCCACACCTTCCCCCCCCACCCAGGGCTCCTTCAGCATTACTCCTCACAGAGACCTCTCTGACATGCATGTGTAGGGAGCGTTAGGTGGCCCCCCGGCTCTGTGAATATGGATGCGAGAGCACAAATAGATCAAGCAATATTTGGATGTTTGTTGTTGGGAATAAAACACTGTAATGATGTGGCAGGGACTAGAAACAAGAAATATTGACCAGAGTAAACTGAATAGTGCTACAATGCCTTAGATAAAGAATGAATTATAAACACTAGCCTACATCTTCACAAAAAAATACATTTTGAAACGGCAATAATGAAAGACTCACATTGTATGTATTGTGGTTACTTAGATGCGGAAGGGGGACCAATTTGAAAGCACGTCATTTACATAAACACATTAAAATCTTTGGGAAAATATTTACAATAAGTCATGAAAGCAGACGTGAGTGGGGTACTTTATTCCATCCTACCTTGATGTTCACAGCACGCTTGAAGCCCTCTCCTTCAAATCCCTCTATCTACACACTAGTATATCCCCCTCCCCCTTCCCAACACACACACACACACACACACACACACACACACACACACACACACACACACACACCAATCCCTAGATTCTGATTGATGTGGACGGATGGCGAAGGACGTCCTATTGCGGGGAACTCAGAGAGGAGCGGCCCCCTGCTCTGTGGGCCCCCTGGGGGCCGGGTGCCGCAGGCAAGCCCAAGGCTGGGGTCAAGGCCTAACGAAGGCAACACGCTGGCCAAGGACATCTAACAGCAGCGCTGTATGCACGAGATACACACTCTCACACACACAAAATGACATCGACTAGTGTGACACAACAGCCAAATATCCCTGTGTACATTGTTCATGTCAGTACTGTATGTTGATGAGTTGAGGTGAGATTGGAGTGCAGAGGAGGGGGGGGGGGAGGGGGGGGGGGGACATAAACTGATCATCTGATTTTTTAATACTTTGTCCCATGGAGGATTTAACATGGAGGATTATGGTCAAATCTCACTGGTTGCGTACAGTATATAGTATGCCAAAAATTATGTAGTATGTCCTAATACAAAGTACTGTATGCCACATGCAGTAGGGCAAAAATACCAGGATGTCCTACATCCGGTCATATTTTACAGTATGCAAGCCAGCAGTTTTCTGGCTATTCTGACCCACAATCCATTGCACAGCAAAAATTACATCACAAGTCGCAACAGTTGTGGACAAAGGTCGCTTTATGGTGACTGATGTGGGCCAATTTCAAGGCGCAATGTTATGACAAAGTGCCAAGTCCAAATTGTATGCATACTGCGTGCAAAGTACGTACTTTCTAGGGGTATTTGTAGTACGTACTGGTCATAAAAAGTAGAAGTATGCGATTCGGAATGCAACCAGTCATTCCTGGATTCTACTGTAAGCGTCTCATCGGGACTGCAGGTTCAGGATGACCTAATGTCACTACCGCGACAAGCAGTGAAAACATGACATGAAATATCAATAGACAGTAATAATGCAGAGGGAGGAAAAAGACTAAACAAACGTTCTCACTTTTTTTCAGTTAGTTTATTTTTCAATTGCTTAAAAAAACAAAACTCATCGATGACCACTTTCACAAATATACAGCTCGCCCATGCCCAGTCTGGAGCACATGAAGGTGCGCTGCATTCAGTCGTCGGCTGAGTCACATGACCGCGAGGGTCAAAGGGCACTCGGAGGCCCCGGCGTCGAGGATGAGGGGGCCGACTCTGTCGCAGTGAGTCGCTGCTTTGCATAATGGTACTGACCAATAGCAATCTGTGTCTTTACAATCTAAAACTGGAGTAACACCACACTTACACACTTAACCAGGCAAGCGGTAGGTATCACAATGGTTTCAGTCACTCCTCAAACCCACTGAAGATTAAAAACTAAATGCATTTAAATAGAAACCTAAAAACAAAAAAAACAAACACAGAACAAGAGGTAACAAAAGAGATCACCTCACGTCTCGGGCAGGTGCACACTTGGACGACCGAGCCCAGCGGTAGCTCCGCACGGCTCGTTGACACTCAGAGGTCAGACCGCCCTGACAGTCCAGGGTGAGAGCTGACCTTTAAGATTTGGATTCTTGATGCAAGACAGAAAATAATAACCACATAAAACTGCCCCGAGAGGTTCAATGTGAAACAAGGTGTATGTGTGAGTGTGACTGACTGCCCCCGAGCAATTCGACATGAGCTAAAGCCGTAGCAGGAGCACATGGGAAGACCATCTGCTCCCCACACAACCACAGACCTACATACCTACCTACCTACCTAGCTAACTAACCATGTCAGCTTTGCACGATGCCCCCTCGAGCTCCATAGTCTTAAATACTCATATAATGTAGACTGGATTACACAGAGCCCATTAAATGATAAATGATTGGCTGGGTACGTCAATATCATAGTACACACATTTGCAGTTAAGCCGGAGTAATGGTCACATAGTACTAGCTAAGTAATATCATAAACAATTTTTTCATCATCATCTGCAAATTCACAGGCTATTTCTTCTTCTCTCCCAAAGCAAAAGTTCATAATACAGATATAAAGACTCGCAAAATGTCCGGAGAACGTTTGAAGAAGCATCGTTTGTCTCATGCTCATTTCTTTTCTTTTTTTTTTTCTTCTTCAATGTCTTCGTCTCCGGAAGCTGCGATTTGCAGGAAATAAAAATCGAAGTCATACCCGATCGCTGTGGTCGGCGTGCCCTCTAGACTAGCACTGTGGGCCGTTTCACTGAAAACAAGGACGCTATTCTAGAGATTGTAGTAGTTGAAAAGGCCACTAGTATCTTACAGACGTCTTCTACTCCCAAACTACTCGTTTCCCTGGAGCAGAGCGTCCTCCATTACTCTCCACAGCCCCACGCTAGAGAGGCCTGTTCATCCTATCCACATCACGCTCCCAAAATTCACTTTCTTCTTTTTGACTTTTAAAGCGATAGCCTTAAAACAGTGCAAAATAAATCAAACCTGTGCAATAGGTCTACCCTAAAATACTCCATACATATATATTTTTTAAAAACATGGTTTCAAAGAATAATACAATAATAATAATAAGAATAGTAACAATGGTGATGATAATAATAATATATCAATAACAAGGATAACAGAAGCATGGACAAGCACTGCTTTATGTGGAAAGTGAAATCTCCCCAAAAGACAAAGACAACAGAATAAGCCTCACAGAGCAGTGTCTGTCCTGATGCTTTTCTGCAGGGCCACCACCACAGCCCCAGTTCCCCAGTTCAATCCCCCCTCTCCCATCCAACCCCCCCCCCTCTGCCAGTGACCTGACCTGGGGGAGACTGGAACTGAGGGCCCGGAGGAGGCTGGGCTAGGCTAGGGTGGGAGGGGCTGGGGTTAGGGCTGAGGGCCTAGAGGGCGGGTGTCCTTCTCCCCCCTCTTTTAGTGGCTTGCGCTGGGGGAGGATGGGCTAGTGGCTGGAGGAAGGGAGTGTGTCGCCCACCGAGGCTCCAGCAGCCATCTGCCACCCAGACCCAGAGCCAGCCCGGCCCAGCGGGCCTGGTGTTCCAGCTCCACAAAGGGGCCTCCTGCTGGGGGACAAAGGCAGGCCGTGTTGGGGCCCTGAAGCCCTGGCCCCGCGGCCTGTCCTCTTGACCTGGCCCCTGGCCCTGATCAGACGCGCGTCTGCTCAGCCCTGCCCCCCCCCCCCCCCCCCGCCCCAGTCAGATAGAGACAGAGGAGGAGGAGGAGGAGGAGAGAGAGAGAGAGACAGAAAGAGAGGGTGGTTGGCACACAAACACAATAGAGAGAATGAGATCCCCCCTGTTCCACCCCCCCCCCCAGTCCCCCCCTCCACCTCGGGACGACCCCCCCCCCCCCCCGTTCCCCAGAGACCGGGCCCTCGCCCCTCCTCACCCCCTCTCTTCCCCGCACGACCCGGCTATTGTCCTCCTCCGCCCCCCCATGGCCCAGTAGCCTCAGCCACGCCCCCGCGGTCTGCACGGGGCAGTCTAGCAGCGGCCAGCCTTGAGCGTGTGTGTGTGTGTGTGTCCGTCATGTTTATGCATGGTTTTCATGTCTGTACCACCCAGCGCCATTCTCCGGGTCTTAGCCCGGGGCAGGGGGGGGGGTCGGAAGCTGAGACCGAGTCTAGGCCCGGGGTGGTAGTGGTGAAACTTGTGATGGGTCCTTAGTGTAGTAGTGGTCATGGGTCTGGGGCCTGTGCCACGGGCCGGGTCTAGTAAAGTGGAGGGGGGGGGGGCCTGGGCCTAGGGTTTGGGGTGCTGGAGCCGGGGGCCCTGGGGTCGGGGTCCCCGCGGGGCCCTATGCGGTGGTGGTGGTGGTGGTGAGCTTCTGGATGGTCCTGTTGTAGTACTGAGTGGTCAGTGCCTCCAGGGGGCTCCAGTGGTGGGCGTGGAGCTCGATGACCTCCATGAGCAGGGAGCGGGTGAGCTGGGACTCGGCGGGACACAGCATCTTGTCCCTGGCCACGGCCAGCAGCTCCGTCATCATCTCCGGCAGCTGCTCCTCCAACAGGCGGCCCGTGCTCTGCAGCTAGGGGACCAGGGGGAGAGGAGGAGGAGAGGAGGAGGAGGAGGAGGAGGGGGGGGCAGAGGAAGGGGAGGGAGACGGTGAGAGAGGCAGCGGTTGCGTCTGGCCATCTGAATGGAACAGCAGTTGGGGAGACAGAGAGTGGCGCGGCAGAGTGGGGGGTGTCTGGGCTGGAGAGGCGGGTAGCTAACCCTGACAGATGTCGGTCTCAGTCTGCGGTCCCAAGCCAGTCTCGCTGGAGCCTCCCTAGCTGTCTGCCTGCCCACCTGTCTGCCTGTCAGTCCGCCTCCCAGCCTGTCGGTCGGTCTGTCTGCCAGCCTGTCTGCTATCCGATTGTTAGACTGCTCGTCGCGACGACTCTCCATACGATCGGAAGGGAGAATCAGAGTCTCTGGGATTATTTACGAGGCAAGAGTCTACAGTGAAAGGCAACCATGCCAGAGATGCACTGCATCAGGGAGGGAAAATGGAGTCTGATGGAGAAGGCTGTCTGTTGTCTGCTGTGTGTGTGTGTGTGTGTGTGTGTGTGTGTGTGTGTGTGTGTGTGTGTGTGTGTGTGAGTGTGCTCTCGGACTGAGGCCTGGGTTACACGGCGCCGCTTCGAGAACGAGAATGACAATGAGAACGAGAATGGCATCCAAGTTACACGTAACGTTTTGTCAGCGTTGCCAGAAGTTATCAGGGTTACATGGAAACGCTATCGCAACACTGAGCATTAGGGGTGTAACGGTACATGTATTCGTACCGTACCGTACGGTACGGGGCTTTCGGTACGGTACAGTCATGTGCCGAGCGACCAGACAGATCATTCGAGCAGATCCCTTTCAGTAGACTTACGCAAAATATTTGTCACAGTTGTGACAATGGGCTGTTTCTTAATCGACTCTGGTGAAATAGCGCCACACTTTGAACCTTTCACTCTCTCTGCCATCGCTTCTGTCACTGTGAAAACGAGTCTCCTCGCATCGCAGGTGTGTGTGTGCACCCCCCTCCCTCAGTTCGGCTCGCTCACACAGTGAAATAGGCTATACATGGGGACCTTTGTAATCCATCTCCCATCTAATTGTACCGCAAGTTACTTAGGCCTACCATATTTTGCCGAGCACATAAGTCATGTGATATAGGCTACAGTTCCGTGTGACCTGTCTGTGATTTGGAAACGAGTAGCCTACGAGCAGTGTCATCATATCAGCGCACAACTCAAATTTGTCAGTGGGCTCGCGTTGATATTCAGTCATCCTCATTACCGTCCTCCTGAGGTAAAACTATTAATTCTGTTCGTTTGCCTTAGCCTAATGCACCGTAATGAAACACAGGTAGGCTGAGGGAATACTTTCTATATCACGGAGGTTCCAATGTAGGCTATAGTCCTTGCAATGAGAGAAATGAAACTCCGAAGCTGCACACAGCGCGCGCTCGTTTGTACACGCACGTTTGCACACACAGTCTATATCTCTGTGGGAAAAAAGGCAGATTTATTATTTAGTAAAGATTTTAATTTATTTAGTTTACATTTTTATTGCATTTAATTCGTTTTAAATAAGTGATTCAAATACATATTTTTAAGTAGGCTATTCGTTGTTATTTCATTTTCTACTGCTGGGGACATCGTCACTGCCAGCAGGTCTTCCCTGTCTGCTTTTCTGGCCAGAAATATGAAGGTTGAGTGAAGTGGGGTAAATGGGGTATGAATGAGGGGGAAACACTTAAAAGAAAAAGAAACAGCAAAGTTACTTGACACAGCATTGTAGGCTATTCCACTGGTCAACATTGCTTTTTTTGTTTTGTTATGTTGTTGTTGTTTTTTTTTGGGGGGGGGGGGGGGGCAGTGATGCAGCCTGAAAGGTATTGCCGTTTGTAAATACAATTATATTAAAAAGATTGATTCAAGATCATTTTCAAAGAATAGAAAAGGAATCAGAGTAGTGCAGGCGAGCCGCTCCTGAACCGAACCGAGACGTCCGTACCGAGGTACGCACCGAACCGGGATGTTTTCCTACCGTTACACCCCTACTGAGCATGTGCGTGCCTGTTGTAAACAGACTCTGACAGTTATCTATGAAAATTATTTGTTTCGAATGCATTTATTTAGGGCTGCCTGTCTTCAACCAAAGGAAATCTTGGTCAGCCTTTCTCAGGCCTACTGTACATTTCCAAATTAGGGTGATCCTATTCCTTAGTTAGTTAATAATAATCGCTTCCACTCACCTCTACTCTGATCATATTCCATAATAACCTCTCATTTTGTCCATCCACCCAAATGATTTAAATAAATTCACTTTCCAATGTCTGAGTAAAATCCTGAGTTTTGCCAGACGCTCCCCGTTTGAGATGGCGATCAATCCGAGCCTTAAATCTGTCTTTTTCTCTTGAAGTTCTGGTAAAAACCAAACATGTTTAATATTATCTGAAATGTTAGTCTTAATGGAAATGACCTGCATGATCCCAGTCTCAGTATAGTCTGTGACTAAAAACTCCACGACTAGATATGAGAGAGGGTGTCACACTTTCTTTTCGAAGTCTAGCGTTTGGAGATTGATTGTGCTTTGTCTAAATTAAATAATGTTGCTGCTGTGTCTTTGGAGACTGCGTTTTGACTATTATAAAGCATAAAAGAATAACATGGAACAGATTAGAATAGCAGAACATAATCAAATCGAATAGAATATCCTAACAAAATGAAATTAAGATAGGCTTACTTTTTACAATGCTGTGCAACCATGCATGGGCTGGACTTTAGACTTTTATCAGCACCCTGCTCAAAACACACTCCCCTGACTATGTATGGAAGCAAATCAGTCATCAGTCTTAACATAAATCATATAATTAGGAAACTAGAAGTCTATTTTGTTAATGGTGTATAGACTAAAGCCTATTTTTGTCTAACAAGCTTTATTACTCGAGCAATAGATCTAAATAGAATCTTGGTTGGACAAGAGTAGCCTATTTTTTTTAAGCAATCACATTGAATCATACAGTCACATTCTGGGATTTAAAATGATGTGTTATAATATAACTGTACAATAGCCAAACATCCTTCATCGTTATCAAAACGAGATCGCCTTCCACTGCTTACGCAAGGGCGGAATCCAGGAAAATGAGAAGGAAAACCCCCTCGCGACCTTCCCGTCGTTCAATGATCGAAGGGTCAGTGGTTCGAATCCCGGCTCCGACTGTCCACATGTCGAAGTGTCCTTGAGCAAGACACCTAACCCCAAATTGCTCCCAATGAGCAGGTTAGCACCTTGCATGGCAGCTACCGCCATTGGTGTGTGAATGTGTGTGTGAATGGGTGAATGAGAGGCCATTGTAAAGCGCTTTCAGTGCCGCTAAGGTGGAAAAGCGCTATATAAGTGCAGTCCATTTACCATTCTCTAAACTTCACGGGTTTTCAAAACGCCGACGCTGTGTTGGTGTAACTGCGAGGCGCAAACGGGAAGCGAAGGTTTGGTAAACGAGGGCGAAACGGTGCCATGTAACCCAGGTCTCAGCAGGGTGGGGGGGGCGGCCTGTCCTGTCTGTAACCCCGTCACTGAGGAACCAGACACAGAGCGCAGCCCCCCCATAGTGAAATATGGTTTTAATGTCCTTGAGATGAAAAATGTCTTTTCCAAGACATTTCTGTGTTCTGGCCAAGACGGGCAGCAGCACAGTTACACGGCTGCTGATGAAACAAACCATTAAGAATAAAAACAAAGGACAAATTACAATCATAAAACTTCATAAAAGATAAAAATTCAAAATTAGTCCGATGTGCTTGACTCCTATCATTAAAAAAAAACATTGAATGCATCTATAATGTGTGTGTGTTAAGTGTAGTTCACCTCCCCTGTCCTCTCTCTCCCTCCATCTCTCTCCATCCCTCCCTCCATCTCTCTCTGCCTCTCTCAACAGATCTCTCCTCCTCTCCATACAGCTGCTCAGAGACTTTCCTCCTCTTCCTCTCCTCCTCTACCTCATCGGGTGTCTCCTCCCCCTACACACCCTCACACCTTCCCCTCCATTATTTCTCTTCCTGGAGAAGAGGCGGAGGAGAACGTCCCTGCTACCCAGACGTGCGCTGTCCCTGCGCTGTCCGTGCGCTCTCTCTAACCGCTCCACAGACCGCGCGCCCTGCGTGATTCAGGCCAGCGATGGCGGACGCTCATGCGTCTCGGCGGGGGGGGGGGGGGAGACTGCGGGCGACGTGCGGCGTGCGGGTGTGCACGGGTCAGTACGCCACGTACCTCCATGGAGCAGCAGAGGACCGCGTCCTCCTTGACATCGGTGGACTCCAGCAGCTGTGGGGGGGGGGGGGGGAGATGAGGAGAGAGGAGGGGAGAGGAGAGAACAGAGACAAGGCATTAATTCAGGGGCTGGTCTCCAGATGGAGGTGGAGTATATGGAGGTATATGGATAAGCCACGGTGGTGGAGAAACCTTGGAATACATTAGATCCTGTGTCTCTCCTGACTCCGGGTGAGACGCAAGGCAGGGCAGCACGGCAGAGTAAACACTGACAGAAGACTAAAGGAGATTATAATGAGGCCTCCTACTCCCTGGCTCTGTGTACCTGGCCTCCCCAGGGGGCGTCCATGGGTCATTAAGAGTGTGTGCGTGTGATGGATTGCCGTGTGTCCCTGGGCATCGCACGTATGTTTGCATATAATAAATATCTGCCTCCCTCCAGCATTCCGGTCAAATCGGAAAGATTCATAACTTTTCCAAATCATAAACGTTGTTTTTCCATCCGATTGCCTCGTGACCTTGTGACATCCTCCACGCTAAGAATTTGAACATATAAACATATAACGTATACAATTGCTGATCACCACTTTCATTGAATTTTGAGCGGTTTAGTCAACTTTGTCACACCTGTGGTGTCCTGGGTCTAAAATGGCCGCCATAGGAAATGAAGGGGTAAGTTGCTACATTATTTACCGTTATTATAGTGTTTGCGGGCAAATTTGGTCTTTTCTAACTGCTATGTTCATAAATCATTACCAAATTTTGTTTAACACGTTTGTGCCCCTAGTACATCCACAGAGCTTTTAGAAAGGTGCAGAATAAAAGTATTGCTTTTCCCTCAAAAAAATGATTGGTTATGAATTAATCACTTTAAACATTTTGACAGATCTGAAATGAATGTTGTGTTTACAGTGTTGGTACTGTCATCAGGGTTGAGATGTGCTGGTATAGGATCAGATTTTCTTGTGTCTATTATCATCTAAGATGCAAAACTGATCCTAGATCAGCACTTCTATGATTCGAGTAAGGAATGATCTGGTTTTAAAAAGTAACTCAAAAGTAAAGTAATTAGTAATCCTATTACTTTTCCGAGAGTAATCAGTAAAGTAATCCAATTACAATTTAGAGAAAGTAATCAGTAACTTTACTTGATTACTTTTATTAGCAGCTTGCCCAACACAGCTCCTGACCTAGTTACTGTATGTTAAATTAGGCTACTTTTAAGACCATCGTTTTGAACTTTTATTGAGCTTTTATTCAGACATTGGTCCACAAAAAACACACATAGAATAATGTAAAACAGTGCGAAAATAAAATATAGACCTTCTGTGCAAAAAAATAGCCAACAAATTGTACATTTGCTGTTCATTGTGCTCATCAAGCCTGGTGCAGAAGCCTACAAAAATGTGTAGACAGCCTAGTTGATAGACAGCAGCCATTACAGAGAAGATGGAGAAGGCAGAGTGCAGCATGTGGCAATCACAACCGATGGCTGGACATCCACGACTGCCGAGTCGTGCGTGACAATGACTCATTTCCTGGTTGACGGGGAACCGCTCAATGCTGTACAGCGGACGTGCGCGCTGGAGGAGAGGCTTGGCAGAGCCCCTCCGTACCGCCAGGAGAAAACGGGGACTGGAACGTGAGGTTTTCACCTGTGTTCATGATGATGTGGTGAACATGGTGTTAGCCCACACAGCCACCAGGACCAGGACGTTCGCCCGCACGCTGTAGTTGGCGATACAAGACGGGCTGAATTCTAACGCCGTGACCCACCTGGTAGGTGTGTGCACGAGGCTCGTGCTCTGTTTCCATGACAGCACTGTGGCCTTTTCAGCTGCAGGCCTTCTTGTGAATGGCCTCAGGTCCCGTCTGTCACCAGACCACGTTCACGTGTTCATTTCTCTGAACAAGAACGTATGGTCTGAGTAAGCCTGACCCGACCCTAATCCCACTGCACATGCTGACGACGTGCATTCACGGGGCCGGAGGTATGCGCTCTCCGAGCGTCCTTTCTAGTTTAATAATGAATACATGAAAATATTATCGATAGCACCTTTAAAACAAAATTATTATTTTTTCCTGCAAGCATTATAATAAGGGGTAGCAACAAATACAGGAGAAAGGTTCCATGTAATATATGTTATGATTATGTTAGGGGATCAGATGGGGCGGGGGGGGGGGGGGCAGTGTTATGGACCTGTGAATAAAACACGAGCTAAGCTTAACGCTAAATATTTCACTCTGAGATGTTAAACTGGCATCAACTACAGACAACACACAGGCAGACACGCCAGCAGCAGGTCGGATGAGCATCAAATGAGCAGTCAACATATAGAAGCTTCGTCTTCTGTTGGCAGAGCAGACGCGGCAACGGCACTGTATAAACATACCACTCATCACAGAAACAAGACAGGCATGCTCCCGAACATTATTGGCAACTGTGCGTTCGTGGGTGTGTGTGTGTGCGTATGTGTGCGTGTGTGTGTGGGGAGACGGGGGGGGGGGGGGGGATGTCCGACTGAATACATGTGCGCATCCTCCCCTAGAGTGCACTTCACGAGCAGAGTGCTACGCGGTAAAATGCGAAAGGATTCCCGACCATCTTTTCATTTGACGGCGGTCAATGGCGCCGGGCCGGGGCGTAGAGCCGCACGTCCGCCGCCGACCACATCTGAGCCCGTACGGCGACGCCGACTGTCCGGGTGACGGACGAGGCCCGGTCTCCACAGGCAGCGGCGTTGTGCACAGTACGACTTTACACCCACCGTTCGCTTCAATCATTCACTCTACAACGTCCTGTCGCTAATCCAGAGCAGCCTCGCCACCCCCCCCCCCCCCCCCCCCCCGCCCCCCCCCCCCCAAAATCCAATAGAAAGGCGGAGTTGTTTGGCAGCCCTATCAAAGGGCCTATCCGTGCCACTAGGCCAGGAGACTTGTGTACTTGCCGTTCTCTGTCTGTTTGGATCTAATGAGAGGAACGGCAGAGCCGCGCTGCTGAAGGTAAACCGAGCAGGCACTGAGACAGGCAGCCCTTTGTGAGGACCGGGGGCCTCGCAGGGAGGGAAGGAGGATCAAAGAGGCTCCAGACTGAGGCCTGATCATTAGAACTCTGAGGGGCTTGATTCTCTACCCTTCTCTCTCTCGCCCTCCCTCCCTCCCTCCGTCTCTTGGAGAGCGGTGAGTGCTTTCCTTCACTGGTCCGACAGGAGTGGATCTGAGGTTCTGCCCCGGTCCGCGCTGGCGCAGAGCGGGCTGTAGAGGAAGTATCCGCCTAGCTTCCCCGAAGCCGGCCATTAAGTCGGGGTGGACGAGGGGGGGGTGAACCTCGGGGTCGTTGGAGCGCAGCAGTGCGTGCCTCCCAAGGAGAGGAGTGAACGAGGGAGGTGTAGCGAGACTGGAGACTGCTCTCTACCAGCGGAGGTCTGGACAGTGTCTGGGTGAGAGAGAGGTCAGACGGGCCACAGCAAACACCCTGCATCGCGAGCCACCATACATCACCTGGGCAGGAAGAGTGATGAGGGTTAACGGCCGCGCCCGGTTAGGCTTATACCCTGAGCCCCAATTCCTCGGTTGGAGTCTCGAATAGATTTAGAAAAACACTAGCACAGAGCCAATGGAACGCGCTAGTGCACAGGGAAGGCACTCTGATGCCATGGAGGAGGGAAGCGATTCCTTCATCAATCCACGTTCTACTGGCCCCCTCCCGCCAGCCACATACTGTATGTGACAGATCTGACGCTTTCATCTACACGTCCGTTGGGGGTGCGAGGATAATGTAATAATCTAGCCGGTCTCCCTGTCGGCGGAAATCAACTGTTCCACACTAGTGAGGAGACGGACTCCGAGCGTCGTGGTGGTCTGGTATAATTACCGAAGTCTTAGCATTCCTGCGCTGTGCACGGGGACCGGTGTGACAAGCTGAGATATCCTATAATGATGTCTCTAGGGGCCTTGGGTGGATCTCAATAGGCTCAAGCCTCCCCTCCTCCTCAGCCACTCGCCCTCCTCATCTAAACACCCCAGATAGATGAAGGCAATGAAGTCCCCCCCCTTTTTTTTTTTTTTTTTGAGTACTCACTTCTGTGTACTTGTCAATACCAAGTACTGATATGAGTACTTTTAATAATACTGCAATTTTCAATAACCACAGTCAGGCCCAAAATATCAATAGCTAAATAGCTACAAACCAGACAAATGTAATGTCGAACTCTAACTATGCTAGCTAAATAGCAAGCTACATTAGTAGCTAGGTTAGGGATGTCAATTTACACAGGTTTGATTGACTTGCACTCAAAGTTATCTAACAATGCTGGCTTCCAGGAGGCTAATGTTGTAACGTAAGCTAACATGAGCTAGCTAGCTTAATTAAGGCTATATAAACGACCTCTTGTATCTTTTATCACTCCAACCCCGTTTATAACTTGCAATAAGGGTAAGATATTCGTCTAAGAAGCATTTTCACTCTTCCTACATCAGAAGAGACACCTCTGTCTATCCTTCACTCTCGGAGCGCAAGAGCCACACGTGTGAGCAGCCTGCTGTGAGAGAGAGAGTGACAGTGTATGTCCACTAGCACAATCCACTCATCTCAAACCCATTCAAAACCAATGGGGGCGCGAAATCGGAAAGTGGATGATGCAGTTGGCGATTTATTCGCCCGTGACAACGTGCAAAGTATAAACTCTTCCGATCAGCATCAAATAGGATGGATGTCTATTTTATGCTAATTCAAAGCAAAATTTAGCATGCTATGTTCAAAAAGGAGAGGATAAAAGGGAAAGGGGCAAACAGACCCTGGTCAGCGATCTCCCCAAACGTAGTCAGGGCTTATCTTCATAAACTGACCACATATTGAGAATCTACATCCAAACATTCTGTCCTGAAATGACATTAAAACTTAATAAAGTGACATATTAACAATCCTACAGATACATGTGAGTCAACTGATAATGGCGGCGGGTGACAGGAAGTGAACCCGAGTGAAACGCCCACGGGCGAGCCAATCGCGGAGGACAGGAGATGAAAAAACTGCCTGGTGGACATGCACTGTGAGACGGTCTTTTGAGGGAGGAAACACAAGCAACCTTTTCAATCACGCTGATTCCATCGCTGAAATCCGCATTCTGTTGCGCTTCCGCATCGTTGGTATCGGTATGGAGTTGGGACATTCTTAAGAGTACATGGGCGCAGTATCGGTGCTTCCCCATCGACTACCATGGGTGTCTCCTTTCACTAGCGCGGCTTTCACCGCACATTGATGCAGTGCAAGGGAAGGAAGCGAAGAAAGGAAACTATTTCTGACTTTTTACAGTAGATGTGTCCCTGGTGGAGTCTGTTTCCCTGCTAACCTGCACAAATGGCAGACATACCCCTCCTCCACCGCTCCCTCCTATCCTACCTATCCTCCCCTCCCTCCTATCCTACCTATCCTCCCCTCTACTCCTCCCTCCTATCCTCTCCTCCACCGCTCCCTCCTATCCTACCTATCCTCCCCTCCCTCCTATCCTACCTATCCTCCCCTCTACTCCTCCCTCCTATCCTCTCCTCTACCCCTCCCTCCTATCCTACCTATCCTCCCCTCCCTCCTATCCTACCTATCCTCCCCTCTACTCCTCCCTCCTATCCTCTCCTCTACCCCTCCCTCCTATCCTACCTATCCTCCCCTCTACTCCTCCCTCCTATCCTCTCCTCTACCCCTCCCTCCTATCCTCTCCTCTACCCCTCCCTCCTATCCTACCTATCCTCCCCTCCCTCCTATCCTACCTATCCTCCCCTCTACTCCTCCCTCCTATCCTCTCCTCTACCCCTCCCTCCTATCCTCCCCTCTACCCCTCCCTTCTATCCTCCCCTCTACCCCTCCCTCCTATCCTCCCCTCTACCCCTCCCTCCTATCCTACCTATCCTCCCCTCTACTCCTCCCTCCTATCCTCCCCTCTACCCCTCCCTTCTATCCTCCCCTCTACTCCTCCCTCCTATCCTCTCCTCTACCCCTCCCTCCTATCCTCCCCTCTACCCCTCCCTCCTATCCTACCTATCCTCCCCTCTACCCCTCCCTCCTATCCTACCTATCCTCCCCTCTACCCCTCCCTCTTGTCCTACACCCCCCCCCCCACACACACCCCCCCCCCCCCTCCGAACTCCCGCCTCCTTTCCCAGGAAGAAAACTCCCAGAGGTCCACAGGCATTTCTGTTCTAGAATCCTGTGTGGATCCCAACATTATTCATTAAGGTACCGTGCCTGATGACCTATTAGACCCGGAGGCTGCTTTTCCTCGTTCACTAAATAAAACATAGACAGAAAGGATCTTGCATGGCGGACGGCGTGCTGTAGCCAGAGCGGCTCCAACCTCAGAGGCCCTCGATGCTCAAGGCATTCCAGGCCCTTGTCACTCAAACTAGGCAGAGATCACAGCAGGCTAGCGCACCTCCTCCGCTGCTACCTACACACCTGTCATGTTACTCCCTGCAGGTACACATTCAACGCGCCCGCGTTCCAACGGAACCCGCTCCGCAGGTCCCGGAGACCGCGGTGGAACAAAGATCCAGCTGCAGGTGCGGGGGAGGCGGCGTTTCCCACTGACGGTGTCCTACACGCTCGACACAGAGTAACAACACTCCGCAGCAGCCAGGGGCTGTGTGACACAACAAGGACCTGAACAAGGACCTGAACAAGGACCTCCACGTTGCCCCGTAGGTGCTGTAGGATGTCGATGTTGTTGGCGATCAATGCACACACACGCATGGATTCTCTCTCTCTCACACACACACACACACACACACACACACACACACACACACACACACACACACACACACACACACACACACACACACACACACACACACACACACACACACACACACACACACACACACACACACACACACACACACACACACGGCCTTTGACCCATATTCCTGCTCCGAGGCCCTGCATTTATTATTCTGGACGTGTTCTTGGCTGCTCTGAGCATGACTGTGGCCTGGAGGCGGGGCAGCGGGACACAATGGGGGGGGGTGAGGAATGAGGAGGGGGCGGGGCCAGGGGGGGGGTGCAGCGAATCACGAACGCCATCGAACGGCGGTCGCCTGCTTTTGAGAGCGGACGCACGGTGGATCCGAGACGGCCAGAGCACCTAGGGCAGCGTTTGAGCCGCGCATGTGACAAGCCCCGCTGGATCTCGTTGGAATACAAACACTTCCTACTTCCTGTGCTGCGGGCGCCGACGGCAGGGGCTGACTTGGCGCCGACGGCGAGTGCTGCACAGCGCCTCATTCGCTCACACAGCCTACGGTCGGAGCAGGTTGGACGGGATTTCACACCTGCAACGGGACGGGCACAGCACGGCGGCCATCGGTGGCGATCGCCGACTGTGCAGTAGTGATCCTACCGAACGAGTCCCTGGACTACGAGTGAGCCCATGTCATCAGATCCACCTTAGACTTGTAGTGGGCGGTGTGTGTGAGTGTGTGTGTGTGTGTGTGTGTGTGTGGAGGGGGCTGTCTGTGGTTAAGCTCACGAGTCGGTCTCTAAACGCTGCGCTCAACTAGAGACGGAAGACATTCGCCCAGCTTTTGCTGCTAAAAGTGGGTGGAAACAATTTGAGGTATTGAAAAAAACACTGCATTGCAGAACCAATCCAAAGTCTTTAGGGCGGTTCTTCGCAAAGGGGAGGTGAATGTTTTGTTTTGATTCTCCACTCGTTAGGGACGAAGATAGGGGGAGGACATCATTTCTGTTAAGGAAGGTGCTTCACTATTGGGGATGTACAGTAGGCAGGCAGTGGCTCTGATTGGTAGCGTCGGTTTTTAGCGCTGTTCTAGAGACGATTTTCAATGGAGATGTCTCCAGACGTTCAGAGACTGAGATCTCCAAAGTCTGGCATCGCCAGCCTGGTCTGTGGTGGACTGTTGCTGTTAGTAAATACAGTAAAAACAGTAAATACTCATTCAGGTAAACAGTAAACAGTCATGAAACAGAAAGCTATAGCTCTGTGTTCCGGTGTGTGTTCCCACCTGTGGACACAACCGGTGAGACGGTAAATCGAGCTGCTTGGATTTCACGCCAGCAGCAGGAATGTGCGCTGTGTGTCTCTGTCCACGCCCTCTTACACACACCTGGGTGTTTAACAAGGTGTGATAATGCTCTGGGCAGGCGGCGGGCAGGGCGTGTGTGTGTGTGTGTGCGCGTGTGTGTGTGCCAGGCTGGTACAGGTAAGCGGGTGGCAGGGCTTGCTGCCGCGTGACGGCAGGCGTGATTGTGGCCCTGAGGCGGTAGCTCCGGCATCGCCTGGCCGCCTCTCTCTCTCTCTCTATCACTCCATCTCGCTCGCTCTCCAGTGCCATGCGTTGCCCGTTTCCGTCACGCTCCCCTGCCCTCTTCCTCTCCCCCCCACCTCTAAGCCCCCCCCCCCCCCACCTCTAAGCCTCTGATGCTGTCGCCAGCGTTCAGCGTCTCCTTCAGATAAGCCGGCCGACGCTGGCGTTAGGCTACGTTGTCGGGGAACAGTGCAGGAAGTGGCCAAACTTCAGCCCTGCTACACTGGCTCGCAAACTTGATTTAATGCAATTTCTTCTATCATAATGTAATATGAGTAGGGGGGGAGGGGGGGGGCTGTCCCCAGCTCTCTTGGTACGGCGGCGCCGCCTCTGCCTTCAGACAGTGGGGAAATGTGACGCCGGTTAAAAACGCACGGGTTCAGTTTGGGTTTCTTCGTGAGAACGGTCATGACGGAGTGTGTTATGTGACAGATTGTGAAAATCCCTCAGTGTCTGGCCTGCTCAAACCACTTCTGCCTTTTGGAGTCTGCGGTATCTGACGACAGACCGATTGTGACGTGTGTTGCTGGGAAGTCCAGTTGGGAATGACTGGAATCATGCTAAACAGTATAATTAGTCTATACTGATCTCTCGTAGAGTAGATCTATGCTAGAGTGGATGGACTGACCTCTCGTAGGCGGGTGTAGATCTACGCTAGAGTGGATAGACTGACCTCTCGTAGGCGGGTGTAGATCTACGCTAGAGTGGATAGACTGACCTCTCGTAGGCGGGTGTAGATCTACGCTAGAGTGGACAGACTGACCTCTCGTAGGCGGGTGTAGATCTACGCTAGAGTGGATAGACTGACCTCTCGTAGGCGGGTGTAGATCTACGCTAGAGTGGATAGACTGACCTCTCGTAGGCGGGTGTAGATCTACGCTAGAGTGGATAGACTGACCTCTCGTAGGCGGGTGTAGATCTACGCTAGAGTGGATAGACTGACCTCTCGTAGGCGGGTGTAGATCTACGCTAGAGTGGACAGACTGACCTCTCGTAGGCGGGTGTAGATCTACGCTAGAGTGGATAGACTGACCTCTCGTAGGCAGGTGTAGATCTACGCTAGAGTGGATAGACTGACCTCTCGTAGGCGGGTGTAGATCTACGCTAGAGTGGATAGACTGACCTCTCGTAGGCGGGTGTAGATCTACGCTAGAGTGGATAGACTGACCTCTCGTAGGCAGGTGTAGATCTACGCTAGAGTGGATAGACTGACCTCTCGTAGGCGGGTGTAGATCTACGCTAGAGTGGACAGACTGACCTCTCGTAGGCAGGTGTAGATGGGGCAGACCAGGACCCTGAAGGGCTCTCCGGAGCTGCTCCTCATGGTTCCAAACACCTCACACAGGAAGGTGATGAAGCCCAGCCAGCGCTCCACGTCTGCCTGCTGCAGCTCCTCCCGGCGAGAGAAGTCCTTCTGCAGGGGACAGAGAGAGGAGAGCAGAGACACTGAGACCACACATCATAGAACACAATATAATAAAATGTTCAGCGATTAGATCAAACATATATTTATAATACAAATGTGTGTTGCCAGTGTAGTCTGTTAGTAGCCTGGCTCCAGTCCCTGAATTTTTATCTTGGGAATGCGATTTAGGGTCTGGAAAGACACTTGTCCAAAGTGATTTCTCGGTTGGAATTCCAACCAGCCCAATCAGCGTCTTTTGAATGTGATGATGACGGAATTAAACTGCGTGATGTGATTGATTAGGGAGTGAACTAATCGCTGAGGCCTCCTTCGGCAACACCTATCTCAGAAAAAAGCTGCAATGGGAGCCTGTTCAAACTGAATAATGAAACAAAATGGCAATTCATGGAAATTTTCCGTGCGAAGTTAAGCTAGAGAATTTTGGAAATTTTGATATTTTTTTTGTAGTCTATAACACATTTTTTTCCAAACATTTTTTATTTTATTTTATATACTTATTTTAGGATTTCATCCCGTTTTCATCCAATTTGGTAGCCAATAGATAACTGCCAATAACTGTTGAGGATTCGTCACACAACCCGGCCGGATGGCAATGTGAAACGGAGAGACAACTCCTTGACTCTCTCAGCTCGCAACCATCATTTCGACACCAGACAGGGTTGCTGTTGTGTGACGAACTCTCAAGCCAAGATGAAACTAACCACCCTTGGGGAGCGGTGGCCCAATAGGCCCCTCCCTCTGGGATCCGGCCATACTCATACTACAGCTGCACCGGAACACAATGCATTAGACCACTACACCACCGCAGACCCCAATAACAGGGAAGTTAAATGTAGCCTAGTTGGGGGGAAACTACATAAAATGCAATTCTAGATCTTGCAGCATGATCTTTGTTAAAAAAACCTGATTTAAGGCAACTGAAGAAAATCCTGTTGAGTTTCAACCCTGTACGGTGCATTCCTCCATCACATGTGCAGTGCATTCTTCCATCCAATGCACAGCTAATTCCTAGCATCCTGCACACTAAGAGAGCTGTAGAATTTATTAAAGTTCTACTCACAAATAGATTAAAGGAGTAGTAAAGGGAAAATCTGGTTTAGCCCTGTTTTAAAGTTACTTATGATCATATACAATGGAAAGTTTCCAACTTTGAATATTCACGGAACTTTGCAACCCTAGTCACAACTGAAGTTTGTTCACAAAGTCTTTGTTAGTATGAAACTACTGAGGCACTTAAAGGCAGAGTAGGATCTGTAACACACTGACACACACACACACTGACTGACACACACACACACACACTGACTGACACACACTGACACACACTGACACACACACACACCAAGCCAGACAGGATAAGAGCTGCCAGACAGAAGAGGAAGGGGTTGAGGTGCAATAACACAGTGGTGAGAAACAAGCCTCACACACACTTCCAAGATAGCTAGGACACGTAACACACACATGGCAAACCATGAAACCACACACAGACACACACACACACACACACACACACACACTTAACTACAGACAGACAGGCAACAGACAACCTGAACGTAGACAGACAGACTAGCCACATGAGAGGGGTGGAGCTTCAGCGACGAAAGAACGATGGTGATCGTGATGATGAATGTAAATATTATGTATGCAAAAATACACACTCACAAAGGGTGTGGTGTTAACAACTATGTTTGCGTGACCCTTTCATCCATGAGTGCCAATACTTGGCTAATAATAATAATAACAACAACAACAATAATAATAATAATAATAATAATAGGCAAGGCTATTTAAATTAAGGAAGGGGAATAAAACACTCAGGCCACTACCTAATTATAAACTGCAATGAAACCCTAATAGCCCCCCGTCGTCCAATGAGAGGAGGCTTGGCAGCGACGCGCATCATTAATGAGCTGCTCAACAGCCTCAGTCCCCGGCCCTCCTAACTACAGGCTTAAATGTCAGAGAGGTGGAGGGGGGTCTCTCTCTCTCTCTCTGCCGAACAGAGGGAGAGATACAGACGGAGGGGGGGAGAGGAAGTGCGGTGGTGACGCAGCAGGTGGGTTAACATTTCATCCTGGCACGTGATCTGAGGCCAGACAGCGGGGGGGAGGGAGGGAGGCTACCAGACTGTCTGCACGGGAGCGGCTGTCTGGCTCCTGGGTGGGAAGGGTGGGTGGCTGGGGAGAGGGGAAGGGGGGTGGGTGGTTGGGGAGACGGGGGGGGGGAGTCGGGAGGGTGAAAGTGGCAGAACGAGACAGGCTTCATCACCGGGCTTCGGTTCACAATCCCCTGGGAGACGGCAGAGGAGGGAGGGAGGGAGGGAGGGGGGGAGGGGGAGTCTCGGTGTTCCGGCTGACGGGAGCCGCCCCCCTGCACCTCCAATCTCTTCATTAGCTCTCCTGCCTGCTGACATTTAAAGCCCGCCAGACACAGCCCCCTAGGGCCGCTGACATCAATTAGAGCAGCCCCCCCCTCACAGACACACGCACGCACACACGCACACGCACGCACACACGCACACGCGCGCACACACACACACACACACACACACACACACACACACACCCTCACCTGCAGCATGTTCAGCAGCAGGGACCGGAACTTGGTGCCCTCCACCATGAACAGCGCCATCTTGTCGCAGAGCCGGGCGGCGGTGGCGGCGAAGCTGCGGTCGCCGACCGCCTTGCCGTAGATGGTGGCGACGATCTGCGCCAGCGTCTCCTCGGAGCGCGCCGAGCTCTGCGCCTCCTCCATGAACGAGCCCAGCTGCGCCTCCACGCCGCCGCTGTTGCTGCGCATGCTGTTGAGGATCTCCAGCAGGCGGTCCATGAGGTTCCGCTGGGGGTCCCCGGACACCGCCACGCACACCTCCTCCTGGACGCGCACGCGCACACACACACACACACACACACACACACACACACACACACACGGAATATGGGAATAGACGACAAAGACGTGGATGCGGAACATAGCGGCTGTAGCTCAGTTGGTAGAGCGGGTCGTTCAATGATCGAAGGGTCAGTGGTTCGAATCCCAGCTCCGACTGTCCCCATGTCGAAGTGTCCTTGAGCAAGACACCTAACCCCAAATTGCTCCCAATGAGCAGGTTAGCACCTTGCATGGCAGCTACCGCCATTGGTGTGTGAATGTGTGTGTGAACGGGTGAATGAGAGGCCGTTGTAAAGCGCTTTGAGTGCCGCTAAGGTGGAAAAGCGCTATATAAGTGCAGTCCATTTACCATTTACCATAGAACGTGGAACCCGGGACGCGGGGGTATCTGCAGAACGACGACGCGCTCCGGTCCCGGAGACCTTGGCGGTGTGATATTGCTGTTCCTAGCGGGAAATACTGTTTCCCAACAAAGGATATGACTTGATCGATAGGTTAGGACGTGATCAATAGGTGAGGACGTGATCGATAAGCCTGACCTGGGGTCAGTCTGCTAAGCCACCCGACGATCCTCACACAAAGGACTGTTTCTCTGCGTTGGCAACATTCCTGCCGTGTTCCCCCCGTGTACCTGCAGGTTTATCTGATCCTTGCCTTGTTGTCTCGGTAGTGTGTGTGTGTGTGTGTGTGTGTGTGTGTGTCCATCCCAGCGGTGATGAGTTAGAGAGGGGAAGTGATACAAGACTTTGAGCTGAGAACAGCAGTACGGGCGCCAGCAGCACACGCAGCGGAAAACATGAAAGGCTACTGCTTCAGCTCCTCCCCCCTCCTAGAACTCTCCTTTCTCTCCTCCTCCATCCTCCTAGAACTCTCCTTTCTCTCCTCCTATCCCCTCCTCCACCCTCCTATAACTCTCCTTTCTCTCCTCCTATCCCCTCCTCCACCCTCCTATAACTCTCCTTTCTCTCCTCCTCATCCCTCCTAGAACTCTCCTTCCTCTCCTCCCCCACCCTCCTATAACTCTCCTTTCTCTCCTCCTTCACCCTCCTAGAACTCTCCTTTCTCTCCTCCTCCATCCATCTATAACTCTCCTTTCTCTCCTCCTCCATCCTCCTATAACTCTCCTTTCTCTCCTCCTCCATCCTCCTAGAACTCTCCTTTCTCTCCTCCTTCACCCTCCTAGAACTCTCCTTTCTCTCCTCCTCCATCCATCTAGAACTCTCCTTTCTCTCCTCCTCCATCCATCTATAACTCTCCTTTCTCTCCTCCTCCATCCTCCTATAACTCTCCTTTCTCTCCTCCTCCATCTATCTATAACTCTCCTGTCTCTCCTCATCCACCCTCCTAGAACTCTCCTTTCTCTCCTCCTATCCCCTCCTCCACCCCCACCCTTCAAGACTGTCTTTATGTATATGTGTGTGTATGCGTGTGTAGTACAGTGTGTGTGTATGTGTGTAGTACAGTATGTGTGTGTATGTAGTACAGTGTGTGTGTGTGTATGTAGTACAGTACAGTATGTATGTATGTATGTATGCATGTATGTATGTGTGTGTGTAGTACAGTATGTGTGTGTGTGTGTGTGTGTGTAGAAGTAGTAGTGTGTGTGTGTATATGTAGTACAGTATGTATGTATGTATGTATGTATGTATGTGTGTGTGTATGTGTGCGTGTGTAGTCCAGTATGTGTGTGTGTGTGTGTGTGTAGTAGTAGTAGTGTGTGTGTGTATATGTAGTACAGTATGTATGTATGTGTGTGTGTGTAGTAGTAGTAGTAGTGTGTGTGTATATGTAGTACAGTATGTATGTGTGTGTGTGTGTAGTAGTAGTAGTAGTGTGTGTGTATATGTAGTACAGTGTGTATGTGTGTATGTAGTACAGTATGTATGTATGTATGTGTGTGTGTAGTACAGTATGTGTGTGTGTGTGTAGTAGTAGTAGTGTGTGTGTATATGTAGTACAGTATGTATGTGTGTGCGCGCGCGTGGCGTGAAGAGCGACCTGCTTGATCTTAACCCCGGGTGACAGTAAGGAGCTTTACCTTGTCCTTCAGCCTCCTCCTCAGCCTCTCCTTAGACGACTGCAGCAGGTGGACTCTGGGGCCGTCCGCCTGGGCCTCCCTGACCGGCCCGCCGCCCGCCGGGCTCTGGACCGGGCTCCTGCTCTGGTTCTGGCCGCGCGTCTGATCCGGCGGCGCGCCGGGGGGGCCCCTACCGCCCTCGGGCTCCGGCTTGGTCTCCTCCACGCTCACGCTCTCAGTCTCTTTCTCTTTGGCGTGTCTCGAGGGGGCCCCTCTGTCGCCCCCCGGGGGCCCCTGGCCCGGCCCGGTCGGCGGCGGCTGCTGTTGTTTCTGGTTGTGGTGCCAGCGGCGGTTCTGGCTGTAGCCGTGGTGGGGCGGCCCCTGGCGCTGCCCGCCGTGGCCCTGGTACTGGCGCCCGTGCTGCTCGCGGGGCGGCCTGGTCCCGGGGCCGCCGGGCTGCTCCGCGTTCTGCTGCTGGGAGGCTTGGTGGTGATGCTGCTGCTGCTGCTGTTGTTGTTGTTGTTGTTGAGATGGAGGCTGTTGATGATTCTGTTGCTGCTGCTGCGGCGATTGCTGCTGCTGAGGATTCTGGGTCTTTCCGCCCCCCCCTCCTCCTCCTCCTCCCCCGCCTCCCTGCGGCCTCTGCTGTTTCCTGAAACGAGAGCACGTTTCCGTTACCCACATGGCAGTGCAGTGGGTGGCGGTGGAACTATGTCACGCCGCTCTGGGCGAGGACTCCCCTGCCTCGACGCTCCGCCTGTCCGCGCTCTCTATTCTAGAACGTTCCCTCCGTGAGCGTCTCTCTCCCGCCTGTCTAATGCAGCCTAAAATGTCTCTTCCTGGGTCTCCCCCTGTCTGTCTCCGCTGTCCCGTCTCCCCTGTCCGTCTCCCCTGTCCGTCTCCCCTGTCCGTCTCCCTGCTCTCCGGCCGCCTACCACAACCTTCCTGACCGCTGAAATAGCTTCTCTGACCGTCCACTGTCTAGCACACTACACTTCTCTGACTGTCCACTAGCACACTACCCTATCCACCAGCTCGGCCAGTCCCTGGGCACACATCACCACCGCGGAGAAGATCATGTGACCGGCGCTCTCGTAGCGCGTAGCCTGCGGTAAAGAGCAGAGGAGGGGCTAAGGGACTTGCGTCTCCAGTTCCTTGAGCCGCCTTCTATTGGCTCTCAGCTCCATAAGTAGCTGACCCCGGGGGGGGGGGGGGGGGGGGGGGCAGGATTACCCCGCGGACGGTCAAATCTCCTCCTCGGGCTGGAGACCACCTCCGCTCACGCAGGCGACGTGCGGTCGAGCTCAAGAACGAAACGGGACGTCGTCTTTGTCTTTCGCTGCGGAAACGGACCGGATAATTCAGGCGACAAATGAATATACGTGTTTCCCGTGTTCCACGGCGACGGCAGACTTTACCGTCGCGCGTTCCGTTTGATTTGAGCTCTCTGCCGAGCTCCCAGTCGCTATCGTAATCACCCAAAGAGAATGCGTTCCCACAGATCAAAGCCCCAGCTAAATAGCAATGACAGCAGACTCCCCTGAAATCTCTTTCAACATTACCGCAGACTGTAAATAGACAGGCCTGTCTACTTTGAGCAGATCCCTACTCTCTCTCTCTCAGTTTCTATCTCTCTCATGTGTCCGTGTGTCGCCCTCTCTCCTATTCCGTCATAGGGAGGCCTCATATCTCATGAATGGCGAGTAAACCGCTAGCTGGCGTGCAATATTAAAGCAGTCATTCTAACCGTCAAGACAGGCCATCGCCACAATAACAACTGCAGCGCGAACCCTCAAAGCCTCGCTCCAGTTCACGGACTGCTCGACGCGACCAGACAGTATGTGATCTTTGCCCTGCTTGTGTTCGGCAACGCTCACACAGAGAGACATAAAAAACCAGGAGGCAGCCAACCCTCGTAAAGACCCAGTAGCGTGTGTGTGTGTGCGTGCAAGCGTGTTGAGTGTGTGTTACAGTACACCACGGCATCAGTATTATTGTGTATGTGCGTTTCTTTGTGTGTGTGTGTGGTACCATACCAGAGATGTGTGTGTGTGTGTGTGTGCCTGCCTGTGCCGCCAGACGTGCACAGCTGGCCTACATTCACCAGCGGGGCCTCCTGGGCCGTGGCCCCGGCGCTGGGCCTGGGGGGCCGCTCTGTCCGCCGCTGCGTTCCCGTCTCTCACAGCTCTATTTTTACCTTCCCACCGCCACCCGGAGCTATGCTAGCGCGGCGCGGAGTCGGGGAGGGCCGGCTTATTCAACTTATATGGGCCGGTTAGAGATACGAGGGGGAGAGGGGGGGTCACGGAGGATTCGCCGCGGCCCCGAGCGTGGCTCCGAGCGACCTGAGCCCCGGGAGGGGTCGACGTAACGGAACGCCCCCGACCTGAGCCCCGGGAGGGGTCGACGTAACGGAACGCCCCCATCCCCCGCCCCGCGGTCGGATCCGAGCGGGGCGGCGCGGGCGCCGAGGGGGGACGTCGCGAGCGCTGCGAAAACACGGCGGGGACGAGGGGAGGCGCCAGTGAGCGGGGGCCTTGGAGGGGCCCGTCAGACTGACTCCTCCTCTCCATCTGCAGCCTCTCTAAAAAGGGACCCCGGCACGAGGAATCTGAGCAGCCATGTCCGACCTCCTCAGCCAGATGAGCTTTGACATTTCCACACACACACACACACGCAGAGCTCCAGACGCGCACACACACGTGCCGCGCTCACACACACACACGTGGGCACCCACTCTCACGGAACCAGACACCCGCGCACGCACAAAAGAAACGGATAGGGCTTCTGTCCCCCGCCCCGCGACCACCACCTTCACCCCAACCTCACCCTTTCATCTGAGCCCAACCCCCTTCCCGCTCGCAGCCTTAACACTTAACCTCCGTAGCCTCCTCGACGCAGCCCTTCGAGGCCCATAAAAACACACACACCAGAGGGCTCTCTGATCCCTGCGGCCCCCCTGACCTGGCCCCTCGAGACCTGGCCCCGCCCGTGCACAGCGAGGGGGGGGGGGGTGGGCTTCAACTGACAGGCTCAAAATAAGATGTTCCGACTTGCTGGTCTGACCGTGGCATTCTCTCACTTTATGAGTGTCGACCTGCCCCCCCCCCCCACCCCCCCGCCGACCCCCGACCCCCAACCCTTTACCCAGCCACCCATATACAGGATGGAACATCTTTAGGACAGATGCCTGTGGAGTTCAGGCTACTGCTCTGCTGTTTTGATCCTCGCTAACCTGTTCATCTTCACACGGGGTGAATTAATTCATTACACATGTCACAATGCGTATCTCGGAGTGGAGATGGAAAATACGATTGACTAGGGGCGTCTATCATAAACCAAAGCTGCTCCTGTGGTTCCACATGCCAATGTCTGACTTTGTTGTGTAACCGTTCTGTTATGCTGCCACATCAATTAAATACGGCCTGTATACCGTCAGCTGGATACCTTCCAAGACTGTGAATTGTTAATGGTGTTGCTAACATGATCGTCATCGCTAAAGAAGCCTCGCGGTGATCTGAACGGGAGAGAGGAGAGACAGAGTGAGGAGGAGGATTTGACAAGAGAGGCACACCGCGAAGAAAGAAAGGTGAGGGAGCTGGAGAGGAGGATTAACAGCCCGGGGTTTACATAATGAGTGTGGGAGGACGGATTCAAAAGGCCAAAATGTTTAACTGACATTTTAGAATGTTGGGAAAGTTCACCGCAAGCCGCGGCATCAGACTCAACTTTCCCACAAAGCCTCCAACTGAACTCCCCAGACCTCCACATTCGCAGGTGAAAAGACTCGCTTCCAAAATTCAATTCTTCTTTCGAAAAGTAGACGCGCTATTTAAGACATTTTGTGCCAAAGGTCTACATACCTTTTTTTTTTTTTTTACATTGAGAAAGAACGCTGTCTGGCAGTTTAATAACCGAGTATGTCTTCTTTTGAGAACCATTATTCACATTGCAGTGGGAGACCTTGACATTTCTTTTCTAGGATTGAGAAAAAACATTTGATTTGTGGCAGGATTTGTGGAGTTCTCAGAAAGAATGATGCACAGTTCTGACTGACACAACACGTCTGGTATGACTGTGTGTACATCTACCACCATCTCACCTGATAGGACTGTGTGTAAATCTACCACCATCTCACCTGGTAGGACTGTGTGTAAATCTACCACCATCTCACCTGGTAGGACTGTGTGTAAATCTACCACCATCTCATCTGGTATGACTGTGTAAATCTACCACCATCTCACCTGATAGGACTGTGTGTAAATCTACCACCATCTCACCTGGTAGGACTGTGTGTAAATCTACCACCATCTCACCTGGTAGGACTGTGTGTAAATCTACCACCATCTCATCTGGTAGGACTGTGTAAATCTACCACCATCTCATCTGGTATGACTGTATAAATCTAACGCCATCTCACCTGGTATGACTGTGTAAATCTAACGCCATCTCACCTGGTATGACTGTGTAAATCTACCACCATCTCATCTGGTAGGAATGTGTGTAAATCTACCACCATCTCATCTGGTAGGAGTGTGTGTAAATCTACCACCATCTCACCTGGTAGGACTGTGTGTAAATCTACCACCATCTCATCTGGTATGACTGTGTGTAAATCTACCACCATCTCACCTGGTAGGACTGTGTAAATCTACCACCATCTCACCTGGTAGGACTGTGTGTAAATCTACCACCATCTCATCTGGTAGGACTGTGTGTAAATCTACCACCATCTCATCTGGTAGGACTGTGTAAATCTACCACCATCTCACCTGGTAGGACTGTGTAAATCTACCACCATCTCACCTGGTAGGACTGTGTGTAAATCTACCACCATCTCACCTGGTAGGACTGTGTGTAAATCTACCACCATCTCACCTGGTAGGACTGTGTAAATCTACCACCATCTCACCTGGTAGGACTGTGTAAATCTACCATCATCTCACCTGGTAGGACTGTGTAAATCTAACACCATCTCACCTGGTAGGACTGTGTAAATCTACCACCATCTCACCTGGTATGACTGTGTAAATCTAACACCATCTCACCTGGTAGGACTGTGTAAATCTAACACCATCTCACCTGGTAGGACTGTGTAAATCTAACACCATCTCACCTGGTATGACTGTGTGTAAATCTACCACCATCTCACCTGGTAGGACTGATGAAGGATGCAGGGTTATGCAAAGCAGGAGGCACAGGTGGCCCTGTCCAGAATGCCAGCTGTCTGGCAGCGTGTGTGTGTGTGTGTGTGTGCGCGTGTCTCTCTGTGTGTGTGAGTCTCTGTACTTGCTTGGCTGCCCTGGTACCCTCTCTCAGGGAGGCAGAGAGCCGGTTCACTACCCAGCCTGACTGCTCTGTCCTCCGGATGACTCTCCTTTACCCAGCGCCTCCGAGTCACAAAGCAGCTCTGCGCCGACAGTATGAAGAGATCGGACGAGCGTCGGGTCACCTGGTCAATCACACCCCCCCCCCCCCCAGAGCCCAGCGTCCAGCACCCAGCCCCGAGCCCGGCCTAAAGATCTCCGCCCAGGCTGCCAGACCTAACCCCCCCCCCCACCCCGGTCCGGCATCGGGACCCGGCCGCCGCCGCCGCTCTTCGGGGAGCCGGCGGCGGAGCAGATAACGGACGAGAGGATAAAAGCATGAATAATGGAGGAGCAGAAAATGACACGACTGAGGCGATGATCTATGCATGCCCTGGATTTAAACCGTCCGCTCGCTGACATTCATTATTCCCCTGCTCCCCGGTGCGCAGTCTGCCCCCCTCCTCCCCGATAGGGCTGGAGTGTGTGAGCCCGCCTCGACCCCCCCTCCCCCCCCCCCCCACCCCGAGACGCGTGTCTCCCCCCCCTCCCTCCCATTCTTTCTCCCTCTCCTTTTGACTCCCACCTTCCCAGATTCCGGCTCTGTCCTCCCCCCCCCCTCCCTCCCTCCCTCCCTCCCCCCCCCTCCCTCCCTCCCTCCCTCCCTCCTCTCCCGGGGTGGTGTCAGGGTTGGGCACTGACCTGGCACAGACTTGGCGTTTCCCCCTGGCGGGCAGCAGGACGGTTATCTGCTCCTGGGAGGCGTGAAGCCCTCTAAAAGCATGAGAGGGGGTTGGAATGGAGCGACGACGGGAAATGACATGAGCTACAGACAGACTGGGAGGGAGGGAGGGAGGGAGGAGGGAGGGAGGGAGGGAGGGAGGGGGGGGGAGGACAAGAAAGGGAGAGCGGGAGAGGGAGAGAGGGAGGACAAGAGAGGGAGAGGAAGACGGGAAGGACAACAGAAGAAGGGGAGGGGTAGGACAGGGGAGAGAAAGAGAGGGAGGACAGGAGAGGGAGAGAGAGGGAGGACAGGAGAGGGAGAGAGAGGGAGGACAGGAGAGGGAGAGAGAGGGAGGACAGGAGAGGGAGAGAGAGGGAGGACAGGAGAGGGAGAGAGAGGGAGGACAGGAGAGGGAGGACAGGAGAGGGAGAGAGAGGGAGGACAGGAGAGGGAGAGAGAGGGAGGGAGAGAGAGGGAGGACAGGAGAAGGAGAGAGAGGGAGGGCAAGAGAGGGAGAGAGAGGACAGGAGAGGGAGAGAGAGGGGGGACAGGAGAGGGAGAGAGAGGACAGGAGAGGGAGAGAGAGGGAGGACAGGAGAGGGAGGGAGAGAGAGGGAGGACAGTCAAGGTAGAGTATTGAAGCCAAAATAGAGCAGAGAAGGGTAGAAGAGAAGAGGATGAAAGGAAGGGGAGGAGGGAAGAGGAGACAGGGGGAAGGAGAAGAGAAGAGGAGACGGGGAAGGAGAAAGGAAGAGGAGACAGGGGGAAGGAGAAGGGAAGAGGAGATGGGAGAAGGAGAAGAGAAGAGGAGACAGGGGGAAGGAGAAGGGAAGAGGAGACAGGGGGAAGGAGAAGGGAAGAGGAGACAGGGGGAAGGAAAAGGGAAGAGGAGAGAGGGGGAAGGAGAAGGGAAGAGGAGATAGGGGGAAGGAGAAGGGAAGAGGAGACAGGGGGAAGGAGAAGGGAAGAGGAGACAGAGGGAAGGAAAAGGGAAGAGGAGACAGGGGGAAGGAGAAGGGAAGAGGAGATAGGGGGAAGGAGAAGGGAAGAGGAGATAGGGGGAAGGAGAAGGGAAGAGGAGACAGGGGGAAGGAGAAGGGAAGAGGAGACAGAGGGAAGGAAAAGGGAAGAGGAGACAGGGAGAAGGGAGATGCAGAAATACAACAACCAACAACAAGACAAACGGGGGGGAAAACAACCTACCAGTTCTCCTACAAGGTTCACTACATGCATATACGGGAATGAAGAATGCCATGGCAACGAAAAAGTGGAATAAGGCGACAAACATGAAGGATGGCTGCTGTTGCCATGACGACCGGGAGCAGCTGAGGCTGTGGACAGCCAGGGACCCGCTGGTTTGGACCAGTAGCGATTCTGACCCGGAGCGGCTGACACAACAGCCAGCCACTCAATAGAACCACCTCGGGGATCACACGCCTCATTAGACACAGCCTTCTACATCGGTCTCAAGTGTGTGTGTGTGTGTGTGTGTGTGTGTGTGTGTGTGAGTGTCATGCCATGTCTTCGGGTCACCAGAGTTGGAGGATGTTAGAGGAGAGGGAGAAGATTCAAAGCAGGTGGAGAGGCGGACACAGACGGACTGATGTGGAGGTGAGGCAGACAGACAGACTGGCGTGGAGGTGAGGCAGACAGACAGACTGGCGTGGAGGTGAGGCAGACAGACAGACTGACGTGGAGGTGAGGCAGACAGACAGACTGACGTGGAGGTGAGGCAGACAGACAGACTGACGTGGAGGTGAGGCAGACAGACAGACTGACGTGGAGGTGAGGCAGACAGACGGACTGACGTGGAGGTGAGGCAGACAGACAGACTGACGTGGAGGTGAGGCAGACAGACAGACTGACGTGGAGGTGAGGCAGACAGACAGACTGACGTGGAGGTGAGGCAGACAGACAGACTGACGTGGAGGTGAGGCAGACAGACTGGCGTGGAGGTGAGGCAGACAGACTGGCGTGGAGGTGAGGCAGACAGACAGACTGGCGTGGAGGTGAGGCAGACAGACAGACTGGCGTGGAGGTGAGGCAGACAGACTGGCGTGGAGGTGAGACAGACAGACTGGCGTGGAGGTGAGGCAGACAGACGGACTGACGTGGAGGTGAGGCAGACAGACAGACTGGCGTGGAGGTGAGGCAGACAGACAGACTGATGTGGAGGTGAGGCAGACAGACAGACTGACGTGGAGGTGAGGCAGACAGACAGACTGGCGTGGAGGTGAGGCAGACAGACGGACTGACATGTGGTAGCCAGTTCTACTCACCCAGAACGCGCGCACACGCACCCACACACATTTCCAATCAGTGTCTGTCCTGAACAGGTTTAAAACTGAGGACTGGTAAACGGTGGACATCTTCATCGTGGCTCCTAGCACTGTGCTTTCACACTGTTAACAAGCTACTCAGTGATTTGAGCTGGGGAGGATGGAGGACTACTGTATGTGAGATCGGAGTAGGTTAATGTAGTAGGCTCAATAGTAGAGTACGCAGTGGGCTAATGTAGTAGGCTCAATAGTAGAGTAAGGAGTGGGTTAATGTAGTAGGCTCAATAGTAGAGTAAGGAGTGGGCTAATGTAGTAGGCTCAATAGTAGAGTAAGCAGTGGGCTAATGTAGAAGGCTCAATAGTAGAGTAAGGAGTAGTCTAATGTAGTAGGCTCAATAGTAGAGTAAGGAGTAGGCTAATGTAGTAGGCTCAATAGTAGAGTAAGGAGTAGGCTAATGTAGTAGGCTCAATAGTAGAGTAAGGAGTAGTCTAATGTAGTAGGCTCAATAGTAGAGTAAGCAGTGGGCTAATGTAGTAGGCTCAATAGTAGAGTAAGGAGTAGTCTGATGTAGTAGGCTCAATAGTAGAGTAAGCAGTGGGCTAATGTAGTAGGCTCAATAGTAGAGTAAGGAGTAGGTTAATGTAGTAGGCTCAATAGTAGAGTAAGGAGTAGTCTGATGTAGTAGGCTCAATAGTAGAGTAAGGAGTAGTCTAATGTAGTAGGCTCAATAGTAGAGTAAGGAGTAGTCTAATGTAGTAGGCTCAATAGTAGAGTAAGCAGTAGTCTAATGTAGTAGGCTCAATAGTAGAGTAAGGAGTAGTCTAATGTAGTAGGCTCAATAGTAGAGTAAGGAGTAGTCTGATGTAGTAGGCTCAATAGTAGAGTAAGGAGTAGTCTAATGTAGTAGGCTCAATAGTAGAGTAAGGAGTGGGCTAATGTAGTAGGCTCAATAGTAGAGTAAGGAGTAGGCTAATGTAGTAGGCTCAATAGTAGAGTAAGCAGTGGGCTAATGTAGTAGGCTCAATAGTAGAGTAAGCAGTAGTCTAATGTAGTAGGCTCAATAGTAGAGTAAGGAGTAGTCTGATGTAGTAGGCTCAATAGTAGAGTAAGGAGTAGTCTAATGTAGTAGGCTCAATAGTAGAGTAAGGAGTAGTCTAATGTAGTAGGCTCAATAGTAGAGTAAGGAGTAGTCTAATGTAGTAGGCTCAATAGTAGAGTAAGGAGTAGTCTAATGTAGTAGGCTCAATAGTAGAGTAAGGAGTAGTCTAATGTAGTAGGCTCAATAGTAGAGTAAGGAGTAGGCTAATGTAGTAGGCTCAATAGTAGAGTAAGGAGTAGTCTAATGTAGTAGGCTCAATAGTAGAGTAAGGAGTAGTCTGATGTAGTAGGCTCAATAGTAGAGTAAGGAGTGGGCTAATGTAGTAGGCTCAATAGTAGAGTAAGGAGTGGGCTAATGTAGTAGGCTCAATAGTAGAGTAAGGAGTAGTCTAATGTAGTAGGCTCAATAGTAGAGTAAGGAGTAGTCTAATGTAGTAGGCTCAATAGTAGAGTAAGGAGTAGTCTAATGTAGTAGGCTCAATAGTAGAGTAAGGAGTAGTCTGATGTAGTAGGCTCAATAGTAGAGTAAGGAGTAGTCTGATGTAGTAGGCTCAATAGTAGAGTAAGGAGTGGGCTAATGTAGTAGGCTCAATAGTAGAGTAAGGAGTGGGCTAATGTAGTAGGCTCAATAGTAGAGTAAGGAGTAGTCTAATGTAGTAGGCTCAATAGTAGAGTAAGGAGTAGTCTAATGTAGTAGGCTCAATAGTAGAGTAAGGAGTAGTCTAATGTAGTAGGCTCAATAGTAGAGTAAGGAGTAGTCTGATGTAGTAGGCTCAATAGTAGAGTAAGGAGTAGTCTAATGTAGTAGGCTCAATAGTAGAGTAAGGAGTAGTCTAATGTAGTAGGCTCAATAGTAGAGTAAGCAGTGGGCTAATGTAGTAGGCTCAATAGTAGAGTAAGGAGTAGTCTAATGTAGTAGGCTCAATAGTAGAGTAAGGAGTAGTCTGATGTAGTAGGCTCAATAGTAGAGTAAGGAGTAGTCTGATGTAGTAGGCTCAATAGTAGAGTAAGGAGTAGGCTAATGTAGTAGGCTCAATAGTAGAGTAAGGAGTAGGCTAATGTAGTAGGCTCAATAGTAGAGTAAGGAGTAGGCTAATGTAGTAGGCTCAATAGTAGAGTAAGCAGTGGGCTAATGTAGTAGGCTCAATAGTAGAGTAAGGAGTAGTCTGATGTAGTAGGCTCAATAGTAGAGTAAGGAGTAGTCTGATGTAGTAGGCTCAATAGTAGAGTACGCAGTGGGCTAATGTAGTAGGCTCAATAGTAGAGTAAGCAGTGGGCTAATGTAGTAGGCTCAATAGTAGAGTAAGGAGTAGTCTGATGTAGTAGGCTCAATAGTAGAGTAAGGAGTAATGTAGTAGGCTCAATAGTAGAGTAAAGAGTAGTCTGATGTAGAGAGCGAGAGAGAGTGTGTGTCTAATGTAGAGTGAGAGAGCGAGAGAGAGTGTGTGAGAGAAACTCCTACAAGAGATGGAGACTTCGTATCCGTCTGAAGAAGCATCTCTCTCTGAGACGTTGAAAGAGGACAAAAAGAACCATGTTTCCTGAACCTAGGCAGTAAGAAGCACATTCCTCTAAATCAAGGCTAATTTCAGCCCAGTTGACATGTCAGCTAAATTCAAAACACATGTGCTCCTGCCTCCTCCTACCCCCATCGCTCTCCTCTCCCTCTGTCATCTACGCAAGCTTCTACGCTAAACACAGTGGGTACAAAACATCAGATTGGTGAGTTTGTGTGTGTGTGTGTGTGAGAGAGAGAGAGAGAGAGAGAGAGAGAGAGAGAGAGAGAGAGAGTGAGTGAATGCATGCATCTATCGCCTTACTGTTTATTCCATCGGTATTAAACAGGTCTACCTCATTAGGAAAAGTTTCCCTCAAAACTCTGATTATTTCTTCCGAAGCTCTCCAGACTCTCCAGACTCCCCTTGACTTGAGACTTTACATGCACAGCTGTTACTGGCCTCATGTTGCCTTCCGCCCGGACATGAATATTCATTCCCACAGGCTTGTGTCCTCCCAGCGTATGTACCCTCTCAACGTATGGTAATAGAGAGGCGTAGCAGAATTAGCATGCTTGATAGACAAACAGATAAGCATGTTTGATAGACAAACACTTACAGATTAGCATGTTTGATAGGCATGTGCACTAATCTTGCTTATATCAACAGAACACAGGTGCCCTATAGACTGCAGTGGAGAGGACAACAGACATGGACACCAATTTACTGGTCTTTGGGGTACAGGTGGGGGCATGGACAGAGATAGAGATGGGGACATGGACAGAGATAGAGATGGGGACATGGACAGAGATAGAGATAGAGATGGGGACATGGACAGAGATGGGGACATGGACAGAGATAGAGATAGAGATGGGGACATGGACAGAGATGGGGACATGGACAGAGATAGAGATAGAGATGGGGACATGGACAGAGATAGAGATGGGGACATGGACAGAGATAGAGATGGGGAGATGGGGACAGAGATGGGGACATGGACAGAGATAGAGATGGGGACATGGACAGAGATGGGGGCATGGACAGAGATAGAGATGGGGACATGGACAGAGATAGAGATTGGGGACATGGACAGAGATAGAGATTGGGGACATGGACAGAGATAGAGATTGGGGACATGGACAGAGATGGGGACATGGACAGAGATAGAGATTGGGGACATGGACAGAGATGGGGGCATGGACAGAGATAGAGATGGGGACATGGACAGAGATAGAGATTGGGGACATGGACAGAGATAGAGATTGGGGACATGGACAGAGATAGAGATGGGGACATGGACAGAGATAGAGATGGGGACATGGACAGAGATAGAGATGGGGACATGCACAGATATAGAGATGGGGACATGGACAGAGATAGAGATGGGGACATGCACAGATATAGAGATGGGGACATGGACAGAGATGGAGATGGGGACAGAGATGGGGAATGGACAGAGATAGCCTAGATATGGGGACATGGACAGAGATGGGGGTGGAGAGACAGGGATAGAGACAGGGATAGAGACAGGGATAGAGACAGGGAGGGGCACATAGAGATACGGATTGGAGACATGGATAGAGATAGACCAGTGGATGGGAGTGGGGCCGGGGGTAGTATAACGAGAGACAGAGGGGTAGGGACATGTAGGTTAGACTGTAGGGATGGTACCAGCGGAGAGGGGGTTAACGACTACTGATAATAGCTTCACTACCAAATAATTTCCTATGCGAGAGAACGCTGATACCTCTTGTGTGTGTGTGTGTGCGCGTGTGTGTGTGTGTGTGTGTGTGTGCGCGTGTGTGTGTGTGTGTGTGTGTGCATGTAATGTAAAACCCTAGCTGGAGTGCTGCCCCATGTGATTCTGCAGCAGCAAGGTGTTGCTGCCAGGGGAAAGATTTGTCCATCTGCCAGAAAAGTCTGACAAACAAGACCGCAGTGTATTCCCTGCCAGGAGTGCATGGAGCGCAAACACACACACACATACACACACACGGGCACACACACACACACACAAACGCAAGGGCACACACATGCACGCACAGGCGCTTGCAAACACAAACGTCCCTAGACTGCCTACTACAGTGTATACTGCAAAGTGAAGAGAAAGCAGCCTTTGTGTCAGACTGTGTATAACGCTGAGGCCACAAGAGGAGAGGAGAGATGAGAGGAGAGGAGAGATGAGGAGAGATGAGAGGAGATATGAGAGGAGAGGAGAGATGAGAGGAGAGGAGAGATGAGGAGAGATGAGAGGAGAGGAGAGATGAGATGAGAGATGAGAGGAGAGATGAGAGGAGAGATGAGAGATGAGAGGAGAGATAAGAGGAGAGGAGAGATGAGAGGAGAGATGAGAGGAGGGGAGAGA
>NC_140241.1:27881570-27976570 GCF_949987555.1 Borostomias antarcticus
CACTCCACTGAAGGAAGTGTGTGTGTGTGTGTGTGTGTGTGTGTGCACGTTCTAAGCAAGGCAGCAGACAGGACAGGGCAGAACAAAGAGGTGTTTTTGGCTCGTCCCCAGCCAGCTCACCTATGACCCACTTGCATTAGGCAGAGAGGGGAGGCCTAGTGGACACTGCGGACGTGATGGCAGGGCCGTGTGTGTGTGTGTGTGTGTGATTGCAGGGCCGTGTGTGTGTGTGTGATGGCAGGGCCGTGTGTGTGTGTGTGTGTGATGGCAGGGCCGTGTGTGTGTGTGTGTGTGTGTGTGTGTGATGGCAGGGCTGTGTGTGTGTGTGTGTGTGTGTGTGATGGCAGGGCTGTGTGTGTGCGTCTCAATACGAGCACAACTCCCAGCCAGGATGCTCACGTACCATGCCACATTCCAGGGGGGGGGGGGGGGGAGAGTTAAAGGCCTGTGGGAGGGGCCAGCTCAAACAGCGACACGCGCGGGATACAGCAAATATGACCTCATGCCGACCCCTGGTCACTCCGACCGGCATATCTGACCAGCATCGCCGCCAACAACAACAGAGAGCGAGCGGTGGCGGGAGAGAGGTCATGTCTAGGCCTACCTGTTATGACTAGGGTCCAGGAGGGTTTCCTGGCCGTGTGAACTGATCAAGGCCAAACTCTGGGAGGTGCCTCAGACATTCCATGTACTGGAAGTTCTCCTTGTATAACAAGACACGTGAGATGGAAAGGAGCCTACAGTACTGTATATACATGGCTGGGCTTGAAATTGGTTTTACTTTGTAGCACAACATACTGTATGTAATAAAACAAATTATTGATGAACAACAACAATATAACTGTACGGAAAGTAATGTAAAATGGTGAAAGTAGCCTTACAAATGCATGGTAGGCCACCACTGTTAGCCTGGTGAGACCATCCTGATCTCAGAATGATCTCACGAGGCTACGCCGCCGGGGCCTTGCGCAATATCCCGGGGCCAGGATTTCAAATGTGCTCTCCGTCTTCCGTCCATCTCTTCACTGAGACCGAGTCATCGGACATCTCGGCAGGACCCACTACACTGATCCCAATCAGATCTTCAAGTGTGTCGAGAGTTCATGAAGATCAGACGCCCGACAATGCTGCTTTCCTTTCTACCATCATCTTGGTAAACGTGTGAAAACGAATAATATAATCTAAACTGTAGCCTAGCTAACTTAACTGTAGCCTAGATAACTTAACTGTAGCCTAGATAACTTAACTGTAGCCTAGATAACTTAACTGTAGCCTAGATAACTTAACTGTAGCCTAGATAACTTAACTGTAGCCTAGCTAACTTAACTGTAGCCTAGATAATTTAACTGTAGCCTAGATAACTTAACTGTAGCCTAGATAACTTAACTGTAGCCTAGATAACTTAACTGTAGCCTAGATAACTTAACTGTAGCCTAGATAACTTAACTATAGCCTAGATAACTTAACTGTAGCCTAGATAACTTAACTATAGCCTAGATAACTTAACTATAGCCTAGATAACTTAACTGTAGCCTAGATAACTTAACTGTAGCCTAGATAACTTAACTGTAGCCTAGCTAACTTAACTGTAGCCTAGATAATTTAACTGTAGCCTAGATAACTTAACTGTAGCCTAGATAACTTAACTGTAGCCTAGATAACTTAACTGTAGCCTAGATAACTTAACTGTAGCCTAGATAACTTAACTATAGCCTAGATAACTTAACTGTAGCCTAGATAACTTAACTATAGCCTAGATAACTTAACTGTAGCCTAGATAACTTAACTGTAGCCTAGACAACGTTACAGACAGAACTTTGAAGCTTGCGTTAGCCAGCAAACCTGGACGTTACTTTGACAAGATTCTCTTCTTCATTGAGGGACAAATGTGAAGAGGAGCATCTGTTAGCTGAACACTTTGCAACACTACTTAATGCATCAGCTCTGTGTCTAAAATCAACATGAAAGAAAGGGTGTCAAGGTCATGTTTGATTGGTTAGAAAGGTCACTGTCACACACCCTCGTGAAAGGGATGTTCGATTAGGGGGGGGGGGGGGGGGGGAGATTGCACCAGAACAATCATTTGCACTCGGAACAAATGCTCCCAATTATATTCTGAGGTCGTACGCAGATTAAATGCTGGGAGCATATGCAACCAAAACGGGCGCAATTTCGCACTGAGATAGAAGTGTGTGTGTGTGTGTGTGTGTTGTGTACGTGTAGGGAGAAAGCGGGCACTGGAGACGGTGTTTTGGAGGTGACTTCCTGTATGTAAGGACACCCTCTAAGTGAGGCTCATTCACAAAGCCAGTCATCCATTGTTCCGTCGCCGTTTTATTTATGTCTGTCGGGCCTCCGTCCAAAAGCGCTGAACACGAGAGCCACAGAGAGAAACCTGTGAGCGCCGTGTGTCATTAAGGCCTGCAGTATTTCACCAGAGGCAGATGGATGGAGTGGCTCGTCTCCGCTGCCCCTGACGGACAGGAATGTAGCGCGGAGACGCCCGCGTCCTCCAACAGGAAGGGAGTGGGAGAGAGAGTTCTTAAGTCTTTATTCATCTCGCTTCTGAACAGGCAGGGAGAGAGAGAGAGAGAGAGACGGAGAGAGAGAGAGAGAGAGAGAGAGGGAGGGAGCGAGAGAGCGACAGACAGAGAGAAAGCAAGAGAGAGAGAGAAAGACAGAGATGACTGCAGCAGAAAGGTTTCTGGTTTCGCGGGGGGAACGACCGCGTCGGGTCCAGGAACGAGGGGCTGGTTTCGGAGGCGTGTCGAGCGCGGCGGCGGCGCGGACGAGAGCGCCGGGCGAGCGCGGGTGATCGAACCTGCAGAGGTCCGGGCCGGTTCTCGCCGTGGGATGAGGGGCGACGGCGGGATGCCGGTATCAGGGGGCCTCGAGTACGACACGGTGGAGATCGCCTGACCCCCCCCCCCCCCCCCCCCCCCCGGTCATCTCATACACCCCGACGCCAGGTCGGTTCAGTCCTGCTGGTCGCACCCCCGTCTGAACAGTGTGGACTAGGCTAAGACGGTAAGGAGTGGCTACGCTAGCCAGCTGGCGTCTGTCCCCGCGCAACACACACTCTCCTGGCTCTCCCAGCTAGGACGCCCGTCCAAGTGTCCCTCGCTGACCTCCCAGCTTCCATTCTTCCATTAGGAGAGGTATTCCGGGGAAGCAGAAGGCGGCGCAGAGGAGGGAGACGAGGAGCGTCCGACCAAACAGGATACACTCTGGAATGCCTCTCCGCTGAGGGACACATCACCGCTCTGTCTCTGTCCGTCTCACGAGCCTGGACGGACCGGGAGCAGGCATGCATGCACGCACACACACACACACACGCGCACACACGCGCACACACACACACACACACACACACGTACACGTACAGTATGCACACACACACATACATGCACAAGTATGCACACACACAGACACACACACACACAAGTATGTGCGTGCACACACACGCACGCACACACCCATCCAAACCCAGAGTGTGGGCAGTGGTGAATAACTCTCTGATAAGACGCAGCCAACACACATAGCTTTTAACAATATTACACTATTGCACAATAGCAGTCATCACCTAGCAACAGGCAAACTCCAGTTTTCCTCCCTCGCCGAGGCGCGCGGCGAACGACTGACCACAGAACCGGAGACCTATGAGAAAATGTGTGCTTCCAGTAGAACTTGCGGTCAGTTCGGCAAATTGAAGCTTATTGTAATACAGCATTGTAGAATTGTAGAATCGTAATACTCAGGCAGCCTGGCCCTTTCTCCCGTACTAATCAAATGTCTCTGACGTACAGTAACAGACCACTTTCACTAGCTGCTGACATTAGACATTATGAGCGTAGATTAAGCTACAGCTTTCGGTGGAGGAATGACTCATTTTCAGAACGCCAGGGAGAAGAACGTCGCTGTGTGTACTGGAACTACGGAACTGGAACCGTGTGAGGGTTCTGTCGTCCTGTTCCCAGGGAGACAGTGTTCCTTCCTGGGTTCTCTGGCTGAGGGGTCACTGGTTGCATAATGGAACCATAATCAGCGAGGGGCTTTGGCTGCTGCGCCAGCCAAGGACGAGACACAATGGAGAGAGAGAGAGGGGGGGGGGAGAGAGAGAGGGGGGGGGAGAGAGAGAGAGAGAGAGAGAGGGAGAGAGAGAGGGAGAGAGGGGGGGGGAGGGGGGGGGAAGAGGGAGAGGGAGAGAAAGAGAGAGAGAGAGAGAGAGAGAGAGAGGAGAGAGAGAGAAAGAGAGAGAGGGAGAGAGTGGGGGGACAGAGACAGAGAGAGGAGATAGAAAGAGAGAAGGGATAGAGACAGAGAGGAGAGAGAGAGAAAGAGAGGGGGAGAAAGAGAGAAAGGGGTTAGAGAGAGGAGGGATAGAGACAGAGACAGAGAGGAGAGAGACAGAGAGGAGAGAGAGAGGGAGAGAGAGAAAGAGAGGGGGAGAAAGAGAAAGGGGATAGAGAGAGGGGGGATAGAGACAGAGAGGAGAGAGACAGAGAGGTGGGGGAAAGAGGGAGATAGAGAGAGAGAGAAAGAGAGGGGGGAGAAAGAGAGAGGGGATAGAGAGAGGGGTGATAGAGACAGAGGGAGGAGAGCGAGATAGAGAGGAGACAAACGGATAGAGTAGGAGTGTGTGCGCCAGAGAGAGAGAGAGAGAGAGAGAGAGAGAGAGAGAGGGAGAGAGAGAGAAACAGAGAGGGCTCTGTGGAGTTCTCTAAAGCCAGGCTTCACTGATCATCACTGCCTGACTCCGCCAGCATCACAAACAGTGGCTGTTACACAACCCCCCCCCCCCCCCCCCGCACGGGTCCCGGGTCCCACAACCACCAGGGGGCGGGGCCAGGACACACAGAGTCACTCTGTCACTGACCCAGGCGTGATGGAATGCTCCCCAGTCTGGACGGCCAAGCAGTGACAGTTAGGGACAGGAACGTGTGACAATGGAAGTCCCTGGTGGCCCTCTTCATTCACGGCCAGACTGGCCTGTCTAGAGCTGCCAGCGTGCGCATAGCCAGCTAGATGGAGAGAGACTTTATTGATCCTGAGGGGAAACTCAATTGTAGCCTACATAGAAATAAATAAAGTAGGCTTGAAGGATACATACTGTAGTAAGAGCAAAATGTACTGACAATGTGTGTGTGTGCGTGTTGTGTTAACATACTGTACAATGAATTAATTAATAGTTCCATGTATCATGTGCGTGTCATGTATGTCTGTATATATTCGTGAATTAAGTGTGTGTGTGCGCATGTGTGTATATATGTGTGTGTGTGTGTGTGTACTGTGTGTGTATGTGTGTACTGTATGTGTGTATGTGTGTGTATACTGTATGTGTGTATGTGTGTGTTTGTATGTGTACTGTATGTGTGTGTGTGTGTGTGTGTATGTGTACTGTATGTGTGTGTGTGTATGTATGTGTACTGTGTGTGTGTGTGTGTGTGTGTGTGTATGTGTACTGTATGTGTGTATGTGTGTGTATGTGTGTGTGTGTGTGTGTGTGTGTGTGTGTGTGTATACTGTATGTGTGTATGTGTGTGTATGTGTGTATGTGTGTGTGTGTGCGCTCCGGCCGGCCGACGAGCTCCCTTCTCTCTAGCAGCCTGAGGCTGTGGTCAGACGCAGTCCTGGACAATGGCAGGAAGAGGGCGTAGGAGGGGGCTGAGTACCACTCTGACCTCTGCATTGTCCTGTCCTGGACAGCGTGGAGCGAAGGAGGGAGGAGGAGGAGGAGGGAGGGAGGAGGAGGAGGAGGGAGGGAGGAGGAGATGAAGGAGGAGGGGGAGGAGGAGGAGGAGGAGGAGGAGGAGGAGGAGGAGGGGGAGGAGGAGGGAGGTTCGGGACCGGGGGCCAAGTTTAGCTCCGGCTCCAAGGCCCAGACGGACCCCGGGGCCGAGACATCCAGCCAGCCAGGCTCTGTGCTCCAGGGCACGTAGGCCCCCCGGGGTCCGGGGCCAGCCAGTCTGAGAGGTCTGCGTCTGCACTGGGAACCGGACGCGTCCTCCGCAGACTTCCTGGTCCCCCCCCCCCTGCGCCCGCCACCCCCTCACCTACCCCCAAGAGACAATGGAGACATGGCGACACACACAACAAAAACACACACACACACACACACAGTCACCCTCGATCGTCCTGTCACCAAAGCGGAGAGACGCCGTCCACTCTAATCTAATCAGGCGGATTGACTCGCATGTTTTGCCACAGCGCCTGAGTCACTGCGTCTGGCCCGCCACACCGGACAGCGCTGGGGAGGGGCGCGGCGGCGGTGACGACGTCTGGGACGAGATGGGCCGTCTGAGAGGGCGACATGACGCACGCGTCTAGGGAAAAAAACGCGCGAGTGCGCGCGGACGGACGCGAGGGAACAGACAGGCCGTCTCTAATGTGGATGAAAAAACGCTATGCCTTCAGCCAATGGGAAAGAGGAGAACGCCATCGGCTGCAGGCCGGCCCGTCGGCGCGGCGGTGGTGGGACAACACGTGACAGGCGAGTAACGCGAACAAGACCGGAGTGCGCCGCTACGGGATTTGGAATATCAACGCTAAATCAACGCTATATCAACGCGCAAATATCGTTTGATTTTAAAGGATAGTGACTTGGGTGAATGACAACACGCACGCACGCTCGCACGCACGCACACTCACAGGTTGTTGACGAGGACATGGCTGCAGAGAAAGCCCCAGAGCGTACACAGTTGTCTGACTATGTCACAATAAAAAGCCTTGTGTTGACATCATCAACCCAATGAGCCAAGCTGTCTGAGACTGTTCGAGTGTGTGTGTGTGTGTGTGCGTGCGTTACTGTGGGTCGACAGAGGAAGACCGGACAAGAAAAGGACGGTAACTAATGTCTGCCCTGGGGCACATCTCAACGTGTCCAAGTGGCTTCCTCTCCTTCACCTCCCCTGGTCTGAGGATGCACCCTTGCCCTCGTGTTCATCTGGCCATGTCAATAAACCTACTGCTAATGCTTGGACACACGCAAACACACACGCAATAACACACACCATGACCATCGAGTTGACAGTCCATCACTAGGCGGCTGTATCCATCCTATCCTGTCAGTGTGTGACCTGCGCACGACCTCGTCCGAACGGGGGAATGGGACTGACTCATCCACGGAAAAGCACAACGTGGATTCACTGCACTAGAAATAACCTCTCATGTTATTGCCGTCAGGTCTGCGTGGGTGCGTGCGTGCGAGAGAGAGAGAGAGAGAGGGAGAGAGACAGAGAGAGAGACAGAGAGAGAGAGAGACAGAGAGAGAGAGACAGAGACAGAGAGAGAGACAGACAGAGACAGAGAGAGAGACAAGAGACAGAGACAGAGAGAGACAGAGACAGAGACAGAGAGACAGAGAGAGAGAGAGGAGAGAGAGACAGAGAGAGAGAGAGAGAAAGAGAGAGGAGAGAGACAGAGAGAGAGAGAGAGAGAGAGAGAGACAGAGAGAGAGAGACAGAGAGAGAGAGAGAGAGAGAGAGAGACAGAGAGAGACAGAGAGAGAGAGACAGAGAGAGAGAGACAGAGAGAGGAGAGAGAGAGACAGAGAGAGTTAGAGAGAGACAGAGAGAGAGAGACAGAGAGAGACAGAGAGAGAGACAGAGAGAGAGAGGAGAGAGAGAGACAGAGAGAGAGACAGAGAGAGACAGAGAGAGAGACAGAGAGAGAGAGTTTATGTGTGTGTGCCAGCAGTCAGCATTCCAGGGAAGCCAGCAGCGCTCCCAGTAGGCCGCTCCTTGGCTGGGTCAGGCTCCGCTCTCGCTAGGGGGAGGAAGCCTGCTTTCCTGCCCAGGTACTTCTCCACATTGGCCCTTTGTGTTGCTATTCTGGGCCCCTGGCTGGGGAAGAGGAAGTGGGGTTGTTTGGAATGGGGGGGGGTTGACGTAGTCCTCCTGCCCCAGAGTTACCCTGGAGTCTCGGGGACGATGACGGTGGAAGGAGGAGAAGGCGGCGTTCCGCCTCGGTGCGCCCCACGCCTCTGCTGACGCAACGCAGAAGCCCCGAGAAACGTCTCGCCCCTGACCCCGGGAGCGAGAAAAAGCGCCGTCTGGGGCGGAACCCAAAATTTCAACCAATCCGGTTGAGTTAAACCGGCGACATTCAACCACCCCCTCCCCTTCCCCAGGGAGAGGGGGGCAGAGGACTTATTGTTCCGGTATCCGGGCAGAATAACCTCATGGATAGAGAGAGCGGATGACAACCCCGACTGATGGATCCCAGCTGGGGTCTAATCCCCGTTGTGTGTGTGTGTGCGCGCACGCGTGTTTGTGTGTGGTTCCTACAAAAACACACACTAAAGGCACGGTGGACAGCTCTCAGCTCCCTCAGTGGGACGCGGACCGGTCCACGGCGTCCTGGTGAGCGGGGACCGCCGTGAGTACCCGGACCCGCTGGGACGAGACGCGGACCGTTTACAAACCGTGACTCCGTCGGAGACGGTCAGTCCCGACGGTCAGTCTCTCTCCGGTGATCCACGTTGAGGAACCTCCGCCCGTGTATATTTGGTCCTACGGCGTTATTGTGACTCTGGGTTATTTGTGGCGTCTCGGCTCCTTCCTCTGTGTTCTTCCAGGGCAGTCTGGGGCCTCGGAGTGCGGTCGGAGGAGACAGAGGCTGACGTGGTCTGCCGGGCGCTGCATAACAATAGGCTGGACCGGCGCCATCGCAGCAGGTTGGCAGTGGAGTGACGAGATGGCCGCGGACGCCAAGTTTACTGGATGCCTGCCTGGGCAGGGGACCAGACAGGTGGGGCAGGCCAGTGTGTGTGTGTGTGTGTGTGTGTGTGTGTGTGTAGGAACTCGCCTGCCCATTTCTTTTGACCTTCTGGTGTTGCTGAGCCAAACCCAGATGAGATTCTGCCAAATGAGACTGAGTCAGCAGCCGACGGAAAGAAACAAACTTCCAGGATCTATAGCAAGGAGGGCTTACGGATATTATTATTATTTTGATGACAGCAGACACTCTACGCTTCTACAAAATGCATCCACTCACTCCCTCGCTCATTTTCAGACATGTTAAGGCACAGGATTGATATTGTAAGAAATTATAGTGCTCCGTCCCGATGGGAAAATAAATAGGTAAATGCTGTACCTGCAACCTGCCACTGGAGGGCAGTGCAGTCCTTTCTTTCAAAGCCACATTACCCTGGGCTGCATGCAGGCACCCAGTTCTGCCACTAGATGTCAGCATAAATCGATTTAAAACCTAGCCGAATAAACGACTACTTCACTTAAGTGCTGTTCTTTTATCTTTTAGCCACAAGAGGGCGCTCGCCACCAAGACGTTTGTGGTTGTGCGTGACTGACGCAAAAGCCAGGGAGGCAGCATCCCCCCAAATGACACCATAACGCACATGAATCAAACCACTTCATATTTCATCCCACTGCTAGTCGGAAACTCGTTTGGCCACTTACTGGGAAGCCAGGCAGGAACCTCTCCATGTCGTTCAGGTCGATCCCATCGTCCTCCTCAAACTGACCTTTCATCATCCTGGGAGACGAGAGAGAGACGGGAGAGAGATGCAGAGCTAGTGAAGCAGAGAGACGAACGGGGCGGAGGAGAGCCGAGCAGAGCGGAGAGCAGAGATGGCTCACCCCTCTCTGTCGATGTGTGGGAGGTGCTTCGGCGTGCCCCGGAAGGGTTTCCTGTGGAACTGGCTGAAGTCCAGCTTCTCGGGCTGCATGTCCCACGTGGCACCCCTACAGGAGCAGGAGGTGGAGGAGGAGGAGGAGCAGGAGGTGGAGGAGGAGCAGGGGGTGGAGGGGCAGAGGGGACGGAACGACAGAGACAGACGGGGGGTTATAGACACTTAGTAGAATAACAGTGTTGACCTTCTAACCTCGCTAGACGCTGAGGTTCTACCCCCCTCCCGGGGGCTGTGGTCATTCACTTCTTCAGGATTTATCCTGAACTGGCAGTGCGGTGGCGGACAGAGCATCAGTGACCCCCCCCACCGGGGCGCTGCGCTGACGAATGATGCCAGGAGGGCTGTTGGGTGATCCCTGGTACAGACCTCCTGCTGTGATCGAGAGAGAGAGAGAGAGAGAGAGAGACAGAGCGCTAGGAGAGAGAGAGAGAGACAGACAGAGAGAGAGAGAGAGACAGACAGAGAGAGAGAGAGAGAGAGAGAGACAGACAGAGAGAGAGCGAGCGAGAGAGAGAGAGAGACAGACAGACAGACAGAGAGAGAGAGAGAGAGAGAGTGCTAGAAGAGAGAGAGTGCTAGGAGAGAGAGAGAGAGAGAGAGAGAGAGAGAGAGAGTGCTAGGAGAGAGAGAGAGTGCTAGGAGAGAGAGAGACAGAGAGCGAGACAGACAGAGAGACAGAGAGAGAGAGAGAGAGAGAGAGAGAGAGACAGAGAGAGAGAGAGAGAGAGAGAGAGAGAGAGACAGAGAGAGAGAGAGAGAGAGAGAGAGAGAGAGAGAGAGAGAGAGAGACAGGTCTGGGTGAAAGCACCCAGGCTGGGCCCAGGCTCCTCTGAAGTGGCGTGCGCATCGTCTAGAGGGGTTGAGAACAAAGCCACAGACCATTCGTAGCCTCTGTGACGGCTATCCGCGTCCTGCCGCGTCTGCCGAGCGCCGCCGAGGCCGGAACGCCGCGAGGAACGGTTGCAGCCGGCCCCCCGCGACGCTGGCTGACGTGGCGGAAAACGTCCCTCTCCGCTCGCTCTTCCCTGTGCCAGGCTGGCGGAGCCTAGCGTGCCGTTATCTGGCCTCTACGGAGAGGGTGCCGATTATGCGCCGTGGTCGTATTGTGACGTATACTGTATTTATGATGTCGGGAGTGAATGTACTGGACGGTAGTATAACTTAGACTACAGTTGGTCATTCATTCATTCACTAGGTATGCCCAGTAACGTAACGTCACTGCACCGAGCTAGCAAGCTAACGGTAGCTAACTTTAGGTATAGCTGGTTAGCTGCAGTACGTTACTACTAGTCTAATGGATGAACCACTGTAAGTTATAGCTTTAGCAAGCCGATAACAGAGGGAGTCTAGCTAGCAAAGAAGACATCTAGCACTAGATTTAAGTACTGTCAATGTTAACGAACAGGACTTATCGAGGTGCGCACAGCATGCATACCTGGGGTGGTAGAAGAGGACGAGGGAGTTGGTCTGTCTCGCACTTTGGGACTATCAAATGTAGTGCAAGTCCCAATTCTAATCTGATGGGTACCATTTAAAGCAATACATAGCGTTTTCTCCGGTTTTCTCGGAACTGCGCCCCATACAGGCTCTGTGAGTAAGTGCGCTGTCATACTGTCATAATGTTATCAGATTGTCTTTTTCTTTTTCTTGCTTCCTCCGTGATGTTTCACTTCGGTTTTCTCACCTCCGCCATGATATCATTGAGCTAAAAAACGCATGATATCCATAGATCTCATCAATTTGAAGAGTCGGGGTTGACCCTTCGCATGTAGTAGCGCTCGCTCAATCAACCTTCACGCTCGAACCTTTTGCCGTGTCTGCTATGTTTGTTCATTGATTGTAATCAACCATTCAACCATCCTGGAGCATCTTGTCCGCTACCATTGTTAGCTCAGTGGTATCGCAGCACCTTGGGTTCGAACCCCAGCCCCCCCAGCCCCCCCCTCCCCCGGACACGGCATACACACCCGTGAGAGTCCATGGTGTTGGCGGCCCAGATGTCTGTGCCCAGGATGTCCAAGGATGAGCCGTCCCGGGTCCCGTTCTAGAAGACACAACACAGCAGCGGCATTACAACAGGAGGCTAGAGGCCCAGTGGACGGCAATTCTCGCGATACTACCAGAGTCTGACCCACCGGAGCTGTGCACTGAGACAGCCAGGTCCTGAGAGACGGCTGGGCTACAGACAACCTCTGGGACTGAGGTAGCGACCCTACCAGGGGGTCTGAAGGGGCTACAGAGGGTATTGACTGTGTGGGACATGATGATACAGAGACAGGCTGGTCTTGGTGTTTATTACTGAAGAGGGCTTCTAAGCTTCTAAGTCAAGGCTAATGTCCACATTTCCTGCCGAGCCTCCGGTCAGGGGTCTTCGTCAGAGCCTTTACCCTGTAACATTGCCTGTGGTTGTGGTTATCATTTGATGGGATGAGCCCCACGCGGTCAGACCCCTCTACACGCTCCTGTAATACCCGCGCTGTGAGGCCCGACCCCAGCTACGACTGTGGAGAGAGAGCCTGTTGCAACACGCAGCGTGTGTTAAAAGGACATGAGTTCAGTCACTCCCGCTCCGTTTCTTCCAGGAGAGAGGAATGTCCTGGAGGGTGAGCCCAGATACAGGGACGATAGAAGAGAACAATGGTACAGTTACAGCAACACACACACACACACAGAGCGTTGGAACTAGGGTTGCAAAGGGGTGGAAAATTTCCGGTAAATTTCCGGAAACTTTCTAGGAAATTTCCCATGGGAAGTTAAACTCTGGAATTTTGGAAATGTTGACCTTTTTTGTAGCCTATAACAGCTTTTTTTTCAACAACTTTTTATTTTATTTTATACATTTATATTCGGATTTTATCCCATTTTCACACAATTTGGTAGCTGATTGACCCTGACCTAGTGTCCAGTTACCCTCTACTAACTGATACGTCACACAACCCGGCCGGTCAGCAGTGCGAAGGGGAGAGACGATTCCTTGACTCTCTCAGCTCGCAACCGTAATTCCAACACCAGTCAGGGTGTCTGTTGTGTGACGAACTCTCAAGCCAAGATTAAACTAACCACCCTTGTAGTGTTGTCAAAAATATCGATTTTTCGATTCATATCGATTCTGAATATTTAAAACAGTTTCAATACTAATTTCCCGCAATATCGATATTTTCCACACTATCGATACCAGCTGGCTTTCTCGCTCTGTCTTCTCTCCTACAGCGAGTTGTTCACACACAGGCGCACACACACACACAGGCACACACACACAGGCACACACACACAGGCACACACACGCTGCTGCTCTGCACACATGGCCCCGCCCCCTCCCCCTCACAGACCTGTCTTGTCAAATCCTCTCACTCGCTCCTAAGATGGCAAGTGCAGAGCCTCCGCGACTCGTGGATAAAGAAAACGGCAGAAGTGCTGTTTGGAAGTACTTCGGGTTTGAAGCAAATGACGAAGGAAAAGCTAAAGATGCCACGAAGCCCATTTGCAAGCGTTGTTCCAGAGTAGTGCCAGTGAAAGGTGCAAACACAACAAATTTAGCAAAACACCTGAAGGACCGACACGCGGATCTCTATAAAGAATTTAGAGAGGGTGACAGCTCCACTTTCAACATCACTGAAACATTAAACAAAATGGCCCAGTAAACTATTAACTTTAGTTTAATACATGAACTCTAGTTTAATACATCCATGAGCTTGCTATCGAAATGCCGCATTGACTGTGTGTGTGTGTGGGGGGGGGGTGGTAGATAAGATAGCTAACGTGAAGCAAAGCTAGCTAATCCCCCTCAAAGCTATCCAGCAATGGGCCAAAGCAGTCAATGTGGCGTCTGAATAGCTGAGGGGAATTAGCTAGCTAGCTACTAGCTAGCTCATGGATGTAAACTAGAGCTAGTTAGCTTAGCTTCGAGAATGGCTGTTGGGCTAACAGGAATCTTGAGTTAATGGTCAGTAAATCAACTTAGATGCTGTTATGCTTAACACACAGTACTATTAACTTTACTTAATTTCTAAGATTAGATTAGATAATAGAGTTATTTTTAAAGGTCGGATCTAAAGAGAAACCAAGGTTTTTAAAAGTGTGATATTTATCTTCTCTTATAGTACCAGAGAGAAGCTGAGGAGAATCGACCAGCAACAAAAGCGACACACACACAGCCTACCCTACTAGCTGTATTTGAACAACAAAGAAAGTATTGTGCAAAATCAAATGAAACCAAGAAACTGAACAGGGCTGTAGCAGAGTACATATGCATGGATCAGGTCCCCGTGTATACTGTTGAGAAACCTGGGTTCAGACAACTTCTTGGACAGTTAAATAACAAGTATGCCCTTCCTTCACGGAATCATTTCATGTACACTGAAATCCCCACCCTATACAATTAAACAAAAGATAAAATCATGGAGAGCCTTGGGGGGGAAACCCTTCTTTTCATGCACCACTGACCTGTGGACCAGCAGGGCCACATCCACATTCATGGCAGTAACTCTGCAGTTTATAACAGAATCCTGGGACATTCAGAGCTGGTGTTTGGGCTGTGTTGGGCTGCACTCAGAGCACACAGGGGACAGCTTGAGGGAGGCGTTGGAGGAGATGGTACATGAAACATGGGAGCTGGACATGTCAAATATGGCTGGCATCACCACTGATAATGCCTCAAATAACAAAAAACCATTTCAGCAGGACTTCACATGGGTCCCCTGCTTTGGGCACAACCTACACCTAGCCATTAGCAAGGGCCTGGATATAGACCGTGTGTCTGGAGCGCTGTCGAGGCTGAGGAAGACAGTCTGCTTTCAGCAGGTCAAAAAATCGAAAATGTTATGCCCTCAATGTTGTCAATTTCTCCCCGTGGTATCGAAAATGGTATCGAGTATCGATACTTTTCAAGGTATCGTATCGAAGTTAGAAATTCCAGTATCGTGACAACACTACACCCTTGGGGAGCGGTGGCCCAATAGACCCCTCCCTCTGGGATCCGGCCATACTCAGATCTGGCGAGACCGCCGGTCCCCGGTGGGCAGCTGCACCGGAACACGATGCATTAGACCACTACACCACCGCAGACCCCAATAACAGGGAACTTAAATGTAGCCTAGTTGGGGGAAAAAAACAACATAAAATGCAATTCTAGATCTTGCAGCATGATCTTGGTTGAAACTAAGGCTGTCCCCGACTGAATTTTGTGAGTGAAATCAGATTGGCCTGTTCCAACCAGAGATTCAACGTTCCTCCTTTCCCCCCCATATGTCTAATATGGAGGAAAAAGGAGGAACGCATGGTTGAATCTCTGGTTGGAATAGGCCATACGACCGCGGGAGTTGGGACAGCTGTCAAACTAACTCAAACTCGCAGGCAGCACAATAAAAGAAGCCAGTTTTTCTTGCTAAACGTCAATCATCTAGCCCACATTGTCCATCAACTTCCGATGCCCCCATGTTTTTATGCAGTTTCCCGTAGCCTACATTAGGGTTGGGTGATTTGACGATGGTCTCCTCAACTGCGCCTTTGAAAGCGTGCGCGAATACGCTCATGCGTTGGGCAGCACTCAACAACGATATGTTTTGGCTGTCACTGAAGCTTTTTTGCAGACGTTAGAGCTCAATATGTCTAAGGGAAATCAATATTTGTTCCAGCGTATATCTTAGTTAATACAAGAAGATTGATTCAGGAAAGCAGTTTTGTGTTGTGATATTGTTTGGTAAATGCACATGATTGCTGGCGCACAGCGGAGGGGAGAAGGATTCCCTGCTTTCTTCCCTCCTCTACATCAGTCCTAAGTCTCCTTTTACTGCACAACTAATAGCTCCAGTAATAGTCTAGGTCTAAAACGCATAATTGGCCTGTCCTCTATAAATCACAAGGCAGGTGAGTGGTCTGTCCTGTATAAATCACAAGGCAGGTGAGTGGTCTTAGCCCACCAACACACCTTGACAGCGGAGAAAAAAAACGACTAGTCAACTTCAAGAATCTGTGTCGACTTAAGGTTCTCCGACTGAAGATTAATGGAAATTCAGTTGAATTTCAACTCAGCACAGTGCATTCCTCCATCACATGCACAGCTAATTCCTAGCATCCTGCACACTAAGAGAGCTGTAGAATCCATTAAAGTTCTACTCACAAATAGATTAAGTCAAAAATCTAATTCAAAAAAAGAAATTATTAGAAATGTTGCCTACATATCTGCTATGACATAATAACATGTTTGTATTTGTGTCTGTATATGACAAGGTAAATAAAGTTGCTATAAATAACCCCAAAATTTCCAGTTTATTCCTGTTAATTCCCATGGAAAGTTTCCAACTTTGAATATTCTTGGAATTTTGCAAACTTACTTGCAACACACACACACACACCTTTGCAACACATGCATCCACGCACACACACACACACACACACACACACACACACGTGAGCAGAAGGAGTTTGAGAGTGAGTTTACCTGCACCGGAGCCCTGAACTGGCTGTTGCGTCCTCGGCTGCCGGACCTGGAGCCAGACCCGGGCCGTGACCCTGAGCTGGGCCTCGAACCCGTGCTGCCATTACTGCTGTGCTCCCACTCATCCTGGGGAGGGAGGGAGAGGAGGGAGGTGGACAAACTAGAACACCATTGCCATATCAACTTGTAACCCCAGTGCATAAATGGATATACTGTAGATGGGAATAAGTGTGTGAGTGTGTGTGTGTGTGTGTGTGTGTGTGTGTGTGTGTTAGGGCTGTCAACTGAGCTCAGAAATGATATTCAACTTTCTCTCAAATATTTTCCAAAAATCCAATATATTCGATTTTTGGTATTATCATAGGCCTATATCGAAAAGGCATAGAAAATCCGCATATAATGGGGAACTGGTCAGTACCGGTTCTAACCACAAGAGGGTGCTCGCCACCTATTGTCAAGAACAAGACAAACAGTAACGTGAACTAATATTTCAAGTGTTCACGGGATTCAAGTAATACCCAGTCAACATGGGTGACATTTAGTGCAAAGAGGGTACTTTTATTAGGCCTATAACCGAGCCAACTGAAAAAACAACAAGAGGAATAGCCCTATAGGGCAGGTCCACTTAATCAGATTCAGTGCTGGTTTACAATGTCTGCCGAGAAGATGTGCTTGTATCTTATAGAAGAAAGGCATTTCCTTGCCATCTAGATAGATAAGATACTGTTCATACAGTTTGGTAGTTTTTTTGGCCATGTTGAACAGAATGGAGAATGTGTTTTGGCATGATTGGAAGATGGACGGGACTCGGGAGACTGTGTGGCGTGCGCTGCTTTGCTGTAGCCTACAGTACTAATCAAATCTACATTTGAAGAGCAATTTTTCCCCAAAGTAGGCAACTACAGTAGTGTGTGTGTGTGTGTGTGTGTGTGTGTGTGTGTGTGTGTGTGTGTGTGAGTGCCTCTACGGACAGTGTGAGAAGCCCCTCCATGAGGAATATCCCATCATCCCCTAGGAGAGTGCTGCTGACAGGGCAGGTAACCCATGGCAACCACAGCTCCCGTGGTCACCCTGTGTGCGTGCGTGTGTGTGTGTGTGTGTGTGTGTGTGTGTGTGCGCGCTGCTGAGTGCGGCATTCTGGGAGAAGGCTGCATGAAAGCAGCTGTGCTTTGGATGAATGGTCCCAGACACCCAGAGCCCATCTACAGCACACAGACTGCCTGCTTGGCCGGCTCTAACAAGGGAAGGAACCTCTAGAACCTCTCCCTCTGGCGCTCGTCTTGTCTGTCTGTGTGCATTTTGTGTGTGTTCCTCATGGGCAGTTTGAGGGTGAACCCTGACCCAGGGTGAGCAGGCCTCTCAAGCTTCTGCTCACCAAATTCACACACACACACACGCACACACACACGCACACACACTCACACATAGCTGTGAGAGCCGAGAGTAGAGAAAAATCAATACAGCCCCCTAGGGCAAGATCAGAATGTGAATACCACCGTGTGTCCGAGTGTCGTGACTGTGCAGATGAGCTGGAACAAACAAAAGGCGAGGTGTAAATTACACCGACTGCACCCTAATCTGGACAGGTCATCGGCAGCAAGACGTTAATTACAGTGTGCAAACGAGGACTTTAACCCGAGCCCCGCTGCCCTATTCAGCTAGCAGGACGACTGCACTGTACGCGGTGTAGGTTTGCATCTTCAACCTCAGCAACGATGGCCGACGGGCAGCGCTGCACGTCGAATCAAACGTCGGGTCTGCGGCCCGTGTACGTAACCTTGGCTGTCATTGAGTTCTTGTTTCCCTCGATCAATGGGGGCAGAGTGGGGGGTGGGTATTGGAAATACGGGGGGCTAACCAGGCCAGAACGTACTGTACACGCACACGCACACACACACAGGACTCACTGGTTTGGACGAGCCCCTCCCCCGCGAAGATGACCAGCTCCCGTCTTTCTTGTCGTTGCAGTCCTCAGTCCACTGGTTTATAGAGAGGGGGTGAGAGAGAGAGAGAGAGAGAGAGAGAGAGAGAGAGAGAGAAAGAGAGAGAGACAGAGAGAGAGAGAGAGAGAGACAGAGAGAGACAGAGAGAGAGAGAGAGAGAGAGAGGGTACAGTTACAGGTTGACCGGAAAATAAACATATTATGAAATACATGATGGCACATCACACACACATCCACATCTCTATCTACTGTATGGTGACTTCTGTTGAGCGGACCGAGGCAGGACACAGGTGCTAAAGCAGAACGCTAGTCTGACCATATCACACAGTCAGACACTTTCAATTACGTCACGGCATTCGAATCGCTTCTCCTCCACCCTTTTGGTTCCAGATGGTGAGTTATCAGCTTACTGGAGCGTCTCGGTGGTGTTGTGCGTGTCCAGCTGCCCGTGCAGTCCCATGGGGTAAACTAGCCCAGTTCTTCTCATGGGGGCTGTGAGGTGTAGTATGTCCCAATACATAGTACGCTACATGCAGTAGGGCAAAAATACCAGGATGTCCTGCTACATCCGGTCATATTTTGCAATATGCAAGCCAGCACACTTTTCTGGCTATTCTGACTCACAATCCTGTGTGCAGCGGAAATTACGTCACATGTGCAAGTCACGACAGCTGTGGAGAAACACGCTTTATGGACTGCGACAGATGTGGACACATTTCAAAGCGACAGAGTGGTATGTCTCAATTGTATACATACTGTGGTATGGGACTGGGGCTTCTTAAGCATTTAGCATTAGCATCAGTGTGCTAACCTGTGAGATGTGGGACTGGGGCTTCTTTAGTGTTTAGCATCAGTGTGCTAACCTGTGAGATGTGGAACTTGGGCTTCTTTAGTGTTTAGCGTTAGCATCAGTGGAAGCTAACCTGTGAGATGTGGGACTGGGGCTTCTTTAGCATTTAGCGTTAGCATCAGTGGAAGCTAACCTGTGAGATGTGGGACTGGGGCTTGTCCCCGTCCGCTTCCGTCTCACTCTTGTCTCCCAGCAGGCCTTGCACCTGGTACTCCAGGACGTAGCTGTCGATGAAGCGCTCAAGCTCCTCGATCTCCTGTGAGCGCGTGCTACCCGCCTCCGAGGATGCCGACGCCACTGACGAGTTCTCCATGGCAACCGGGCCCAGCGGGGGAGGGAAGGAGGGGCAGGACCTGCAGAGAGAAGGGGGGGGGGGGTGGGGGGGGGGGCGCGTTAGGGAGGTCAAGATGGAATAATACTGTGTTCCTTTTGCCTCAGAAGTCAGAGGCAGGAGTACGTCACGTCACACCTGACCCCATTCTGATAAAAGTCGCTAGATGCCAGCTGATCTCACTTAGTAATACCAATTCCAGCCAAGTTAGCCTTTTCAGCAATACCAGTTGATAACGCACTATGTGGTATTTTGCGCATACAAAGAATATGTCCACAGACAGTTGGACAGTACTGTGTGTTTGACTGATTTAATGAGACCCAAATAAGACTAAGTGCTTTAAACAATTACTACAGCATCACTGCACGGAGCTGTTATGCTGATTTTGAGGTCAGAATTGTGGTCGGGTCAGGTCGGGGAAGGTGAGTTTCCTGACTTTCCAAGTCGGAAATACGACTTCAGGGGGCATTCCAGTTGGAAAGTCTGACTTCCCAGTGCAAATGGAACACACCATAATACAAGGCAGCAGAAGTCATCACTGTCTAATTCAAAAACCCAGGTTTCAAGATTCAACCATATTACCAAAATATTACCAATATATTGCAGCTGAGAGAACTTTGTAAAGTCGATTACTGTCTCATAAGAACGTCCTGACCTGAGCATTCACTCTTTGACCTCTCTCTCTGTGACGATAAGCAGGACAATCAACCCCTCCCACTGACTTCTGGGGCGGCAAGGCGCTGGCACTACTCCACCACCAGGGGCACCAGTACTGTTTACCGAACTACACTGGTTTACGGTCCTACACCAAACGCAACAGCAGTCCTGTGGGGTCAGTCTCACCCACAGAGTTATTATAATGGTCTAACCGCATGGTTGTTCTCACAGGACAAGATAGGATAGCAGCTCGGATAGCAGCTCAGATCCTCGACCTCCCTGGCGCTGTGGAAGCTTCTTGCCCGTTTCTCTCGACTTCCTCCATACTGGCTGACTCTACCCTCCTATCGTCCTCCTCTCTGCTGTCTCTCTCCAGTTCTACCCCTTTTCAACTGACTTCTCAAACATCTGTCCCTCTTGCTTTCTGTCCTCTTGTTAGTGATGTGCCTTCAAGTGTATGCATGTGTGTGTGTGTGTGTGTGTTAGGGGTGGGTTCTTCTTAGCAAATAAACAATTCAGTGCAGATGCTAGGTTGTTGTGCTCCCTGAAGTAATGGAAACAAAACTCTCTCTCTGAATGAATAGCAAATGTAAACATTAACCTTAGTCAAGTGTTTATTTACACCGAGCTTCTCTGCAGGGGAAGTTTACGTTTACGGTCGGGAGAAAGGGAACACTTGATTTGTCTCAAAAGAAAAAAACTTCCCTCTTCCCAATCCATCCACATCATAGTACAGACAAACCGGACGGAGCCAAGAAAGAAATCAAATAGACCTGTTCCTAATCATACAATACAGTACTGGCAAGCTACGCAATCCAGCTTTATTATCTGAGCTTTTTATTTATTTATCGGAGCTAATCTTAACGCTATCGGATTTATCTGTATGACGTCATAATTCCTGATATCGGCCTGATAATTATCCGTCCGATATTTATTGTGCATCCCTAATTGGAATGGGGGCTAAATTATATATTAGCGTCAAAATCAATGGAATTGTAGTCTTTCCTATTTTTCATTCAAATAAATTGAAATCTTTCAAATGTCGGCCAACAAACGCTTAATCAATTAATCGTTCATAACACCCACTGATTAATTGACTGAAAAATGTGAGTTGTGCACATCCCTAGTGTGTGTGTGTGTGTGTACGTACTGTAGTAGTCACATGACACCTGCATAGCTAATAAGGAGGGGAAGAGAGGCGTAACTCTGTTAAGCTCCTTTACATCACTGCTTGATCACCAGCCATGCAAAGAGGATTAACCTCTGGACTGGGCCAGGAGACATGATGCTGTACTGCCGCAGTGCTGTTAAGCGTGTGCACTTACAGGCCAGAGCCTTTGTTTTGAGTTGTGGCATAATGGCCTTGGTGTGCATGTAGGCTAAGCATTAGGCTAAGTCAGATGGCTAATAATAACTACTGCAATGGCAGCATCTTTTAATTGGCACACGTGCAGAACGTAGCCTACACAGCTAGATCTTGGTTCAAATATGTCCGTCCAGCTAAGAGGGGTAGGCAGGGAAAGGATGTGGGTCTGACACCGAGTTGCCTGGGTTGTGCCAGCTCAGCTCAGCCAAGCCTGAGCCAGAGGAGACGTCTGATTGTTTGCAGACAGACAATCGTTGACACCAGACTTGGCAGAGGGACAAGCATTCCCTCCCATTACAGAAGCAGGTTGGGATTCTAGCTGGAGTGGACTGGAGTCCTATACAACACCATGTAGCTACATTCACTGTGGGCAAGAACTCACACCATCACACGCCCATAAACAGAGGTTTGTCGGGTGTCTTGGTGCTACAGAACAAACTGAAGAGAAATCCAAAGCTGGGGCTAAATGATCGCTGACTGGGGAATCGATGCCTTTTCTTGGAGGTGAGCTGATTGGTTGATACAATCGATACAGCCTACCCTTACAAGCAACAGCGCCGGCATTTAGCACATTAACTTGATCTAATTCAGATCATGAGATCAAATGTGCCTCATTGTTCTTCCAATGATCACCGGCCCTCATCTCACCATGCACTCCGACGGTACCACTTCATCAAGCGATTCAACTTCCAACATCCTCCAAACAAAGCACGGAGGTCCCTAACGATGACTCGATGGTCCTCAGTAGAGATCGTAGGGCTGAGTGACGCTTCCACTGTAAACACACACAGCCACCATCATGTCCTTCAACTGCTGTCATTGACATGTACAGGCCAGTGTTTCTGCTACTGCTGTAACAGCCCAACCAGGGCTGAAAATGAACACCTGCCACCGGCCAAATGCAGGTCAAATTTCCAATTGGCGACTAGATTTCTGAAGGCTATCTGAATAAAAAATTAAGTTAAAAAATTAACTTGGCCGGTAGATTTTTTCATCTACAGTCCCCTTGGCTAATTTTCACCCCTGAGCCCAACCGGTATATTAGTCTCTCTAAGGCAGCCATGTCTCTGTCTGCTCCCTAACCTTAAACGTGGTGGTGCGCGACGGTTCTTGCATGAAAATAACATGCACATTACTGAATGTTGTCATTATTAGTGACCTGTGATTATCTTTGAGCCTGCGGTCAAATCTTCCCCCATCACTGTTTGCTTACATGACAAACGCATACATAGCTATGTAGCAGAAGCAGTCGGGTTCAACAGCAAACTACCATGTATGAAGGAGAACTTTATGACGAGAAGCTCGAGTCTTAAAGGAAAATGCTCGTTTTTGACAACCTGGACCTTATTTACGACATATTATAAGAAGTTTGACTCACCGAGATCACTTTTGTGTAGTTCGGAGGCCTGTAGAAGAAATTTAAAATCCAGCGCGAGCCAGTATATCCATGTAATGGCGTCGGACGGGGCAACGGGAATGCAGTTTCTCAAAATCCATTTTCGGCCGCTAAACGGTTGTTTTCATCAATCAGATTGGATGAATCGACAGTTGAGATTCCTCAACGCGAGCCATTGTTGTTTTCGTTTTCAAATACGTGGTCTGTAGCCTCTGTAATATGATCTTTACACGCCTTTCCCCACTTGCTCCAGCACGCATGCGCACAGGCCAGCGTGCAGACTGGCTATTCTCCGGCTCACATTCTCTGCGCTACGATCGTTGTTGGTGCCGAGAATATTGTCGTCGTCATTCGTCAGCAACAATCCGATCGTAGCGCAGAGAATGTGAGGGAGAATAGCCAGTCTACGCGCTGGCCTGTGCGCATGCGTGCTGGAGCAAGTGGGGAAAGGCGTGTAAAGATCATATTACAGAGGCTAAAGACCACGTATTTGAAAACGAAAACAACAATGGCTCGCGTTGAGGAATCTCAACTGTCGATTCATCCAATCTGATTGATGAAAACAACCGTTTAGCGGCCGAAAATGGATTTTGAGAAACTGCATTCCCGTTGCCCCGTCCGACGCCATTACATGGATATACTGGCTCGCGCTGGATTTTAAATTCCTTCTACAGGCCTCCGAACAACACAAAAGTGATCTCGGTGAGTCAAACTTCTTATAATATGTCGTAAATAAGGTCCAGGTTGTCAAAAACGAGCATTTTCCTTTAAAGGTATTACAAGCCCCCGAGCTGTACAGAGGAAGACATCTGTTGCAGAGGCTCAACCCGGTGTGTGTGTGTGTGTGTGTGTGTGCGTGTGTGTGTACCGAGTGACTGCACTAACCTCCACCTACCTCCCTCCCCCAGTCTGACAGAGGGCAGCTAGCTGAGTAATGTGTGTTATTGCTGGTTTACAGCGGACTGTGTGCTGCTGGGTCTCCCGGCCCGGCCGAGGGAGTTATTTACGTTACCCTAACGGTAACCCAACAGGTTACTGAAACCAAAGCCTCTTGGCCTACCGCCATTCCATCAGCAGACTGTGAGCGGCGGCTGAGAGGTGTGCAAATGAGCTGAAAAACGTGAAAACAGAGAGAGAGAGAGAGAGAGTGAGAGTGAGAGAGAGAGACAGAGAGAGAGTGAGAGAGAGACAGAGGGAGAGAGACAGAGACAGAGAGAGAGAGAGGAGGAGAGAGAGAGAGAGAGAGAGAAGCTCTGGAGACACGCAGTTGAGGGAGATGGAAGAAAGAGATTCTACAATGCACCAAATGCGCCACAGAGAGACAGAGATAGAGAAAGAAAGATAAAAAGAGGGACAGGGCGAGAGACAAACAGTGACAGAGAGAATAAGTGTAGTGCATTCCTATAGGGAGAGAGAGAGAGAGAGAGAGAGAGAGAGAGAGAGAGAGAGAGAGCTTCCCTCAGTGCTTTGTGGTTCTCTCTCAGTGCTTTGTTGTAGCAAACGGGACACTGTGAAATTCCATGTGGCGAGTGTGTAGATGTGTGTGTGTAGAGCCAGAGCCACGTGGTTGGCTAGGCAACCCCACCCACCCCCCCACCTCTCCTACCCCACAAGGCCCAGCTGTTCCCACAACGAGCCGCCACGCCCTGCCCTACACTCACTACTACTACACTACAACACCAGCGCAGAGTAAACGTACAGTAACCCCTACGTAAGCACGCTGGATGAGCTAGCAGCAGGCAGGTGGAACAGCCCGTCACACACACACACGGCCGCACACACACACACGGCCGCACACACACACGGCGTGGTGGTCACGCGCTCTTTGTCTGAGACACACACGGTCTGCTGGAGAGGTAGGAGGGGAGGGACAGACGGAGAACGACACCAACAACAGCCCGGAACAAAGATGGACGAAGCTAGCTTTGTTTGCCGGTAGATAAGAGCGCACTGCGCGGTATTTTGCGCGTACAAGAGGCAGCGATGTCCTCGGAACAGTTGGGGAATACTGCGTACGACTGATTTAATGACACACAAATAGACAGAAATGCTGATAAAACAGTATTAGAGTTTCACTTAGTTATACAGGGAGCTGCCTGGTGCCGTCTTGTTCACGACTTCCAGAGCGAACTAGGGGTACACAGTAGGGAGGTACGGGTTCACGCGTGAAGAAAACAAGCCGTGAGGGGCGTTCCAGTTCAAACTGCGAGTAGTATCTCGTAAATTACGACTTCCTGGGCCAAACGGAACGCAGCAACTCTGTCCTCTGACCTCTGCTAGATCAAGACTCGACATTGTGCAGCCTATGGCATCGACTGAATCGCAGAATCTAGCAGACTTATTTATTCAAACATTTAGAATATGTTTGTTCTTTAACACTGAACAGACAGGCTAACAATAGCAGTAGGTTTAACCTGCTTAAAAGCACTGTGAATGAACTAATAAACTATGAACTATTCTGAGCTAAAAATCCAGGCCTGTGAGGCTGTGACATCCCCGCCCCTTGATGACCATCATGTCACCCTACCTACAGTACATTGTCAGCTGCCTAGTCTGGTCATGGGTTGCCTCTCCTGCCTATATCGGCCTACATACTGTGTGTGTGTGTGTGTCTGTGTGCCCACAGTCTGAATGCCTGGTGACATTACAGTCTAGTTCTACCAAGGAACAGTCTCCTATGAGCCAGCAGAGCAGATATTCCCTTACAGCATGGAGAGGACGGAAGGTGCTGGATTCAATCAGCAGCAGAGTTTGGGGCGCTGCAGGGAGAAGCAGATCTAGCTCTATCGGGAGGAAACTGAATAATGTGCTCAAACTGGAGATAAGCGTTCATGATGTAGTTACAGCCAGGCAGACACACACACTGCTGATCGAGTCCGAGTCTCATATATAGGCCTATATTCTTCGCTAGTAGTTCTGACTGAGCTCACTTTTCACAATCGCGGGAAATCTCCTGACTTGACACAAAATGGATGTGAAGACAAAATGTTTAAGATACTGATAACCTGTCTATTAATTATCCTGATTTCTAGTGGTCCAAATCATGGGCAATGCAAGAAAGAGGGATGGGCTGCACTTGAAACTGGCTATCAAACACATTTGGAGAGGATTTGAATCGCTATTTTTATTCTAAATATTTAGCATTTTGGCACTGGTGATTCTCCTTTGGCTCTGGCTAAAATCTATTTGGGGGGCGCCAAAAATTCCTCTCTGCAGGAAAAACCCTGCGGTTGAGAAACGACAGGGATGCAAACCCGAGCGCGCTCATTGTGAGAGTGGGCCTGGACACAGGAAGTGACCACTGTGGGGTGAGGTCACGTGACCCAGCTCGGAGGAGGAAACTGGAGCCATATGCAGCCTCCACGTTCAGAAACTCAGTTATACATGGCCTTGACTGCATAATTACATTTTGCCGTGTGTGTGTGTGTGTGTGTGTGTGTGTGTGTGGGTGGATGGAGGGGGATGCTGTAACTCCCAGTTATAAAGGCTTCTCCAGATCGTGAGGTGAATCTGGATTCTATCCTGGCAGAGGATCGTGACGGAGGGTACAAAGGGAGCGGGAAGTGGCTGAGCTGCTCTGACAGACAAACTTCCACTAGATCATAGTTAGAGAGACGAACTCTCTACCGCAAGCAGGACAGACGGGACATATGGACACATAGTGACACAGACCACATACACACACGCGCGCGCACATCAGCACTTTGAGAGTGTCTCACAATGAAGAGTGCTTTATAAATACAAGTTAAATAATTTATGAAGATTATTATTATTACACAATACACACACACTCAATGGCTCACACGTAACACCAGTTACACACTTGTTTGTCATTACCTGTGCAATTACACTAAATAAACGCCTGCAGTGATTGGCTACCGCATAAAGGAACATCAATCATGACCAATGGTGAGGGAGGGCGGCAGACTGCAAATGGAGAAGTAAGTGACGAGTGATTTGGGCCTACAGTATAAACAGGTTATAGAACACTGGTTATCGTCTCCTGTGACAATTCAACGTTGATACATCACCACGTTACACAGCAGTGAAGACAGAGCCAGAGTGGACGTGTCTCTCTCTACCCAGACACTCCTGGGCGTCACGCTGATGCTGCACCGAGCGCAGAGAGGCCGGGGCTAATCTGGAACACTGAATGCTAGCGCCTGGCTAACACACTGTGGCATCTTTAAATAGCCCCAGCTTCTGACATTTTGGAATGAGGCAGCTGGGTTGGACAGCGTACGTACAACCACAGGATTGGGCAGGGTTGGGTTGGGCTGGACTACGCTAGGCTTGGCTGGACTTGACAGACTGGGCTGGGCTCGGGAAGCCTTTGCAAACTTGATAAAAACCGGCAACCCCAGCCATAAGCTAAAGACTAAAGGATGGGGTTGGTTGGGGAACTGTGGCTTAACCACGGTCATACATCACCAATCTGAGCTATGGCTGCCTCCGTCATTTGAAGTTATCGCTAGCTACTGTAGCACACAGTCATGATAAGCTGAAGACATTTGGAATGGCAGGATATTTCAAGCACATCGCTTCTCAAACCTAAAGGTCCACAGCCACGGGTAAAGCCTGTTGGTGGATGGCATGGCTACTGGCTACGATAGCCAGCATCGTTCATGCTGGGGGCAGAAAACAGTCAACATACAAGTCCTCTCCCAGCGCACGGCGCCGTCTCAAACCCATGACCAGTTTGCTTGATAATGCCGTCTGAGCCTGTGTACTTACTTGCTCAAGTTAACAGGCTGGTTCAAAGGTTCACTGCTCTGCTTGAAAGAGTAGTGACAAATCTCTGACTTGGTACACACAGCTGATCCTCACCCAAACACAGATGGTGTCCTGACAAATAAACACATACACAAGAACACAAGCGAGCACGCATGCACGCGCGCGCACACACACACACAGTACACGCACACACACACGGGGCACACAAATAAATGGTGGTGGTAGTGAAACAAAGGAAGGCCCTCCATTGCCAGCACAATCCACAACACAATATATAGTGGTGCATCACTCTAGAGATGTCTCCCAGCCAGTCATTACTGCAAACAGAGCAGGCAGCTCAGTCATTTTCAAGGTTGATGCTACAGTACACACACACACACGCATGCTTGCACACACACAACACACACACCACATGATTGAAGAGTAAACAGAGTTGTATACTACAGTACATAGTACACCTGGCAGCCTGAATTGTGTGCAGTAGTGGGGGAAGGTATGGCCGGACAGTTTATTGTGCAGGTCAGGACTCGGGACAAACCACAAACTTAGCATAACGCCTGGCGACGGCCGCAAAGAGGACGGGGAGGACAGACGCTTCATCCGGACCCGGCCAAACGTTTGTCTGACAAAATGCACACGTGGCCAAATCAAATCTGCACCCCCCCCCCTCGCTGGACTGACACTCCGGTGGGAACTGGCGGGAGGGTGTGTGAGAGAGAGAGAGAGAGAGACAGAGAGAGAGAGGGGAGCATGACATGAATACAAGCCCCCAGGGTTCGAACTCAAAAGTGAGCCCTATTGAACCGCGCCATCTTGGCAAATTCCGCGCCGTTTGACGTTATGTCCAGGTGACTTTTGTGCTTTTGAGATGAATATGACAGCAGGTTAGAATAGGCCTGGAGACGAGTAGAGACACCGGCAGTCACGGTCATACAGAAGGACTTGTAGGGTGACAAGGGACAGACAGGCACAGGGAGAGGACCCCACCCCACGCTCACAGGCTTGGGTGATGATGCTGATGGGAGAGGGGGGGGGGGGGGGGGTGCGCCAATACAATAGGAGCAATTGTCCCCCTGGTTTGACCCGATAGGGAGTTATGAGCAGGCAGGTCATGCAAGCCTGGTAGAGTTTCCCTCACTAGTAGACAAAGCTTCTGCACTGACACACAGGGTCTTGTCGCACAACAAGGCCTGCATATGCATATGCCTGATGTCATGTGTGTACACACACAGAGCAGGATTTCGGACACCTCAAAAAAGCTTCCCGTCAGCAAAGGAGAATGAGAGGGGAACAAAGGTCTGACCGACTGCCTGGCCTGCACTACACGCTGGCCGGCCGAGTCAATAACATGCAGCACTCCTGGTCCCAGCCAGTGATAGCAGTAAAATGGTAAATGGACTGCACTTATATTAGCCTTAGCGGCACTCAAAGCGCTTTACAATGGCCTATCATTCACCCATTCACACACACATTCACACAACAATGGCGGTAGCTGCCATGCAAGGTGCTAACCTGCTCATTGGGAGCAATTTGGGGTTAGGTGTCTTGCTCAAGGACACTTCGACATGTGTACAGTCGGAGCTGGGATTCGAACCACTGACCGTTCGATCACTGAACGACCCGCTCTACCAACTGAGCTACAGCCGCCCCTGTAGTCAGTAGTCATCCATTCAGACGCTGAAATACTGCATGGACTCTTGAGAGTTCTGCCCCAAATCGTAGCCTGAAGCACAGAAGAGGAGTCAGGCTACTGGACATAATGAGTTCATACCGTACATCCCCACCTGGATCTGGGACTAGGGTAGGCAGCCTTTCCCATGCCTTTAAACGTTGTCAGACTACTTTACTCAAGCTAAAATCTGTTCCTTTACTGGTATGTTTTCCAGTTTAATAACCCTATACTCTCTTTATCTGACACAGCAGACTGTGCACTTCTAAAGCTTCCACCTCACCCAGTGGGAGCCCTATATTTCAGTCTAGCCCTTAGTAACAGTAAGTAGCTGATCCATCCTTGTGGACATCCAGCTTGGCACAGTGGCAAACGCCAAACCGCCACACCGGACCAATAGGAAAAGGCAACAGTAACATTTTGGAGGGATCTTCTAGAGGCCATCTTCATAACAGTGACTGATATGATGTATGACCTCCAGGGTCGAGGTCATGGTCCCTTAGAATCCATTAGACCTATATAATAAAAAAAAAAAATCAATGCAGCACAGTGATCATAGCGCAGGGTAGTCAGATAACAGCTGCAGCAGCCCAGGCTGAGTGGACTCTGCTGAGACCATGATCAAACTGTCTAGACTCAGACAAAGAGAGAGACCATTGGTGCATTTCAATCATTTCTACAAATCCCGCTCTCTGTACCCAAGCCTTCAACTTCATAATCTAGGCTACATCAGTTATTTCACAAACCAGCCAAGATCGAAAGATCATCTGTCAAGTCAGAGTCTTAACTCTGATGAACTTCATTTGTGAACTAAAGACTAACACACTGTTATCAACAAGGAGGTTCTTCCTGGAATCTCACATTCACATGCTGGACAGGCCTAACAGCTAGAGTGTAATGTGTACGTCGGGCTGTCAACAGACTGAATTGCTCACACTGAGAGATGGAAGGAAAGCAAAAAAGCGTTTAACATTCAACCCATAATGGAGTCCCTGTTGGATATTCACCAGGCAATTCAAGCGCTGTATTTTCTCAATATAAGCGATGCTTTAAAAATGGGCCAGGACAGCCCGGCCCTTGCGTTGTCCTGCCAGGCCTGTGCGCTCCATCAGAAAAAGGCCTCAGCTAGACCAGGCCGTGTTTGATACACACTGAGGTTTTCACATGTCAACCACTAGCCGGCCGGCCTACAATTAGTCTCTTCAGCATTCTGATAACTTTATACTGTAAATAATCCTACTGAAAACAATCTCTTAAGTGACAATAATATGGCAGGGGAGACGCTGGTTAAACCTGACCTGCCACTTACACGGCCAACAAGCACTCATACTTTGTGAGGCGCTGTCCATATCAATGTCTTCAGATGCTGGTGTTGGGTAGGGTGGACGTTACAATAGTACCAGCGCCGTTGCCATTCTGCTTATGCCATGCTTTGGTTTATTTTAAAGTAAAAAAACAACAAAAATAAACATAAATTCCCCTACTGGCACAGACAACAAAACATAACCCCAGTATAACGTTCAATAACTATAGAGGATAAATACACAGTCAAGTCAACGACTTAATTCCACTGTGCTGACTCTTAATCAATCAGGAGCAGGAGACCTGATCAAACGCATCACCCACCCACCCGTGACTCCTTGGCATACAGTTGCATAGGTACACAGACTTTGGTTAAAATACCTGTCCCTATAAGTCAGCGTGCCTGTATATTTGTATGCTACTTGTTCTTAATAAAAGCTGGCCTTCAACCTGTGTTAAGAGATCCATGAGGGCTTGTATGGACATGTTGGCATTCCTTGAAATTTCACTTGATTAGCGTCACTCAGATGCATCCTCCTCACTGAAGGAATGGCCGGAATGTCAGCTAGCAACTGAATAATCTAGGCTGATATATTGAAGTGATGATGAAACCAATCACACTTATTTCTGGTCACTTTTCCGTCATTATTCTCTCTATTAGAATCATCTGCACACAGAATAACAAATGTGTCTTGATGATTTTTCAGCGCTATATCATTGGTAGGATTTCTTTTGGGTTATCACATGAATTTAGCACTACCGTTAACTACATTATTCTGCCCCAGTCTCAGCTGACCACTGTACTAAACTGGTAAATTACGTGAAGTACACTGTGGTACACTTACAGTTTTTCCATAATGCTCCAACGGATTCTGTTTCAAGTAGTCAGGCAATACACATAAAATATATCCTCTCATTCACTTTGAAAATAGACTGGTGGGCCGAATTTGAAAGATAACGGTCATTCTTTGTTTTAACGGTCATTCCTTGTTTTAACGGTCATTCTTTGTTTTAACGGTCATTCTTTGTTTTAACGGTCATTCTTTGTTTTAACGGTCATTCCTTGTTTTAAACCAAAACATGTCATGCGCGAGCCACGTCGAGGGTTCTAAGAACGTGTGAACATTCTCAATTCTGCTTACAGGTAAATCGTGTCCGAAACATTGTTTGCATCACTGCTATATTTACTCATTACTGCTATATTTACTCATTACTGCTATATTTACTCATTACTGCTATATTTACTCATTACTGCTATATTTACTCATCACTGCTATATTTACTCATTACTGCTATATTTACTCATCACTGCTATATTTACTCATTACTGCTATATTTACTCATTACTGCTATATTTACTCATCACTGCTATATTTACTGCTCCTCTTTCATGTCAAGCTGTTAAGGTTTCGCTACACATCCCAAAACAATGCTGTAGTTGGCCTAGTCTGCTAACTACCACCACACTGAGAAACAACCACCACACTGAGAAACAACCACCACACTGAGACATCTCTCCCTGAGTTCACGTTATTCTGTCTAGAAATCACGCGCACACATCTGTCCGCCCTGGTTCCCTGGTTCCCTAGTTCCCTGGTTTCCCTAGTTCCCTGGTTCCCCTAGTTCCCTGGTCCCCTAGTTCCCCGGTTCCCTGGTTCCCCTGGTTCCCTAGTTCCCTGGTTCCCCTAGTTCCCTGGTTCCCTAGTCCCCCGGTTCCCTGGTTCCAGTCATGCTTCCAGCTCCACGCCCTGCTACGTTCTGCAGCCTAACAAAGGTGCTGCAGCACTGAGCCGCTGCTTGACTCAACCCAGCTGGCTAACCGGTCACACACTCGCAACCAACACGGATCACTACACTAGCGACTGGGATGTAATGGTCAACTAACGAATGGCGTGATCTAATGCAGAGTGGCCAGTATAGTGAACCAGCAAGCAGCCCAACTGAGTGAACAGCCTAACATCGTAGCTAACGTGAGCTAATCATGTCAACAGGTCTGACTGTCCAGGTTTGGAACACGGCCACATGAGCAGGGAGCCAAATGGATATTGACCCTCGTCATTAGCCGTAGTTACGTTAAAATGCGTTTGATTGTCACCATTTCAGACACCAGACTTGAGTTGCCTTTGTAGTGATATCTAGCTTAGTCCAAAAGGTGATCTGACCAGTCAGTTGAAACGTCCCCAGTCGTTAGCTATAGCTAGCTACTTGGATCTGGTTGGCTAACTAGCTACCTAAACATTGAACCGGCATCGTTTTCCAAGGCATCTAAGATCCGAAAACTAAGATCCTTACCCAAATCTTGGATTTGGACTGCTGGTGAATCCGGGATCACCTCCTTTTAATAAACCTGCCGTGTCATGGGTGTGTTTTTCGGGTGAGAAATGTGTTGAGGAGGAGAAGATTAGCTGCGTCCCCGAGACATCAGACGGGGGAATGCAGGAATGTGACGTTTGGTCCGGTTTGCTGACAGGACGGACACGTGGAAGCTTGGCCTTCTGGGAAATGTAGTTTTGTGTGTTACTATCCATTATGGAATCTTGCATCAGTGCGCCGTCTTTTTCTGTCTGTAATTTTTTTTAGCATTAATGTTGGTTGGTAAGGAAGCCCTAAGCCGTTGGCTAATTGTAGCTTGGTTAAAGATTATTCTGATCTGGCAATTGGTGTCGTAACATTTTTTATCATGGATCTGCGCATTATACTCACACAAAGCAATCAACTCTCTTAGTGTAAAAACTTGATGAATATCTTTGAGTTCGAAAGTGGAGTAAGGGTTGTTCAAGTTACTTCAGTTAAAAGACACAGAGTAGCTATAGTAACTAAAACATTATAATATAATGAGTTATTTATTTTCCGTAATTTAATTCAAAAAGTCCTATATTTCTATATTCTAGATTAATTTAACATACAGTGAAATATTTCAAGCCTTTTTTGTTTTAATCTTGATGATTACGGCTTTTATGAAAATCAAAAATCCAGTATCTCAAAATATTAGAATATTGCAAGATTTATAATACAGGAATGTCGACCATCTGAAAAGTATATGTTCATTTGTGCACTCAGTACTTGGTCGGGGCTCCTTTTGCACGAATTACTGCATCAGCCTGTGGCACTAGATGTTATGGAAGCCCAGGTTGCTTTGATAGCGGCCTTCTGCTCGTCTGCATTGAGTCTGGTGTCTCTCATCTTCCTCTTGACAATACCAAGCACAGCATACTAGTAGTTTTGGTACTGTGGGTAGGTTTCAAGTCCTGCTGGAAAATGAAATCAGCATCTCCATAAAACTTGTTAGCAGACGGAGGCTGCGTTGATTTTGGGCTTGATAAAACACAGTGGAGCAACACCAGAAGATGGCACCCCAAATCATCACTGACTGTGGAAACTTCACACTGGACTTCAAGCAACTTGGATTCTGTGTCTCTCCACTCCACTCCACTCTCTTCTTCAGACTCAGGGACCTTGATTTCCAAATGAATATGCCACACTTACTTTCATCTGAAAAGAGGACTTTTCACTGACCAATGGTCCAGTTCTTTATCTCCTTAGCCCAGGTAAGACGCTTCTGACGTTGTTTCTGGTTCAGGAGTGGCTTGACACTAGGAATGCGAATTGTAGCCCAGTTCATGGGCACATCTGTGCGTCGTGGCTCTTGACGCACTGACTCCAGCCTCAGTCCAGCCTCGATCAGCTCCCCCAAGTTCTTGAATCGGTCTTGCTTGACAATCCTCTCAAGGCTGCGGTCATCCCTGTTGCTTGTAAGATGAGACACCAGACCCAACAATGCTATCTATCTATCTATCTATCTATCTATCTATCTATCTATCTATCTATCTATCTATCTATCTATCTATCTATCTATCTATCTATCTATCTGTCTGTCTGTCTGTCTGTCTGTCTGTCTTGTCTGTCTTGTCTGTCTGTCTGTCTGTATCAACACCTTAGCAGTGCCACAGGCTGATTGCCTCCATGCCACGCCGCATTGATGCAGTAATTCATGCAACCCCCGACCAATTATTGAGTGAATAAATGAACATACTTTTCAGAAGGTCGATATTTCTGTATAGCCTAATAAATCTTTTTTTTTGATTGGTTTTCTGTAATATTCAAATATTTTGAAATAGTCTACTGGGTTTTTGATTTTCATGAGCAAGCCGTAGCCTAATCATGAAGATTAAAACAAAAAAACATGAAATATTTCACTTTATGTGTAATTATTCTAGAATATAGGAAAGCTTCACCTTTTGAATTAAATTACAGAAAATAAAGAACTTTTCCACAATATTATTTTTATTAGATGCACCCTACTGCAGCTATCGCTAGTAGGTATAGGCCTTTTTGCTCGGTCAGTCCACAAGTGACCCCTTCTGGCTGCTATGGAAAATACAACTCTTGTAGTGATTTTAACAGAATTCCTCACTTTTTTTCTGGATGGGCAAGACTTAAGACTCAAGATCTGTTTATTGCCATGTATATGATTCACACATACAGTACTAGGAATCTGACTAACAGTTAGTTAACAGTACAAAACAGTACCAAAAAACAGTGCAAATACAAAATACAAAGAACAGTGCAACAAGATGCAGTGCAATATACAAATCACGATATACTGTTAAAAATAAAAAATTAAAGGAAGCACAATTTAAGTATACATACTATATACAGAATGGGGTGTGGTGAGCGTATGTACAGTGTGTGTGCAAAGTGTAGTGTGGTGGGTGAGCGGTGTTAAGTACAGTGAGTGCAGTGTGTGTGCCGTTAGAGTATGTGGAACAATCAGAGGTCGCAAGTGTTGCAGGGGGTATAGAGTCAGTGGGGGGGTGCACAAGCCTTGTTGACGAGTCTGATGGCCATGAGAAAGAAGCTGTTTTTGTGGTGAGTGGACCGCAGTCTGCCAGAGGGGAGTGGGCCAAAGAGACCTTGTCCAGGATGGGAGGGGTCGGTCAAATCTTATTGGCCCGTTTTAGGGTCCTGGAGGCGTGCAGGTCCTGTAGGGATGGCAGTCTATAGCCAATCACCCTCTCAGCAGAGCAGATGATGCGCTGTAGTCCGCCTTTGTCCTTGTCTGTTGCAGCTGAGAACCAGATGGTGATGGAGGAGGTGAGGATGGACTTGATGATGGAGGTGTAGAAGAGCACCATCATTGTCTTTGGCATTTTGAATTTCTTCAGCTGCCTCAGGAAGTACATCCACTGCTGTGCTTTTTTGGTGAGGGAGCTGATGTTCAGCTCCCACTTGAGGTCCTGGGAGATGGTGGTGCCCAGGGAGAGGAAGGAGTCAACAGTGATCACTGGGGTGTCATTCAGTGTGATAGGGGGTGGGGGGGGCGGGGGGGCTGGATTCTTTCTGAAGTCTACAATCATCGCCACTGTCTTGAGAGCGTTGAGCTCCAGGTGTTTTGGCCGCACCAGGTCAGCAGCTGGTCGTTCTCCCACCTGTAGGCAGACTCGTCGTCGTCGGAGATGAGACCGATGAGGGTGGTGTCATCTGCAACATCAGGATCTTAACAGACTGGTGGCTGGAGGTGCAGCTGTTCTTGTACAGGGAGAAGAGTTGAGGGGAAAGAACACAGCCTTGGGGGGAGCCTGAGCTGATGGTCCTGGAGTCAGAGACGTGCTTGCCCAGTTTCACGTGCAGCTTCCTGTCAGACAGGAAGTCTGTGATCCACCTGTAGGTGGGGTCGGCAACATGCATCTGGGAGAGCACGCCCTCCAGTGTGTGTGTTGAAAGCCGAGCTGAAGTCCACAAACAGGATCCTGGCGTAGGTGCCTGTGGACTCCAGGTGCTTTAGGGAAGGGAAGAGCTATGCATGAAAGTGCAGTGTAGGAGATAAACATATGCATTTATTAATAAACACCACTAGGTAGTTGCCTGTAGTGATCATCAGTAGAACTATGCAGCTGTCAAGTGTTTGAAGTCTATCTCCTTTGCTTTTCTCGTCTGCTCTCATCATCTACTGTACCTTTTTTCTTTAATTTCCTGACTAAACCTCCCCTGTCTTCACACTTCAATCAATCAATACCAATATCCTTTATTTAACCAGGTAAAAAAAAACTCATTGAGATTAAAAACCTCTTTTCCAAGAACGACCTGGCCAAAAATGGCAGTATAAAAACATGGTTACAGCAAAACACACAAACAGGTAAACTACAGTACAGTCAGGCACACAATAGTAAGATTACATGACAGGGCAATCACAGGACCAAGAAAGCTAATTTCTCTGTCCTTTAAAACTGACTTGAATTCCCCCAAAGTTATGAGATCTGAGTTTGAAGTCCTTCTTCACATCGTTCCAGGTGTGTGTGTGTGAACGCAAATATGCAGGGAGAACGCAAATATGTAGGGAGAAACCCAAGAATGGATTTATAAATAAAAGTGAGCCAATGAGAGAGTCTACGGACAGATAGAGATGGACATTTCGCGACAGCATACAAAGTACAGTGATGTACACTTATTGATAATGAAAGAAATACAGGGCAGTCGTGTGTTGTATGTCACCGTCCACACTCATAAATAACCTCTGTATGACCCTTGTATGAGTCTAGTAAAACAACCCCCACTGTGCTTTTATGCTCCACTGGGCCCAGTCAGCCATCTTGTGTATCAGGAGGTTGGTCAGTGTTTCACCAATAAGAGCACAGCTGAGTGGCGAGTCTCCCGAAGTTCCTCACTCTCCAGATGGCCCCAGACACGTTAGTTCACTGTCAGAGGCTAATTAATGTGACTGGTGTGATCCAGGCTCCAGCAGGCTGCAGCACCCACCAGCCTCCTCCAACGCTTCCTCACTCCTCCAACGCATCTTCCTTCCTCGGACCCGTCCCCTCCCCTCCACCCACAGCTCCTCTCACCTTTTTTTCCGTGTCTCCCTCCTGCCTCCTTGGCTGCCGGCCAACCGGCCCACCCAACCGGCCAGCTCTAACCCCCCCCCCCCCCCCCCCCCCCACCACAAACACACACACACACACTCTAAAAATTAATTAAATGACCTTGTAAATGTAACAGAAATATAAATGCTAGCTTAATAAAAGAACTGAACATCACTTTGGTGATTATTTGAGTTGACCTTAAGTATTTTTGTATGAAAATGTGCATAATATTAAGTGTATTGCATTCAAATAATGATTATTTGACTGACACATTACATAGTTTAAATATGTGTAATAATAATTTTGTTTCAGTAAATTTGTTGAGTAGGCTAAACACAATGTAATTAATTTTAAGAACTACAATTATTAGACAACTCTTCTTAATCATAAGCTGAATCCCAAATCGCGCACTTGTGGCCTTACATGCGCGTTCCCGCTAAATCCACAAGGGCTCTGGGTATTCCCAAAACGGAATCTCTAGGTCCACAAGTGCGCCACTGCCGCCATTTTGCGCACTTTAACCGCACTTACCGAAACATTAAGCCCAAAACCTCTAGTTTTTACCTATATATGTTCATTTCTCCCATTTAAAAACCCCAATCGAAATATTGAAAAAAATAAGTTTATTTACATACTGTAGACTATCAGATCAAAAGTTTGAGAAGCTTCTCCTTTTGAGGTACAGTAACGCGCCCAACAATGGTAACCATTGTAATACAGTTTACAGTAGGGATGTGCGCAGCGACTATTTTCACTCACCATTAGACGGTATTGTAACCGACTATACGACTAGTGTAACTCATATTGTTTTATTTTTATATGGACCTGTGTCTGCAATAAAGTGTATACTGTATATCTACAGTATCTAATAGTGATGTAACGGAATGCCTAGTCGATCTGTGATCCTAGTTGACCTGTGATCCGTATGGATTGCCCCCCACGGTTCGACATGTACTGTATGTGGATGCAGATTACCTGCAAAATGTAAGTAAAAAATGTGTGTGGTGTGTTTCACTCTGAAGCGCAACGATTGGTTGATTATGCAAAAAGCTCTTGTGTGTTCACATGAAGGAGGCATGTTGAATCCCAATTGCATTTTGTGTTGCAAAAAGTAAGAGGATCGGAAGAACTTGAAAAGCTATGATAGGCTATAAACTTTAGGCTATATTGCACCGTTTATACAACCCCATTTGTAACTTGCATAAATATATTCCTATTCGTCTAAGAAGCATTTTCGCAATTTCTAATTCAGGTATATGTCTCTCACTTGCTCTCAAAGCAGGTATTGCGCAACATGGAGCAGGTATTGTGCAACATGGCCACAGGCGCGCCAGGCAGAGGCCCGCTCTGAGAGACGGAGAGAATGAGACAGAATAAGACAGTCTTTTACTGAAAGGGAGTTAACACGAGCAATCGTTGCAATCCTTTGATGCTTTCCACTGCTGAATTACAAATAATGCATATAATCAGTGCAAATACAAATAAAGCTAAATGAAAGGCCTATTGTGCAAAAAAATAGCCCAACGAATTGTAGGCTACATTTTAAAATGTTCGGCCTGTGTAGGTTACTCCCTATAGGCATACAAATAAACACATTGATATTGCAATCTGGTTTCATTTGAGCTGACCACTACACAACTGATTTAATAATTTCAATAATATCTGGTGATCGCTTTGTCAAGTTTTACCTTTTGTAAATCTGTGTGGATGTAGCTTTATCAGTCTATATTGAATGAGTAACTTGTACAGTATATGTGCAGATTTAATTGTTTTTTTTAATGAATTTATTATTTAGTAAACGCAAGCGTCAACATGAAAAAGTGAGTGCATGACACTGACAGCTACAGTAACAGTGCAGCACAGGTTTCAATCAACTTGACAGTCCAAGATGGCGGCGGGCTGGCTCAGGAGCTGTGTGCATTGGTTCCATAGCAGAATCAATGGAGTGCCCCCTCTTGGCATTCCATACTCTTTGAAAGGGGTACAGCTACGGCCAGTGTAGAAGGACAGTAAATGATAGTTCCCATAAACGTAGAGGCCATTTAGTGTTAAGGTTAGGTTTAGGGGTCAAAGGTTATGTTAAGGGTTAGATTTACAGTTTTTTGGGGGTTATAGGGTTAAGATTAGGGCTAAGGTTAGAGTTAAATAAGGTACAGTGTGTGTATGTGAATAATAAAGGGTTGTTCCTCTACATTTAAATGCATACTCGATTTATTCTGCCTAGATATATGTCTGGTCTAGGTACTGATTTTGCCTGATAATCTTGTCAATGACTTAAACTCCCAAACTGACAATTTTTTTCACAAACTCACATTGACCTCTTCACAGTGACTTTGACAACTTATTAATACGTTGTATTCACTTGCAGTACATGAGAACAGAGGAGCAGAGCAGAGGCCTCAGGCAGGATATGATCTCTTTACTGCAAAGTAATTTAGTAAACAGCTTTGAATTTGGATATTGGGAACAGCGAATAGTATCCACACACACATGCACAGATGTTTTCAACCAATAGAATGTAGCCACATTTTCACTTCCATCTACATGTCACTGGTTAGTGAGTCACATGGACTGTCATACTGTACCACAAACACACAAATACAGACACACACATCTCCTTCAGCTTTTCTCCAAGAGACTGTGTTCCTTGGCTATAGGTCCCAGCAAGAGGCCTCAAGAGTATATAATGGAGGTGGTGATGATGAGGATGATGATTCTGTGACAAATTAGAGCACACCAGGACAGAGTACAGCACAGGTTAAGATTATATAAAATAGACTTTAATAATCCCCGGGGGGGATTCAGGCATCACAGTAGCAGAAGAAAGAACAGAAGAGGTACAGAATAAAATCAAGAATCAAGAGTCAAAAATAAACATAGTGAATTGCACATGTAAACCCAACTGTTTCGGCATGCCCAGGGAGGGATTAGAACCCGGGTCTTGGGAGGTGGATGCGCTGTCAGTTGCACCAATAGGGATGTCCCTCTTGGAGGACTGTCAGTGCTCCTTTGAGGAGTGAGTTTCACCAGTTACTCCACGTTTCATCTATCTATCTATCTGTCTGTCTGTCTGTCTGTCTGTCTGTCTGTCTGTCTGTCTGTCTGTCTGTCTGTCTGTCTGCCTAGCATGGGAAACACTTCATACATTGCCAAAGCAAACATCACAAAAAGTCACATTTATATTTTAAAGGATAGGTTCGGAATTTAGCATTATAAGCCATGTTATAAGGTTATTTACGATCATATACGGGTTCTAATCCCTCCCTGGCCGAAAAAGTTGGGTTACATGTGCAATAATAACCTTAAAACATGGCTTGTATTGCTAAACTCCGAACCTGTCCTAATATAAATGTAAATACAAATAGACGAATTGAGTGAATAAGTTTAAGATTAACAAACTTATTTAAATGGTGACTTTTTTACTTTGACTCTCTATCTATCTATCTATCTATCTATCTATCTATCTATCTATCTATCTATCTGTCTATCTATCTATCTATCTATCTATCTATCTATCTATCTATCTATCTATCTACAGTATTTATCTATCTAAAGCCACCTGCGGTGCTCGGAAGCCTGGCTATAGTGCTGATCAACTAGGCTAAACTCTGGCATGCTGGGATGGGATGTGAGGGCAGGTGTCATCTCAAAAGCCTGTGTTGCCCCAGTGGCCTCAACATAACTAGCCATGTGTTATTTATTTATTTATTTATTTATTCATTCATTCATTCATTCATTCATTCATTCATTCATTCATCCATTTGTTCCACCTGAGTTGTGGGTTTAGTTCCTACATCAATCCAGTCTTTCTATATACAAATAATTTGCAAATTAACAGTTTACAAACCCTTTATTAGTTGTTCTTTAACTATCTCAATATTATCTGCAATGTCTGAGGGAGAATAGTTATTATAACGTATTCAAGATAATGCAACTCTAAGCCCAGCCAATCACGAAGCTACAGGTGTAATGTCAGGTTATAAACAGATCCTGAAAGAGTCTGGGCTGACGCATGGTCTTCATAGCCTAAAGTGTGTGTGTGTGTGTGTGTGTGTGTGTGTGTGTGTGTGTGTGTGTGTGTGTGTGTGTGTGTGTGTGTGTTTTACCTCCTGAAAGGTGTATAGTCATGGGATACATCTAACCTCCAGGGTTTTAGTAAATTGTGTTGACACAACAATGAACGATAACACTTTGTTAATACGGTACAGTATTGATAGATGTTAGGTACTGTAGTTGTCTGATAATCTTTTCCACCTTGTCTCCCAAACTGACATTTTCTCATCAAATATACTATGATTTACCACTTTTCAGTGACTTTGACTATTTAGCTTATTGATTATTTGTATTCACTTACATGAGAACAGAGGAGCAGAGCAGAGGCCTTAGGCAGCAAGATATGATCTATCTACTGCTAAGGCATTTTGTAAATAGCTTTGGGCATCTTTAAATTTGCATATACTGTAGGGAACAGCAAAAGATCCAGCTGCATTTTCGATCATCATTGGTCAATAAGTCAGTGGTCTGTCATTCCACACACACACAAACTCTCCTTCAGCTTTGTTCTAAGGGAGTGTTCCTTGGTTATACAGTTGGTCCCAACAAGAGACCCCAACAATAAATAATGGAGGTGATGATGATGACGATGATGATGATAATGATAATTATGATGATGATTCAGTGACAAACTAGAGCACACCAGTGTAACCGAATGACAAAGTGTCATGAGTCCCAAGTAGTGGTAGCAAGTAGTTAGTCAAACTCACTCCTTAAAAGAACACTAACAGTCCCTCCAAGACGGACGTCCCTGTTGGCGCAACTGTTAGCGTGTCCGCCTCACAAGCGAGAGAGCGCGAGTTTGAATCCCGCCCTGGGCAAGCCCTTGACAAGAGTTACACCAGGACAGAGCAAATGTGACATGCATTCCTCCTACATGGCATTATTTAAAGTTGAAAATAAATTATTAAACATTAGATGTTGTCATACCCCCTCAAGGCTAACTGTCCCGACCAGCTAGGGTATAAAAACAAAGCAAATTCCACAGAGAAACTACCCTTAACAGCTGCAATTTGAAGACGTCGCAGAGGACAAATCAACTGGTGCAGACATCTTTACTCTCTCAGTGGTGAGTTCTCCTTTCTAGAGCTAACCGGACAGATACTGGTCACACACTACAAGTACTCATACTTCTGAACTTTTTGTGGAACTTGAAATCTCTACCATACTGTACTATCTGACTACCTATAACACTGCATATGATATCTCTGATTAGATCTAGAAAGTAGCTTTAAACATCAGGGATTCCCTGTCAAGAAGAAGTAGCCTTGAGAACCAATGGTTCTCGAGCCTAGTGGCCCATCCCTGTCCAACTCAAACCATTATGGTCCACACATCAATTGGTGAAGGACTCTGGGAGCAGGTTCTCAGACGTCCTTGTTCTTCTCGATGTCTTAAACGGGCCTTCTCCATGTATTTGCCTGGATACTGCTTAGCTACTAATTGATTTTAGACTTGTCCAGATGTCTCTGTTTTGTATTCATGTCCCATTGTTATATGTGTAGACTGCTCTGTGCATATCACAGGTGAGTGAAGAATGCCTTTGTCATGTATGACCACTCCTGTGTATGAAGATGTATGTATGACAATGTCTTATCCGTTGTGTTTCTACAGAAAATGAAGATTGTGTTCTTGCTTTTCGCCCTCATGGGCGTTCTCAATGCCCTGCTACTCACGGAAAAGGTGGAAGGTAATGAGTGTGTGTGTGTGTGTGTGTGTGTGTGTGTGTGTGTGTGTGTGTGTGTGTGTGTGTGTGTGTGTGTGTGTGTGTGTGTGTGTGCTTGTGTGTGAAACCTTTAAACTATTTATCTCTCTCTATTTCTCTCCGTCTCTCCTCTTTGCTCTCCTACTGTCACCATATCTTTTATATCTTGATCTAGCAAATGATCTTTACAAATTGCTAAACTAAGATGTAAGATTTCTTTCGCAGAGGCCGCTGCTGAGGATGCAGACTCAATTAAATCAGGTGAGTGTGTTTGTGTGTATGTGTGTGCGTGTGTGTGAAACCTTTAAACTATTTATATCTCTCTCTTTCTCTCTCCTTCAGTCTCTTACTGTCAACCATATATTTTATATCCTGATCTAGCAAATGATCTTTGCAAATTGCGAAACAACTAAGATTTCTTTCACAGAGACCGCTGCTGAGGATGATGCTGAGGATGATGCTGAGGATGATGCCGAGGATGGTGCCGAGGATGATGCCCAGGATGATGCCCAGGATGATGCCCAGGATGATGCCCAGGATGATGCCGAGGATCACTGGAGTAAATTGTGGCATGATCTAACGCATGGATAAGGATGATGCTGAGGATGATTGGTCAGTGTGGGAGGATAGATGTCGGCAGCAGAGAATGCAGTAGAATGAGTAGACCTTTCCCGGGATGTTTATTATACCTGTAGAAAATCCCACTTACTTGGTCCTTTGTACTGTATTACTCTACCAGTCATTTATGGAGCCTCCAATAAAATCCTTCCTTCCTCAGCTCCTCTCACCTTTTTTTACGTGTCTCCCTCCTGCCTCCTTGGCTGCCGGCCAATCGCCGCCCACGCTCTAAACCGTCCCCCCCCCCCACACACACACTCTAAAAAATAATTCAATGACCTTGTAAATGTAACATAAATATAAATGTTATAACACACTAAGCGGAAGTGAGGACGTCATTTCCCTGCTTATTCAAGAGAAGACGGTTGTGGCGAAAAGGGGTAAAGAGTATGAAATGCCAAGAGGGGGCACTTAGGTGAATTCTCGGCACCCGCCTGAAGAGGGCGCTCGCGTATATGGACTGTCATCTGATGCCGAATTCATCCAGTCAAGTCAACATGAAGACTACAAATCAGCTGGGGAAAAAATTTAAACAGTGTTCTGCAAGAAATAGTCAGAACTATCAGAATACACATCCAGAGCTTGCCTTTCACCGGTTCTGACAGGTAATTGTTTGTTTAACATGTTCACAAAAGTGTAGAAATTGAAATTTACTGAAGTTTACACACACACAAACAAACACGCACACACACACACACCCAGTCACAATAAATGAGCCTCCAGATATCGTCCCCATTTACTCTTGTATTTTTCTCTAGAATACTGAATGGTATCTTCTGATCACAAGCAGCCTCCCTACCTAGTTCTACGAGCCACTCTTGAATGGTTGGACCTTCTGATGCCCTCCATTTCCTCATCATTATCTGTCTGCCAATCATAATGCCAGTCTGTATCCAATCTGCCAAGGATGTGGCTATGTGGCTGAGATGGCAGGGATCCCCAAGGATATACAGTACAGGCCAAGATTGAAATCATACTCTGTCCCTGTTACCTCTATGATATAATTGTGGATGTCATTCCAGGAATCTTGAATGTTGGGGCATGACCAGAGTGCATGGACTAAATCAGCCCCCCCGACATTTCCAACAATCTGGATTCTCTTTCAGACCTAATCTGAATAATCTAGAGGGGGTCCAGTAGAACCGGTGAAAGATCTTGAATTGTATTAATCTTATTCTAATGTCCCTAGACACACGTTTGGAGATCCCTGAAATAACATTCCACTCCTTCTCCTCGAATGTGACCCCCAAGTCAACGTCAACATTCTTAAATCAAAAATCAAGAAATGAACCTCGGCAATTCTCTAACGTCGGACGCAGGCATTGAGCACAACGCAACGGCTGCAGTGGAGCCACTGTAATTAATTACAATGGATTCATTTCCTTAGCGTCTGATGGTTGATGGTTGACGCTGACGCTAATGGACCCAGTGGAGCCAAGCCCTTAGCTGTTCACAAAAGATCCTGACAAGTAATTGTTTGTTTAACTTCCTCATAAAAGTGTAGAAATTGACGTTGACTAGACCTGTCAGTGCTAGCTATAGGTCTACAGTTAGCGAGTGTAACCACCAGTGTGCAACATAGGATTTTAATTTCACGATTAATTTAATTTAGCCTACTACACATTATTAAAAAGTAATTCACTTAGTCACTAGTGACTATATTCTGTATTCACCTCCATAGCCTACAGCAGGTAGCGAGGCTGAAAGCTGACTGTTCTATAATCTTCTAGGCCTATACATCAACATTAAAGGTACCCAATGTAACATGAATAAAAAAAACAGTTTTTCAAATTCCTCGATTAAATGGTTCCTTGTTTTCTAATAAACATGTTGAATCACTCAAATGTATGTCCTACCTTGTATTTTCTTCGCTAAATGATATTTAGCTAATGTTTTGTATAGAACGAACTCCTGGAAGATGAACTCCTGGAAGATGTGGGTATAACGTCACTATTATGTGCTTGGTGCGTGTTCGTGTGCTTGCTTGTGCGTCCTTGTGCACGTGCTAGAAATGACATTTGAAATGATGTACATTTTCGGGGACCACCTTCTGAAATTTGCATAAATTACATACGGTACCTTTAAGATTAAAATCTGTAGTTTTTATACATTAACATTAAGCTCAAAAACTCTAGTTTTCACCTATATGTGTTCATTTCTCCCATTTAAAAACCCCAATCAAAATATTGAAAAAAATAAGTTTATTAACATACTGTAGGCTATCAGATCAAAAGTTTGAGAAGCTTCTCCTTTTGAGGTACAGTAACGTGCCCAACAATGGTAACCATTGTAATACAGTTTACAGTAGGGATGTGTGCAGCGACTATTTTCACTCAACATTAGACGGTATTGTAACCGACTATACGACTAGTGTAACTCATATTGTTTTATTTTTATTTTACTATTGACCTGTGTCTGCAATAAAGTGTATATATCTACAGTATCTAATAGTGATGTAACAGAATGCCTAGTCGATCTGTGATCCTAGTTGACCTGTGATCCGTATGGATTGCCCCCCACGGTTCGACATGTACTGTATGTGGACTGAAGATTAACTGCAAAATGTAAGTAAAAAATGTGTGTGGTGTGTTTCACTCTGAAGCGCAACGATTGGTTGATTGGGCAAAAAGCCCTTGTGTGTTCACATGAAGGAGGCATGTTGAATCCCAATTGCATTTTGTGTTGCAAAAAGTAAGAGGATCGGAAGAACTTGAAAAGCTATGATAGGGTATAAACGTTATATTGCACTGTTTATACAACCCTGTTTGTAACTTGCATAAATATATTCCTATTCGTCTAAGAAGCATTTTCGCAATTTCTAATTCAGGTATCTCTCTCACTCGCTCTCAAAGCAGGTATTGCGCAACATGGAGCAGGTATTGTGCAACATGGCCACAGGCGCGCCAGGCAGAGGCCCGCTCTGAGAGACGGAGAGAATGAGACAGAATAAGACGGTCTTTTACTGAAAGGGAGTTAACACGAGCAATCTTTGCAATCATTTGATGCTTTCCACTGCTGAATTACAAATAATGCATATAATCAGTGCAAAAAAAAATAAAGCTAAAAAAATAGCCCAACGAATTGTAGTCTACATTTTAAAATGTTCGGCCTGTGTAGGTTGCTCCCTATAGGCATACAAATAAACACATTGATATTGCAAAATGGTTTCATTTGAGCTGACCACTACACAACTGATTTAATAATTTCAATAATATCTGGTGATCGCTTTGTCAAGTTTTACCTTTTGTAAATCTGTGTGGATGTAGCTTTATCAGTCTATATTGAATGAGTAACTTGTACAGTATATGTGCAGATTTAATTGTATATTTTAATGAATTTATTATTTAGTAAATGAAAGTGTCAACATGAAAAAGTGAGTGCTTGACACTGACAGCTACAGTAACAGTGCAGCACAGGTTGCAATCAACATGACAGTCCAAGATGGCGGCGGGCTGGCTCAGCAGCTGTGTGCATTGGTTCCATAGCCGAATTAATGGAGTGCCCCCTCTTGGCATTCCATACTTTGAATGGGTACAGCTACGGCCAGTGTAGAAGGACAGTAAATGCTAGTTCCCATAAACGCAGAGGCCATTTAGTGTTAAGGTTAGGTTTAGGGGTCAAAGGTTATGTTAAGGGTTAGATTTACTGTTTTTGGGGGGTTATAGGGTTAAGATTAGGGCTAAGGTTAGAGTTAAATAAGGTACAGTGTGTGTATGTGAATAATAAAGGGTTGTTCCTCTCCATTTAAATGCATACTCGATTTATTCTGCCTAGATATATGTCTGGTCTAGGTACTGATTTTGCCTGATAATCTTGTCAATGACTTAAACTCCCAAATTGACAATTTTTTTTCACAAACTCACATTGACCTCTTCACAGTGACTTTGACAACTTATTAATACGTTGTATTCACTTCCAGTACATGAGAACAGAGGAGCAGAGCAGAGGCCTCAGGCAGCAGGATATGATCTCTTTACTGCAAAGTAATTTAGTAAACAGCTTTGAATTTGGATATTGGGAACAGCGAATAGTATCCACACACACACGCACAGATGTTTTCAACCAATAGAATGTAGCCACATTTTCACTTCCATCTACATGTCACTGGTTAGTGAGTCACATGGACTGTCATACTGTACCACAAACACACACACACAGACACACACATCTCCTTCAGCTTTTCTCCAAGAGACTGTGTTCTTTGGCTATAGGTCCCAGCAAGAGGCCTCAAGAGTATATAATGGAGGTGGTGATGATGAGGATGATGATTCTGTGACAAATTAGAGCACACCAGGACAGAGTACAGCACAGGTTAAGATTATATAAAATAGACTTTAATAATCCCCGGGGGGGATTCAGGCATCACAGTAGCAGAAGAAGATGCATGGTCTTCATAGCCTAAAGTGTGTGTGTGTGTGTGTTTTACCTCCTGAAAGGTGTATAGTCATGGGATACATCTAACCTCCAGGGTTTTAGTAAATTGTGTTGACACAACAATGAACGATAACACTTTGTTAATACGGTACAGTATTGATAGATGTTAGGTACTGTAGTTGTCTGATAATCTTTTCCACCTTGTCTCCCAAACTGACATTTTCTCATCAAATATACTCAGATTTACCACTTTTCAGTGACTTTGACTATTTAGCGGATTTATTCTTTGTATTCACTTACATGAGAACAGAGGAGCAGAGCAGAGGCCTTAGGCAGCAAGATATGATCTATCTACTGCTAAGGCATTTTGTAAATAGCTTTGGGCATCTTTAAATTTGCATATACTGTAGGGAACAGCAAAAGATCCAGCTGCATTTTCGATCATCATTGGTCAATAAGTCAGTGGTCTGTCATTCCACACACACACACACTCTCCTTCAGCTTTGTTCTAAGGGAGTGATCCTTGGTTATACAGTAGGTCTCAACAAGAGACCCCAACAATAAATAATGGAGGTGATGATGATGACGATGATGATGATAATGATAATTATGATGATGATTCAGTGACAAACTAGAGCACACCAGTGTAACCGAATGACAAAGTGTCATGAGTCCCAAGTAGTGGTAGCAAGTAGTTAGTCAAACTCACTCCTTAAAAGAACACTAACAGTTCCTCCAAGACGGACGTCCCTGTTGGCGCAACTGTTAGCGTGTCCGCCTCACAAGCGAGAGAGCGCGAGTTTGAATCCCGCCCTGGGCAAGCCCTTGACAAGAGTTACACCAGGACAGAGCAAATGTGACATGCATTCCTCCTACATGGCATTATTTAAAGTTGAAAATGCATTAACAAACATTAGATGATGTCATACCCCTCAAGGCTAACTGTCCCGACCAGCTAGGGTATAAAAACAAAGCAAATTCCACCGAGAAACTACCCTTAACAGCTGCAATTTGAAGACGTCGCAGAGGACAAATCAACTGGTGCAGACATCTTTACTCTCTCAGTGGTGAGTTCTCCTTTCTAGAGCTAACCGGACAGATACTGGTCACACACTACAAGTACTCATACTTCTGAACTTTTTGTGGAACTTGAAATCTCTACCATACTGTACTATCTGACTACCTATAACACTGCATATGATATCTCTGATTAGATCTAGAAAGTAGCTTTAAACATCAGGGATTCCCTGTCAAGAAGAAGTAGCCTTGAGAACCAATGGTTCTCGAGCCTAGTGGCCCATCCCTGTCCAACTCAAACCATTATGGTCCACACATCAATTGGTGAAGGACTCTGGGAGCAGGTTCTCAGACGTCCTTGTTCTTCTCGATGTCTTGAACGGGCCTTCTCCATGTATTTGCCTGGATACTGCTTAGCTACTAATTGATTTTAGACTTGTCCAGATGTCTCTGTTTTGTATTCATGTCCCATTGAGATATATGTGTAGACTGCTCTGTGCATATCACAGGTGAGTGAAGAATGCCTTTGTCATGTATGACCACTCCTGTGTATGAAGATGTATGTATGACAATGTCTTATCCGTTGTGTTTCTACAGAAAATGAAGATTGTGTTCTTGCTTTTCGCCCTCATGGGCGTTCTCAATGCCCTGCCCCTCACGGAAAAGGTGGAAGGTAATGAGTGTGTGAGTGTGTGTGTGCGTGTGTGTGTGTGTGTGTGTGTGTGCGTGTTTGTGAAACCTTTAAACTATTTATCTCTCTCTATTTCTCTCCATCTCTCCTCTTTGCTCTCCTACTGTCACCATCTCTTTTATATCTTGATCTAGCAAATTATCTTTACAAATTGCTAAACTAAGATGTAAGATTTCTTTCGCAGAGGCCGCTGCTGAGGATGCAGACTCAATTAAATCAGGTGAGTGTGTTTGTGTGTATGTGTGTGTGAGTGTGAAACCTTTAAACTATTTATATCTCTCTCTTTCTCTCTCCTTCAGTCTCTTACTGTCTCCATATCTTTTATATCCTGATCTAGCAAATGATCTTTGCAAATTGCTAAACAACTAAGGTTTCTTTCACAGAGACCGCTGCTGAGGATGATGCTGAGGATGATGCTGAGGATGATGCCGAGGATGATGCCAAGGATGGTGCCGAGGATGGTGCTGAGGATGATGCCGAGGATGATGCCCAGGATGATGCCCAGGATGATGCCCAGGATGATGCCGAGGATCCAAGGAGGAATTATCAGAAGATTTTTGTTTAAATGGGATAAGGATGGGATAAGGATGATGCTGAGGATGATTGGTCAGTGTGGGAGGATAGATGTCGGCAGCAGAGAATGCAGTAGAATGAGTAGACCTTTCCCGGGATGTTTATTATACCTGTAGAAAATCCCACTTACTTGGTCCTTTGTACTGTATTACTCTACCAGTCATTTATGGAGCCTCCAATAAAATCCTTCCTTCCTCAGCTCCTCTCACCTTTTTTTACGTGTCTCCCTCCTGCCTCCTTGGCTGCCGGCCAATCGCCGCCCACGCTCTAAACCGTCCCCCCCCCCCACACACACACTCTAAAAAATAATTCAATGACCTTGTAAATGTAACATAAATATAAATGTTATAACACACTAAGCGGAAGTGAGGACGTCATTTCCCTGCTTATTCAAGAGAAGACGGTTGTGGCGAAAAGGGGTAAAGAGTATGAAATGCCAAGAGGGGGCACTTAGGTGAATTCTCGGCACCCGCCTGAAGAGGGCGCTCGCGTATATGGACTGTCATCTGATGCCGAATTCATCCAGTCAAGTCAACATGAAGACTACAAATCAGCTGGGGAAAAAATTTAAACAGTGTTCTGCAAGAAATAGTCAGAACTATCAGAATACACATCCAGAGCTTGCCTTTCACCGGTTCTGACAGGTAATTGTTTGTTTAACATGTTCACAAAAGTGTAGAAATTGAAATTTACTGAAGTTTACACACACACAAACAAACACGCACACACACACACACACCCAGTCACAATAAATGAGCCTCCAGATATCGTCCCCATTTACTCTTGTATTTTTCTCTAGAATACTGAATGGTATCTTCTGATCACAAGCAGCCTCCCTACCTAGTTCTACGAGCCACTCTTGAATGGTTGGACCTTCTGATGCCCTCCATTTCCTCATCATTATCTGTCTGCCAATCATAATGCCAGTCTGTATCCAATCTGCCAAGGATGTGGCTATGTGGCTGAGATGGCAGGGATCCCCAAGGATATACAGTACAGGCCAAGATTGAAATCATACTCTGTCCCTGTTACCTCTATGATATAATTGTGGATGTCATTCCAGGAATCTTGAATGTTGGGGCATGACCAGAGTGCATGGACTAAATCAGCCCCCCCGACATTTCCAACAATCTGGATTCTCTTTCAGACCTAATCTGAATAATCTAGAGGGGGTCCAGTAGAACCGGTGAAAGATCTTGAATTGTATTAATCTTATACTAATGTCCCTAGACACACGTTTGGAGATCCCTGAAATAACATTCCACTCCTTCTCCTCGAATGTGACCCCCAAGTCAACGTCAACATTCTTAAATCAAAAATCAAGAAATGAACCTCGGCAATTCTCTAACGTCGGACGCAGGCATTGAGCACAACGCAACGGCTGCAGTGGAGCCACTGTAATTAATTACAATGGATTCATTTCCTTAGCGTCTGATGGTTGATGGTTGACGCTGACGCTAATGGACCCAGTGGAGCCAAGCCCTTAGCTGTTCACAAAAGATCCTGACAAGTAATTGTTTGTTTAACTTCCTCATAAAAGTGTAGAAATTGACGTTGACTAGACCTGTCAGTGCTAGCTATAGGTCTACAGTTAGCGAGTGTAACCACCAGTGTGCAACATAGGATTTTAATTTCACGATTAATTTAATTTAGCCTACTACACATTATTAAAAAGTAATTCACTTAGTCACTAGTGACTATATTCTGTATTCACCTCCATAGCCTACAGCAGGTAGCGAGGCTGAAAGCTGACTGTTCTATAATCTTCTAGGCCTATACATCAACATTAAAGGTACCCAATGTAACATGAATAAAAAAAACAGTTTTTCAAATTCCTCGATTAAATGGTTCCTTGTTTTCTAATAAACATGTTGAATCACTCAAATGTATGTCCTACCTTGTATTTTCTTCGCTAAATGATATTTAGCTAATGTTTTGTATAGAACGAACTCCTGGAAGATGAACTCCTGGAAGATGTGGGTATAACGTCACTATTATGTGCTTGGTGCGTGTTCGTGTGCTTGCTTGTGCGTCCTTGTGCACGTGCTAGAAATGACATTTGAAATGATGTACATTTTCTGGGACCACCTTCTGAAATTTGCATAAATTACATACGGTACCTTTAAGATTAAAATCTGTAGTTTTTATACATTAACATTAAGATCAAAAACTCTAGTTTTCACCTATATGTGTTCATTTCTCCCATTTAAAAACCCCAATCAAAATATTGAAAAAAATAAGTTTATTAACATACTGTAGGCTATCAGATCAAAAGTTTGAGAAGCTTCTCCTTTTGAGGTACAGTAACGTGCCCAACAATGGTAACCATTGTAATACAGTTTACAGTAGGGATGTGTGCAGCGACTATTTTCACTCAACATTAGACGGTATTGTAACCGACTATACGACTAGTGTAACTCATATTGTTTTATTTTTATTTTACTATTGACCTGTGTCTGCAATAAAGTGTATATATCTACAGTATCTAATAGTGATGTAACAGAATGCCTAGTCGATCTGTGATCCTAGTTGACCTGTGATCCGTATGGATTGCCCCCCACGGTTCGACATGTACTGTATGTGGACTGAAGATTAACTGCAAAATGTAAGTAAAAAATGTGTGTGGTGTGTTTCACTCTGAAGCGCAACGATTGGTTGATTGGGCAAAAAGCCCTTGTGTGTTCACATGAAGGAGGCATGTTGAATCCCAATTGCATTTTGTGTTGCAAAAAGTAAGAGGATCGGAAGAACTTGAAAAGCTATGATAGGGTATAAACGTTATATTGCACTGTTTATACAACCCTGTTTGTAACTTGCATAAATATATTCCTATTCGTCTAAGAAGCATTTTCGCAATTTCTAATTCAGGTATCTGTCTCTCACTTGCTCTCAAAGCAGGTATTGCGCAACATGGAGCAGGTATTGTGCAACATGGCCACAGGCGCGCCAGGCAGAGGCCCGCTCTGAGAGACGGAGAGAATGAGACAGAATAAGACGGTCTTTTACTGAAAGGGAGTTAACACGAGCAATCTTTGCAATCCTTTGATGCTTTCCACTGCTGAATTACAAATAATGCATATAATCAGTGCAAATAAAAATAAAGCTAAAAAATAAAGCTAAAAAAAATAGCCCAACGAATTGTAGTCTACATTTTAAAATGTTCGGCCTGTGTAGGTTGCTCCCTATAGGCATACAAATAAACACATTGATATTGCAAAATGGTTTCATTTGAGCTGACCACTACACAACTGATTTAATAATTTCAATAATATCTGGTGATCGCTTTGTCAAGTTTTACCTTTTGTAAATCTGTGTGGATGTAGCTTTATCAGTCTATATTGAATGAGTAACTTGTACAGTATATGTGCAGATTTAATTGTATATTTTAATGAATTTATTATTTAGTAAACGCAAGTGTCAACATGAAAAAGTGAGTGCATGACACTGACAGCTACAGTAACAGTGCAGCACAGGTTGCAATCAACATGACAGTCCAAGATGGCGGCGGGCTGGCTCAGCAGCTGTGTGCATTGGTTCCATAGCCGAATCAATGGAGTGCCCCCTCTTGGCATTCCATACTTTGAATGGGTACAGCTACGGCCAGTGTAGAAGGACAGTAAATGCTAGTTCCCATAAATGCAGAGGCCATTTAGTGTTAAGGTTAGGTTTAGGGGTCAAAGGTTATGTTAAGGGTTAGATTTACAGTTTTTTGGGGGTTATAGGGTTAAGATTAGGGCTAAGGTTAGAGTTAAATAAGGTACAGTGGGTGTATGTGAATAATAAAGGGTTGTTCCTCTACATTTAAATGCATACTCGATTTATTCTGCCTAGATATATGTCTGGTCTAGGTACTGATTTTGCCTGATAATCTTGTCAATGACTTAAACTCCCAAACTGACAATTTTTTTCACAAACTCACATTGACCTCTTCACAGTGACTTTGACAACTTATTAATACGTTGTATTCACTTCCAGTACATGAGAACAGAGGAGCAGAGCAGAGGCCTCAGGCAGCAGGATATGATCTCTTTACTGCAAAGTAATTTAGTAAACAGCTTTGAATTTGGATATTGGGAACAGCGAATAGTATCCACACACACACGCACAGATGTTTTCAACCAATAGAATGTAGCCACATTTTCACTTCCATCTACATGTCACTGGTTAGTGAGTCACATGGACTGTCATACTGTACCACAAACACACACACACAGACACACACATCTCCTTCAGCTTTTCTCCAAGAGACTGTGTTCCTTGGCTATAGGTCCCAGCAAGAGGCCTCAAGAGTATATAATGGAGGTGGTGATGATGAGGATGATGATTCTGTGACAAATTAGAGCACACCAGGAAAGAGTACAGCACAGGTTAAGATTATATAAAATAGACTTTAATAATCCCCGGGGGGGATTCAGGCATCACAGTAGCAGAAGAAAGAACAGAAGAGGTACAGAATAAAATCAAGAATCAAGAGTCAAAAATAAACATAGTGAATTGCACATTTAAACCCAACTGTTTTGGCATGCCCAGGGAGGGATTAGAACCCGGGTCTTGGGAGGTGGATGCGCTGCCAGTTGCACCAATAGGGATGTCCCTCTTGGAGGACTGTCAGTGCTCCTTTGAGGAGTGAGTTTCACCAGTTACTCCACGTTTCATCTATCTATCTATCTATCTATCTGTCTGTCTGTCTGTCTGTCTGTCTGTCTGTCTGTCTGTCTGTCTGTCTGTCTGTCTGTCTGTCTGTCTGTCTGTCTGCCTAGCATGGGAAACACTTCATACATTGCCAAAGCAAACATCACAAAAAGTCACATTTATATTTTAAAGGATAGGTTCGGAATTTAGCATTATAAGCCATGTTATAAGGTTATTTACGATCATATACGGGTTCTAATCCCTCCCTGGCCGAAAAAGTTGGGTTACATGTGCAATAATAACCTTAAAACATGGCTTGTATTGCTAAACTCCGAACCTGTCCTAATATAAATTTAAATACAAATAGACGAATTGAGTGAATAAGTTTAAGATTAACAAACTTATTTAAATGGTGACTTTTTCACTTTGACTCTCTATCTATCTATCTATCTATCTATCTATCTATCTATCTATCTATCTATCTATCTATCTATCTATCTATCTATCTATCTATCTATCCATCTATCTATCTATCTATCTATCTATCTATCTATCTATCTATCTATCTATCTACAGCCTGGCTATAGTGCTGATCAACTAGGCTAAACTCTGGCATGCTGGGATGGGATGTGAGGGCAGGTGTCATCTCAAAAGCCTGTGTTGCCCCAGTGGCCTCAACATAACTAGCCATGTGTTATTTAGTTTTTCTTCAACTATCTCAATATTATCTGCAATGTCTGAGGGACAATAGTTATTATAACGTATTCAAGATAATGCAACTCTAAGCCCAGCCAATCATGAAGCTACAGGTGTAATGTCAGGTTATAAACAGATCCTGAAAAACGGTTGAGTCTGGGCTGACGCATGGTCTTCATAGCCTAAAGTGTGTGTGTGTGTGTGTTTTACCTCCTGAAAGGTGTATAGTCATGGGATACATCTAACCTCCAGGGTTTTAGTAAATTGTGTTGACACAACAATGAACGATAACACTTTGTTAATACGGTACAGTATTGATAGATGTTAGGTACTGTAGTTGTCTGATAATCTTTTCCACCTTGTCTCCCAAACTGACATTTTCTCATCAAATATACTCAGATTTACCACTTTTCAGTGACTTTGACTATTTAGCGGATTGATTCTTTGTATTCACTTACATGAGAACAGAGGAGCAGAGCAGAGGCCTTAGGCAGCAAGATATGATCTATCTACTGCTAAGGCATTTTGTAAATAGCTTTGGGCATCTTTAAATTTGCATATACTGTAGGGAACAGCAAAAGATCCAGCTGCATTTTCGATCATCATTGGTCAATAAGTCAGTGGTCTGTCATTCCACACACACACACACTCTCCTTCAGCTTTGTTCTAAGGGAGTGATCCTTGGTTATACAGTAGGTCCCAACAAGAGAACCCAACAATAAATAATGGAGGTGATGATGATGACGATGATGATGATAATGATAATTATGATGATGATTCAGTGACAAACTAGAGCACACCAGTGTAACCGAATGACAAAGTGTCATGAGTCCCAAGTAGTGGTAGCAAGTAGTTAGTCAAACTCACTCCTTAAAAGAACACTAACAGTCCCTCCAAGACGGATGTCCCTGTTGGCGCAACTGTTAGCGTGTCCGCCTCACAAGCGAGAGAGCGCGAGTTTGAATCCCGCCCTGGGCAAGCCCTTGACAAGAGTTACACCAGGACAGAGCAAATGTGACATGGGTTCCTCCTACATGGCATTATTTAATTTTGAAAATAAATTAACAAACATTAGATGATGTCATACCCCCTCAAGGCTAACTGTCCCGACCAGCTAGGGTATAAAAACAAAGCAAATTCCACAGAGAAACTACCCTTAACAGCTGCAATTTGAAGACGTCGCAGAGGACAAATCAACTGGTGCAGACATCTTTACTCTCTCAGTGGTGAGTTCTCCTTTCTAGAGCTAACCGGACAGATACTGGTCACACACTACAAGTACTCATACTTCTGAACTTTTTGTGGAACTTGAAATCTCTACCATACTGTACTATCTGACTACCTATAACACTGCATATGATATCTCTGATTAGATCTAGAAAGTAGCTTTAAACATCAGGGATTCCCTGTCAAGAAGAAGTAGCCTTGAGAACCAATGGTTCTCGAGCCTAGTGGCCCATCCCTGTCCAACTCAAACCATTATGGTCCACACATCAATTGGTGAAGGACTCTGGGAGCAGGTTCTCAGACGTCCTTGTTCTTCTCGATGTCTTGAACGGGCCTTCTCCATGTATTTGCCTGGATACTGCTTAGCTACTAATTGATTTTAGACTTGTCCAGATGTCTCTGTTTTGTATTCATGTCCCATTGTTATATGTGTAGACTGCTCTGTGCATATCACAGGTGAGTGAAGAATTCCTTTGTCATGTATGACCACTCCTGTGTATGAAGATGTATGTATCAAGGGCGTAGGTTTGCGTATGGACGGTCGGGACATGTCCCTACCAACATTTTGGGAGGCCCAAATTGTCCCTACCAACTTTTAAGCAACCTTGACCGTACCAATTATTTTGCATTATAGATATTAGACCGTTAGCCTACCCCTCCTCCTCCTGATTGGCTCATTTGTCTGAGATAGATCATTGCATTTTTCAAATTTTCGCTTGATCTGAAGAACAGCCTTACAGACAGACGCTGACAGCAAGCCATACAGTTGTGATTCTGACAGCCATTTAGGTAGCCTACTGTATATCCACCACAATGTCGCCTCCCCCTCTGAAGAGGATGAGGGATATCAGGAGCTTTTTCTCCGCAACTGTAAGTAACGTTAGCGTTAGCTAGGTTAGCTAGCTGCTGGTAAACTAAGTAGCTAACGTTAGGCAGTAGCCACATGAAACCAGCTAGGTTGGTGCTAGCTAATGTTATCTAAACTAACATCACTTGTCTTTCCATTGTGGCAAATTATCAACCGGTGATATAAGCTGGCTAGCTAGCGAACTGTTAAGATGCCTTATCATCCTGTAACATTAGGATAGCAGCAGCCATTACATTATTATACATTAGCTGCCCACCAGAGATTTAATTGAATAGGACATCATGGCGTCCTCACAACTAATGACCGTAAGTGTCCGCAATGAATACTAGCCGATGGGCTAGCTATAGCTTTGTAAAACCAGAATTGTGGAATTTCGCAATTGGTATTGCCTACTGTCTGGTATTTTGTTACTCCCCCAATGGACAGATATATCAATTTATGAATTGAATGTCAGTCTAAAAATCCAATGAAAATCTCAATTTTAATCAAATCATTTTTATGCATGAAACAGCAGCAGTCGTGAGAGAGAGAGAGTGGACGGACGCACAAGCAACCAAGAGAGAGAGAGAGAGAGAGAGTGTGGAGGGACGCAGCAGCAGCAGCAAAAGTCGAGAGAGTGGAGGGACGCAGCAGGCAGGATGTGATACAGTAGACTAACAACATTGTATTAGTATTATTCAATTTCATAAATATACGAATATATAAGAGCTTTAACCTCTCGTCCCCAGCAAAAATTGTGTATGCAGGCTACACTGTTATATGGTCCCTACCAATGTTGAAACCAAACCTACGCCCTTGGTATGTATGACATGTCTTATCCGTTGTGTTTCTACAGAAAATGAAGATTTTGTTCCTGCTTTTCGCCCTCATGGGCGTTCTCAATGCCCTGCCACTCACGGAAAAGGTGGAAGGTAATGAGTGTGTGTGTGTGTGTGTGTGTGTGTGTCCGTGTGTGTGAAACCTTTAAACTATTTATCTCTCTCTATTTCTCTCCGTCTCTCCTCTTTGCTCTCCTACTGTCACCATATCTTTTATATCTTGATCTAGCAAATGATCTTTACAAATTGCTAAACTAAGATGTAAGATTTATTTCGCAGAGGCCGCTGCTGAGGATGCAGACTCAATTAAATCAGGTGAGTGTGTTTGTGTGTATGTGTGTGCGTGTGTTTGTGTGTGAAACCTTTAAACTATTTATATCTCTCTCTTTCTCTCTCCTTCAGTCCTTTACTGTCTCCATATCTTTTATATCCTGATCTAGCAAATGATCTTTGCAAATTGCTAAACAACTAAGATTTCTTTCACAGAGACCGCTACTGAGGATGATGCCGAGCATGGTGCCGAGGATGATCGCGAGGATGATGCCGAGGATGATGCCGAGGATGATGCCGAGGATGATGGCGAGGATGATGGCGAGGATGATGGCGAGGATGGTGCCGAGGATTGTTGGTATTTCGGATGCTTCCAATAAAATCCAATGCATGTATCAAATGTGTAGCTGTGTGTTTTTGAGGTAGTAGGCTTAATAATGAATCAAAATGTCATCAGGCTAACAGTTTCATTTTAGTAAACACTCATGATTGGAAAAATGTGTCCTGCTGCTGCTACTGGACCTTTTTTTAATAGCATATTATGTTTGGTGAATTATAATCTTACTGATCTTTTATATGGATGATCATAATAATGGACCACTGATAGCACTAGTAGCTCGTTACTGATTACCTGTAGCTACAGGTAGTAGATAGCTTCCTTATGAGAAAAAGACATGATTTCAACCTCATGTCTTTGCTTAGCTCTCTCATATAGCCCAGCTATTTTATAGCTATCATATAGGCCTATTTTAGACCAAGCATAAAAGCATTATTACAATAAATAAACATTTATAATCTCATAAGAGGTATTGATCGATATGAATTTATGCCATTATTCTAATTAGTGGATTGCTGTGGGCAATGCAGTCAGTTAACATTCTTTTGACCTCTCTCACCTGAAAAAAATGTCCATCTATGGAAAAACATACCAATGCCACGAACCACAAAGCCCAATTGTATCCGAATAATAAGTGCATCAACTTGTTAACTGGCAAGTGTGCAAGGAGGCTAGGACAGAGTGAGAGCTAATAATCTCTAAGCTAGCAAGCTAGCTAGCAAACAACAGCTCGTTGACACACACCATGCAACCAAACCAGACACTTTTTCTAAGTCACAGTCATGACACATTTGACCAAACTCTGTCAGAACAAACAGGCAGCCATTACCAACAGAAACTTTACCAATGAGGGCCATGCACATTGGCTCCGGCAAAAAGGAAATGAATAATGGATATGAAACCTATTTAAATAAAGCCCATATCCACCTGTACATTTATTTGTCCCCCTGTCTCTGGGCTAAAGATTATTTCAGAAAATAAAAATAATGATTAAAAAATGTTTTTGGGGTGCTAAAATGAAATTAAGGGGTCAAAAATTGCCCATAGAGGGTTAATGTGTGTGTCCGCAGAACAGTCTGACTTCTCTCCATGTTGCAGTTCATCATAATAATCTGGATGTGGTCAACCTTCTGGTCAGCAAGGGAGAATCTCCACACAACGCAGCCAGGGTGAGCATGCGCACACACAGTAAAACTTTATAACCAGTAGGCTATAGGGAGGTAAAGTGATGAAGTGCCCTCTAGTGGTATGGTTCACACCGTTGTATTATGCATTGCACATTTTTAATAAAAAATATATTTTCGGCTGCATTGCATTGTTTGTAAGGCACTTAAATTGTTTATCATTTTTTATTAAAGCTCAATGAGATTTTTATAGTTATTCATATATAATATATAATATAAATTATAGAATATTCACCTTTACTTGCTATTAGTTTATGAATTGGCTTTAGCAAGACCCCAAAAAATTATTTTGTGACATGAGACTGCATGAGATCCTGTGAATTTATTATTTTAGTATTTCGGTGTACTGGCTAGTATACTGGCGGGAAATCTTGTGGTGGAAACAGAAGTGATGCGTTTTGCGTGTCACAATATCAGGAAGACAACAAATACAACCGCAAATGTATCTACATGCACATAAAAGAAAGAAGACCGGTATTTACCTGCATTGAGGCCATCCTTCCAGAAAGTCCATTGAAGTAGCTACAATCTTCCAATCCAGTCTGCTCCACGCACGTTTGTTATCATATTTTTTCACATCATTTCAGCGAGTGAGTGGAGAATTGTGGGAAGTGTGGTTCTTAAAATGGAGTGCCGATTTTATCACGACCAGAGAGGCCGCCAGATAGTGCCAAGATATTTCATGTAGCTTTAAGTTTGTGCAGTTAAAGACAAAATAAAACATTTTACAATGGTTTTGGAACACTGGGTGTAAACTGACTACAGATTCCATGATGCACACACCCCGTGTTGCTGTGACACAGAAGTAGCCAATGTGCTTCCTGGCTATGTCAATAGATTAACCTATCTTGTTCTGTCCTGCAAATTTAGACAGATTTGTCATGTTCTATTGTACACCTTAGCATTGTACACAATAGCAGATAGCTAGCTAGCTTGCTCACGTTAGTCAAACCAAGCTCATTCAGACGGGACTTGACAAACAGAAAAAGTCCACAAGCCGTAACATTACACTGTAGGCTGTACTCTGTACTATATATGTGACAAATAAAACCTGAATCTAACCAAGCCCCTGTGCACTTTCTTCAGAACAGCTACACTCCTCTCCACATCACATCCAACCAGGGGCACGTGGCCAACAGCCTACTGCAGTATGCGGTATCAGCCAACCAGACGGCTGTTCTGACAGCTGCTCTTCTCCAAACAGGCAAATGTCAACCTGGGCAACAAGGTAAGCTGGGGCACCAGCGCTGAGGGCTGGAGAGGGAGGGAGGGAGGGAGGGAGATTTTGGGAGTGCTGTAAGTGGGGAGTTTTAGATACTTTATTGTGACGTGTTGCCCTAACCAAAACCCCATTCCCCCAGAGTGGACTGACCCCTCTACACCTGGTTATGATGACTACCAGGGCTGTTGTTCTAGTAAGCTGTTTCATTGTTAGTTAGGGCTGGTTATATTAAGTGTAAGCCTTTACTTCCCACTTCTTCTCTTCCAGATGGGCTGTGCTGCATGTTGCTTGTCACTATAGCAACATAAAAATGGTGGAGTTCTTCCTGCAGCAGCATCATCATAGGTTGTCCTCAGATGAGCTTTACAGCGAAGTCTCCAATCATCTGGGTCGTCCATACATCCAGACAGTTCCGCAGAACTCTCCACTCCTGCGTCCCTCCTCAGTACATCCACGTATGTTGGTGTGGGACGTCCTCTTAATCTTTGACCGTGTGTTGGCTCCCAGAGCACCAGCTTGCTGGCTGGGAGTTAATGATGTCTGTGGCAGTGGCCAGCAAGTTTCATCCTCCTGGATGCCACTTTCTCACTCAGCTTTGCTAGCCCCCATACAGATGCTTGTTGGTAACATGCTCGTTCTGGTTGACATTTAGCACCACATGCAGCATTCTGGTGTAGCACCCATCACTGGTCAGCAAGGGAGAATCTCCACACAACGCAGCCAGGGTGAGCATGCGCACACACAGTAAAACTTTATAACCAGTAGGCTATAGGGAGGTAAAGTGATGAAGTGCCCTCTAGTGGTATGGTTCACACCGTTGTATTATGCATTGCACATTTTTAATAAAAACTCCCAGTTGAATATTTCAACAAAATAATGAGTATTGTGAAGCTTTTTGATTTGATGTGGATTTATTGTGTATTGATACCAATGTTTTATAGCCTATTAGAATTTATATTGTATTGGTGAATATTTCAACATGATGTGTATTGCAAACCTTATTTTAATGGCATTTCTGAATGTAATGTGTATTTTTAGAAATGTATATTTTCAGAAGAAGAATTAAACTATTAAATTTCTATACTCATTATTGGAGGTTTGTTTTACCTGATTTCAAGCTTTCAAATCTATCAAATCTGATCAGCTTTTAAATCTACCCAACATTAGTGATTGTAAAAAATGTTGCACTAATTAAATTAAGTATGCATTAACAGTGTATTAATACTGACACATTTAGGTTAAATTTAATAGTTTATCAACATACAATACAAAGTTAAATTTAGCATGTAGTAAAGGGAGTTTAAAAAGCTTCACAAGCCATTTATTAGCCATTTGTTAAATAATGTCTAGTCAGCTATATGTGTATATACAGACATACTGTATATATATTTCTTGTAAGTTAATTCAATCTATTATATATATTGTCTATTTATATTCTTTATTGTGCTGTATTTTCCCCCCACTGCTGCTGTACTTTTCCAGTGCTGAAAGACCCAATTTCACCCACAGGGATTAGTAAAGTAAGTATCTATCTATCTATCTATCTATCTATCTATCTATCTATCTATCTATCTATCTATCTATCTATCTATCTATCTATCTATCTATCTATCTGTCTGTCTGTCTGTCTATCTGTCTGTCTGTCTGTCTGTCTGTCTGTCTGTCTGTCTGTCTGTCTGTCTGTCTGTCTGCCTAGCATGGGAAACACTATACATTGCCAAAGCAAACATCACAAAAAGTCACATTTATATTTTAAAGGATAGGTTCGGAATTTAGCATTATAAGCCATGTTATAAGGTTATTTACGATCATATACGGGTTCTAATCCCCACCTGGCCGAAAAAGTTGGGTAACATGTGCAATAATAACCTTAAAACATGGCTTGTATTGCTAAACTCCGAACCTGTCCTAATATAAATGTAAATACAAATAGACGAATTGAGTGAATAAGTTTAAGATTAACAAACTTATTTAAATGGTGACTTTTTTACTTTGACTATCTATCTATCTATCTATCTATCTATCTATCTATCTATCTATCTATCTATCTATCTATCTATCTATCTATCTATCTATCTATCTAAAGCCACCTGCGGTGCTCGGAAGCCTGGCTATAGTGCTGATCAACTAGGCTAAACTCTGGCATGCTGGGATGGGATGTGAGGGCAGGTGTCATCTCAAAAGCCTGTGTTGCCCCAGTGGCCTCAACATAACTAGCCATGTGTTATTTATTTATTCATTCATTCATTCATTCATTCATTCATTCATTCATTCATTCATCCATTCATTCATCCATTTGTTCCACCGGAGTTGTGGGTTTAGTTCCTACATCAATCCAGTCTTTCTATATACAAACAGTTTACAAACCCTTTATTAGTTGTTCTTTAACTATCTCAATATTATCTGCAATGTCTGAGGGAGAATAGTTATTATAACGTATTCAAGATAATGCAACTCTAAGCCCAGCCAATCACGAAGCTACAGGTGTAATGTCAGGCTATAAACAGATCCTGAAAGAGTCTGGGCTGACGCATGGTCTTCATAGCCTAAAGTGTGTGTGTGTGTGTGTGTGTGTGTGTGTGTGTGTGTGTGTGTGTTTTACCTCCTGAAAGGTGTATAGTCATGGGATACATCTAACCTCCAGGGTTTTAGTAAATTGTGTTGACACAACAATGAACGATAACACTTTGTTAATACGGTACAGTATTGATAGATGTTAGGTACTGTAGTTGTCTGATAATCTTTTCCACCTTGTCTCCCAAACTGACATTTTCTCATCAAATATACTATGATTTACCACTTTTCAGTGACTTTGACTATTTAGCTTATTGATTCTTTGTATTCACTTACATGAGAACAGAGGAGCAGAGCAGAGGCCTTAGGCAGCAAGATATGATCTATCTACTGCTAAGGCATTTTGTAAATAGCTTTGGGCATCTTTAAATTTGCATATACTGTAGGGAACAGCAAAAGATCCAGCTGCATTTTCGATCATCATTGGTCAATAAGTCAGTGGTCTGTCATTCCACACACACACAAACTCTCCTTCAGCTTTGTTCTAAGGGAGAGTTCCTTGGTTATACAGTAGGTCTCAACAAGAGACCCCAACAATAAATAATGGAGGTGATGATGATGACGATGATGATGATAATGATAATTATGATGATGATTCAGTGACAAACTAGAGCACACCAGTGTAACCGAATGACAAAGTGTCATGAGTCCCAAGTAGTGGTAGCAAGTAGTTAGTCAAACTCACTCCTTAAAAGAACACTAACAGTTCCTCCAAGACGGACGTCCCTGTTGGCGCAACTGTTAGCGTGTCCGCCTCACAAGCGAGAGAGCGCGAGTTTGAATCCCGCCCTGGGCAAGCCCTTGACAAGAGTTACACCAGGACAGAGCAAATGTGACATGCATTCCTCCTACATGGCATTATTTAAAGTTGAAAATGCATTAACAAACATTAGATTATGTCATACCCCTCAAGGCTAACTGTCCCGACCAGCTAGGGTATAAAAACAAAGCAAATTCCACCGAGAAACTACCCTTAACAGCTGCAATTTGAAGACGTCGCAGAGGACAAATCAACTGGTGCAGACATCTTTACTCTCTCAGTGGTGAGTTCTCCTTTCTAGAGCTAACCGGACAGATACTGGTCACACACTACAAGTACTCATACTTCTGAACTTTTTGTGGAACTTGAAATCTCTACCATACTGTACTATCTGACTACCTATAACACTGCATATGATATCTCTGATTAGATCTAGAAAGTAGCTTTAAACATCAGGGATTCCCTGTCAAGAAGAAGTAGCCTTGAGAACCAATGGTTCTCGAGCCTAGTGGCCCATCCCTGTCCAACTCAAACCATTATGGTCCACACATCAATTGGTGAAGGACTCTGGGAGCAGGTTCTCAGATGTCCTTGTTCTTCTCGATGTCTTGAACGGGCCTTCTCCATGTATTTGCCTCGATACTGCTTAGCTACTAATTGATTTTAGACTTGTCCAGATGTCTCTGTTTTGTATTCATGTCCCATTGTTATATGTGTAGACTGCTCTGTGCATATCACAGGTGAGTGAAGAATGCCTTTGTCATGTATGACCACTCCTGTGTATGAAGATGTATGTATGACAATGTCTTATCCGTTGTGTTTCTACAGAAAATGAAGATTGTGTTCTTGCTTTTCGCCCTCATGGGCGTTCTCAATGCCCTGCCACTCACGGAAAAGGTGGAAGGTAATGAGTGTGTGTGTGTGTGTATGCGTGTGCGTGTGTGTGAAACCTTTAAACTATTTATCTCTCTCTCTTTCTCTCCGTCTCTCCTCTTTGCTCTCCTACTGTCACCATATCTTTTATATCTTGATCTAGCAAATGATCTTTACAAATTGCTAAACTAAGATGTAAGATTTCTTTCGCAGAGGCCGCTGCTGAGGATGCAGACTCAATTAAATCAGGTGAGTGTGTTTGTGTGTATGTGTGTGCGTGTGTGTGTGAAACCTTTAAACTATTTATATCTCTCTCTTTCTCTCTCCTTCAGTCTCTTACTGTCTCCATATCTTTTATATCCTGATCTAGCAAATGATCTTTGCAAATTGCTAAACAACTAAGATTTCTTTCACAGAGACCGCTGCTGATGATGATGCTGAGGAAGATGCTGAGGATGATGCCGAGGATGATGCCGAGGATGGTGCCCAGGATGATGCCGAAGATGAAGCTGACTATCATGGACTGTGGAATAGACTAATGCATATAATCAGTGCAAAAAAAAATAAAGCTAAATGATAGGCCTATTGTGCAAAAAAATAGCCCAACGAATTGTAGGCTACATTTTAAAATGTTCGGCCTGTGTAGGATGCTCCCTATAGGCATACAAATAAACACATTGATATTGCAAAATGGTTTCATTTGAGCTGACCACTACACAACTGATTTAATAATTTCAATAATATCTGGTGATCGCTTTGTCAAGTTTTACCTTTTGTAAATCTGTGTGGATGTAGCTTTATCAGTCTATATTGAATGAGTAACTTGTACAGTATATGTGCAGATTTAATTGTATATTTTAATGAATTTATTATTTAGTAAATGCAAGTGTCAACATGAAAAAGTGAGTGCATGACACTGACAGCTACAGTAACAGTGCAGCACAGGTTGCAATCAACATGACAGTCCAGGATGGCGGCGGGCTGGCTCAGCAGCTGTGTGCATTGGTTCCATAGCCGAATCAATGGAGTGCCCCCTCTTGGCATTCCATACTCTTTGAAAGGGGTACAGCTACGGCCAGTGTAGAAGGACAGTAAATGCTAGTTCCCATAAACGCAGAGGCCATTTAGTGTTAAGGTTAGGTTTAGGGGTCAAAGGTTATGTTAAGGGTTAGATTTACTGTTTTTTGGGGGTTATAGGGTTAAGATTAGGGCTAAGGTTAGAGTTAAATAAGGTACAGTGTGTGTATGTGAATAATAAAGGGTTGTTCCTCTACATTTAAATGCATACTCGATTTATTCTGCCTATATATATGTCTGGTCTAGGTACTGTAGTTGCCTGATAATCTTGTCAATGACTTAAACTCCCAAACTGACAATTTGTTTCACAAACTCACATTGACCTCTTCACAGTGACTTTGACAACTTATTAATACGTTGTATTCACTTCCAGTACATGAGAACAGAGGAGCAGAGCAGAGGCCTCAGGCAGCAGGATATGATCTCTTTACTGCAAAGTAATTTAGTAAACAGCTTTGAATTTGGATATTGGGAACAGCGAATAGTATCCACACACACACGCACAGATGTTTTCAACCAATAGAATGTAGCCACATTTTCACTTCCATCTACATGTCACTGGTTAGTGAGTCACATGGACTGTCATACTGTACCACAAACACACACACACAGACACACACATCTCCTTCAGCTTTTCTCCAAGAGACTGTGTTCCTTGGCTATAGGTCCCAGCAAGAGGCCTCAAGAGTATATAATGGAGGTGGTGATGATGAGGATGATGATTCTGTGACAAATTAGAGCACACCAGGACAGAGTACAGCACAGGTTAAGATTATATAAAATAGACTTTAATAATCCCCGGGGGGGATTCAGGCATCACAGTAGCAGAAGAAAGAACAGAAGAGGTACAGAATAAAATCAAGAATCAAGAGTCAAAAATAAACATAGTGAATTGCACATGTAAACCCAACTGTTTCGGCATGCCCAGGGAGGGATTAGAACCCGGGTCTTGGGAGGTGGATGCGCTGCCAGTTGCACCAATAGGGATGTCCCTCTTGGAGGACTGTCAGTGCTCCTTTGAGGAGTGAGTTTCACCAGTTACTCCACGTTTCATCTATCTATCTATCTATCTATCTATCTATCTATCTATCTATCTATCTATCTATCTATCTATCTATCTATCTGTCTGTCTGTCTGTCTGTCTGTCTGTCTGTCTGTCTGTCTGTCTGTCTGCCTAGCATGGGAAACACTTCATACATTGCCAAAGCAAACATCACAAAAAGTCACATTTATATTTTAAAGGATATGTTCGGAATTTAGCATTATAAGCCATGTTATAAGGTTATTTACGATCATATACGGGTTCTAATCCCTCCCTGGCCGAAAAAGTTGGGTTACATGTGCAATAATAACCTTAAAACATGGCTTGTATTGCTAAACTCCGAACCTGTCCTAATATAAATTTAAATACAAATAGACGAATTGAGTGAATAAGTTTAAGATTAACAAACTTATTTATATGGTGACTTTTTTACTTTGACTCTCTATCTATCTATCTATCTATCTATCTATCTATCTATCTATCTATCTATCTATCTATCTATCTATCTATCTATCTATCTATCTATCTATCTATCTATCTATCTATCTATCTATCTATCTATCTATCTATCCATCTATCTATCTATCTATCTATCTATCTATCTATCTATCTATCTATCTATCTATCTATCTATCTATCTATCTATCTATCTATCTACAGTATCTATCTATCTAAAGCCACCTGCGGTGCTCGGAAGCCTGGCTATAGTGCTGATCAACTAGGCTAAACTCTGGCATGCTGGGATGGGATGTGAGGGCAGGTGTCATCTCAAAAGCCTGTGTTGCCCCAGTGGCCTCAACATAACTAGCCATGTGTTATTTAGTTGTTCTTTAACTATCTCAATATTATCTGCAATGTCTGAGGGAGAATAGTTATTATAAAGTATTCAAGATAATGCAACTCTAAGCCCAGCCAATCATGAAGCTACAGGTGTAATGTCAGGTTATAAACAGATCCTGAAAAACGGTTGAGTCTGGGCTGACGCATGGTCTTCATAGCCTAAAGTGTGTGTGTGTGTGTGTGTGTTTTACCTCCTGAAAGGTGTATAGTCATGGGATACATCTAACCTCCAGGGTTTTAGTAAATTGTGTTGACACAACAATGAACGATAACACTTTGTTAATACGGTACAGTATTGATAGATGTTAGGTACTGTAGTTGTCTGATAATCTTTTCCACCTTGTCTCCCAAACTGACATTTTCTCATCAAATATACTATGATTTACCACTTTTCAGTGACTTTGACTATTTAGCTTATTGATTCTTTGTATTCACTTACATGAGAACAGAGGAGCAGAGCAGAGGCCTTAGGCAGCAAGATATGATCTATCTACTGCTAAGGCATTTTGTAAATAGCTTTGGGCATCTTTAAATTTGCATATACTGTAGGGAACAGCAAAAGATCCAGCTGCATTTTCGATCATCATTGGTCAATAAGTCAGTGGTCTGTCATTCCACACACACACAAACTCTCCTTCAGCTTTGTTCTAAGGGAGAGTTCCTTGGTTATACAGTAGGTCTCAACAAGAGACCCCAGAAAATGAAGATTGTGTTCTTGCTTTTCGCCCTCATGGGCGTTCTCAATGCCCTGCCACTCACGGAAAAGGTGGAAGGTAATGAGTGTGTGTGTGTGTGAAACCTTTAAACTATTTATCTCTCTCTCTTTCTCTCCGTCTCTCCTCTTTGCTCTCCTACTGTCACCATATCTTTTATATCTTGATCTAGCAAATGATCTTTACAAATTGCTAAACTAAGATGTAAGATTTCTTTCGCAGAGGCCGCTGCTGAGGATGCAGACTCAATTAAATCAGGTGAGTGTGTTTGTGTGTATGTGTGTGCGTGTGTGTGTGAAACCTTTAAACTATTTATATCTCTCTCTTTCTCTCTCCTTCAGTCTCTTACTGTCTCCATATCTTTTATATCCTGATCTAGCAAATGATCTTTGCAAATTGCTAAACAACTAAGATTTCTTTCACAGAGACCGCTGCTGAGGATGATGCTGAGGAAGATCCTGAGGATGATGCCGAGGATGATGCCGAGGATGGTGCCCAGGATGATGCCGAAGATGAAGCTGACTATCATGGACTATGGAATAGACTAATGCATATAATCAGTGCAAAAAAAAATAAAGCTAAATGATAGGCCTATTGTGCAAAAAAATAGCCCAACGAATTGTAGGCTACATTTTAAAATGTTCGGCCTGTGTAGGTTGCTCCCTATAGGCATACAAATAAACACATTGATATTGCAAAATGGTTTCATTTGAGCTGACCACTACACAACTGATTTAATAATTTCAATAATATCTGGTGATCGCTTTGTCAAGTTTTACCTTTTGTAAATCTGTGTGGATGTAGCTTTATCAGTCTATATTGAATGAGTAACTTGTACAGTATATGTGCAGATTTAATTGTATATTTTAATGAATTTATTATTTAGTAAATGCAAGTGTCAACATGAAAAAGTGAGTGCATGACACTGACAGCTACAGTAACAGTGCAGCACAGGTTGCAATCAACATGACAGTCCAAGATGGCGGCGGGCTGGCTCAGCAGCTGTGTGCATTGGTTCCATAGCCGAATCAATGGAGTGCCCCCTCTTGGCATTCCATACTTTGAATGGGTACAGCTACGGCCAGTGTAGAAGGACAGTAAATGCTAGTTCCCATAAACGCAGAGGCCATTTAGTGTTAAGGTTAGGTTTAGGGGTCAAAGGTTATGTTAAGCGTTAGATTTACTGTTTTTTGGGGGTTATATGGTTAAGATTAGGGCTAAGGTTAGAGTTAAATAAGGTACAGTGTGTGTATGTGAATAATAAAGGGTTGTTCCTCTACATTTAAATGCATACTCGATTTATTCTGCCTATATATATGTCTGGTCTAGGTACTGTAGTTGCCTGATAATCTTGTCAATGACTTAAACTCCCAAACTGACAATTTGTTTCACAAACTCACATTGACCTCTTCACAGTGACTTTGACAACTTATTAATACGTTGTATTCACTTCCAGCACATGAGAACAGAGGAGCAGAGCAGAGGCCTCAGGCAGCAGGATATGATCTCTTTACTGCAAAGTAATTTAGTAAACAGCTTTGAATTTGGATATTGGGAACAGCGAATAGTATCCACACACACACGCACAGATGTTTTCAACCAATAGAATGTAGCCACATTTTCACTTCCATCTACATGTCACTGGTTAGTGAGTCACATGGACTGTCATACTGTACCACAAACACACACACACAGACACACACATCTCCTTCAGCTTTTCTCCAAGAGACTGTGTTCCTTGGCTATAGGTCCCAGCAAGAGGCCTCAAGAGTATATAATGGAGGTGGTGATGATGAGGATGATGATTCTGTGACAAATTAGAGCACACCAGGACAGAGTACAGCACAGGTTAAGATTATATAAAATAGACTTTAATAATCCCCGGGGGGGATTCAGGCATCACAGTAGCAGAAGAAAGAACAGAAGAGGTACAGAATAAAATCAAGAATCAAGAGTCAAAAATAAACATAGTGAATTGCACATGTAAACCCAACTGTTTCGGCATGCCCAGGGAGGGATTAGAACCCGGGTCTTGGGAGGTGGATGCGCTGCCAGTTGCACCAATAGGGATGTCCCTCTTGGAGGACTGTCAGTGCTCCTTTGAGGAGTGAGTTTCACCAGTTACTCCACGTTTCATCTATCTATCTATCTATCTATCTATCTATCTATCTATCTATCTATCTATCTATCTATCTATCTATCTATCTATCTATCTATCTATCTATCTATCTATCTATCTATCTATCTATCTATCTATCTATCTATCTATCTATCTATCTATCTATCCATCTATCTATCTATCTATCTATCTATCTATCTATCTATCTATCTATCTATCTATCTATCTATCTATCTATCTATCTATCTATCTATCTATCTGTCTGTCTGTCTGTCTGTCTGTCTGTCTGTCTGCCTAGCATGGGAAACACTTCATACATTGCCAAAGCAAACATCACAAAAAGTCACATTTATATTTTAAAGGATAGGTTCGGAATTTAGCATTATAAGCCATGTTATAAGGTTATTTACGATCATATACGGGTTCTAATCCCTCCCTGGCCGAAAAAGTTGGGTTACATGTGCAATAATAACCTTAAAACATGGCTTGTATTGCTAAACTCCGAACCTGTCCTAATATAAATTTAAATACAAATAGACGAATTGAGTGAATAAGTTTAAGATTAACAAACTTATTTAAATGGTGACTTTTTTACTTTGACTCTCTATCTATCTATCTATCTATCTATCTATCTATCTATCTATCTATCTATCTATCTATCTATCTATCTATCTATCTATCTATCTATCTATCTATCTATCTATCTATCCATCTATCTATCTATCTATCTATCTATCTATCTATCTATCTACAGTATCTATCTATCTAAAGCCACCTGCGGTGCTCGGAAGCCTGGCTATAGTGCTGATCAACTAGGCTAAACTCTGGCATGCTGGGATGGGATGTGAGGGCAGGTGTCATCTCAAAAGCCTGTGTTGCCCCAGTGGCCTCAACATAACTAGCCATGTGTTATTTAGTTGTTCTTTAACTATCTCAATATTATCTGCAATGTCTGAGGGAGAATAGTTATTATAAAGTATTCAAGATAATGCAACTCTAAGCCCAGCCAATCATGAAGCTACAGGTGTAATGTCAGGTTATAAACAGATCCTGAAAAACGGTTGAGTCTGGGCTGACGCATGGTCTTCATAGCCTTAAAGTGTGTGTGTGTGTGTGTTTTACCTCCTGAAAGGTGTATAGTCATGGGATACATCTAACCTCCAGGGTTTTAGTAAATTGTGTTGACACAACAATGAACGATAACACTTTGTTAATACGGTACAGTATTGATAGATGTTAGGTACTGTAGTTGTCTGATAATCTTTTCCACCTTGTCTCCCAAACTGACATTTTCTCATCAAATATACTATGATTTACCACTTTTCAGTGACTTTGACTATTTAGCTTATTGATTCTTTGTATTCACTTACATGAGAACAGAGGAGCAGAGCAGAGGCCTTAGGCAGCAAGATATGATCTATCTACTGCTAAGGCATTTTGTAAATAGCTTTGGGCATCTTTAAATTTGCATATACTGTAGGGAACAGCAAAAGATCCAGCTGCATTTTCGATCATCATTGGTCAATAAGTCAGTGGTCTGTCATTCCACACACACACAAACTCTCCTTCAGCTTTGTTCTAAGGGAGTGTTCCTTGGTTATACAGTAGGTCTCAACAAGAGACCCCAACAATAAATAATGGAGGTGATGATGATGACGATGATGATGATAATGATAATTATGATGATGATTCAGTGACAAACTAGAGCACACCAGTGTAACCGAATGACAAAGTGTCATGAGTCCCAAGTAGTGGTAGCAAGTAGTTAGTCAAACTCACTCCTTAAAAGAACACTAACAGTTCCTCCAAGACGGACGTCCCTGTTGGCGCAACTGTTAGCGTGTCCGCCTCACAAGCGAGAGAGCGCGAGTTTGAATCCCGCCCTGGGCAAGCCCTTGACAAGAGTTACACCAGGACAGAGCAAATGTGACATGCATTCCTCCTACATGGCATTATTTAAAGTTGAAAATGCATTAACAAACATTAGATGATGTCATACCCCTCAAGGCTAACTGTCCCGACCAGCTAGGGTATAAAAACAAAGCAAATTCCACTGAGAAACTACCCTTAACAGCTGCAATTTGAAGACGTCGCAGAGGACAAATCAACTGGTGCAGACATCTTTACTCTCTCAGTGGTGAGTTCTCCTTTCTAGAGCTAACCGGACAGATACTGGTCACACACTACAAGTACTCATACTTCTGAACTTTTTGTGGAACTTGAAATCTCTACCATACTGTACTATCTGACTACCTATAACACTGCATATGATATCTCTGATTAGATCTAGAAAGTAGCTTTAAACATCAGGGATTCCCTGTCAAGAAGAAGTAGCCTTGAGAACCAATGGTTCTCGAGCCTAGTGGCCCATCCCTGTCCAACTCAAACCATTATGGTCCACACATCAATTGGTGAAGGACTCTGGGAGCAGGTTCTCAGATGTCCTTGTTCTTCTCGATGTCTTGAACGGGCCTTCTCCATGTATTTGCCTGGATACTGCTTAGCTACTAATTGATTTTAGACTTGTCCAGATGTCTCTGTTTTGTATTCATGTCCCATTGTTATATGTGTAGACTGCTCTGTGCATATCACAGGTGAGTGAAGAATGCCTTTGTCATGTATGACCACTCCTGTGTATGAAGATGTATGTATGACAATGTCTTATCCGTTGTGTTTCTACAGAAAATGAAGATTGTGTTCTTGCTTTTCGCCCTCATGGGCGTTCTCAATGCCCTGCCACTCACGGAAAAGGTGGAAGGTAATGAGTGTGTGTGTGTGTGTGTGTATGCGTGTGCGTGTGTGTGAAACCTTTAAACTATTTATCTCTCTCTCTTTCTCTCCGTCTCTCCTCTTTGCTCTCCTACTGTCACCATATCTTTTATATCTTGATCTAGCAAATGATCTTTACAAATTGCTAAACTAAGATGTAAGATTTCTTTCGCAGAGGCCGCTGCTGAGGATGCAGACTCAATTAAATCAGGTGAGTGTGTTTGTGTGTATGTGTGTGCGTGTGTGTGTGAAACCTTTAAACTATTTATATCTCTCTCTTTCTCTCTCCTTCAGTCTCTTACTGTCTCCATATCTTTTATATCCTGATCTAGCAAATGATCTTTGCAAATTGCTTAACAACTAAGATTTCTTTCACAGAGACCGCTGCTGAGGATGATGCTGAGGAAGATGCTGAGGATGATGCCGAGGATGATGCCGAGGATGGTGCCCAGGATGATGCCGAAGATGAAGCTGACTATCATGGACTGTGGAATAGACTAATGCATATAATCAGTGCAAAAAAAAATAAAGCTAAATGATAGGCCTATTGTGCAAAAAAATAGCCCAACGAATTGTAGGCTACATTTTAAAATGTTCGGCCTGTGTAGGATGCTCCCTATAGGCATACAAATAAACACATTGATATTGCAAAATGGTTTCATTTGAGCTGACCACTACACAACTGATTTAATAATTTCAATAATATCTGGTGATCGCTTTGTCAAGTTTTACCTTTTGTAAATCTTTGTGGATGTAGCTTTATCAGTCTATATTGAATCAGTAACTTGTACAGTATATGTGCAGATTTAATTGTATATTTTAATGAATTTATTATTTAGTAAACGCAAGTGTCAACATGAAAAACTGAGTGCATGACACTGACAGCTACAGTAACAGTGCAGCACAGGTTGCAATCAACTTGACAGTCCAAGATGGCGGTCGTGCTGGCTCAGCAGCTGTGTGCATTGGTTCCATAGCCGAATCAATGGAGTGCCCCCTCTTGGCATTCCATACTCTTTGAAAGGGGTACAGCTACGGCCAGTGTAGAAGGACAGTAAATGCTAGTTCCCATAAACGCAGAGGCCATTTAGTGTTAAGGTTAGGTTTAGGGGTCAAAGGTTATGTTAAGGGTTAGATTTACTGTTTTTTGGGGGTTATAGGGTTAAGATTAGGGCTAAGGTTAGAGTTAAATAAGGTACAGTGTGTGTATGTGAATAATAAAGGGTTGTTCCTCTACATTTAAATGCATACTCGATTTATTCTGCCTATATATATGTCTGGTCTAGGTACTGTAGTTGCCTGATAATCTTGTCAATGACTTAAACTCCCAAACTGACAATTTGTTTCACAAACTCACATTGACCTCTTCACAGTGACTTTGACAACTTATTAATACGTTGTATTCACTTCCAGTACATGAGAACAGAGGAGCAGAGCAGAGGCCTCAGGCAGCAGGATATGATCTCTTTACTGCAAAGTAATTTAGTAAACAGCTTTGAATTTGGATATTGGGAACAGCGAATAGTATCCACACACACACGCACAGATGTTTTCAACCAATAGAATGTAGCCACATTTTCACTTCCATCTACATGTCACTGGTTAGTGAGTCACATGGACTGTCATACTGTACCACAAACACACACACACAGACACACACATCTCCTTCAGCTTTTCTCCAAGAGACTGTGTTCCTTGGCTATAGGTCCCAGCAAGAGGCCTCAAGAGTATATAATGGAGGTGGTGATGATGAGGATGATGATTCTGTGACAAATTAGAGCACACCAGGACAGAGTACAGCACAGGTTAAGATTATATAAAATAGACTTTAATAATCCCCGGGGGGGATTCAGGCATCACAGTAGCAGAAGAAAGAACAGAAGAGGTACAGAATAAAATCAAGAATCAAGAGTCAAAAATAAACATAGTGAATTGCACATGTAAACCCAACTGTTTCGGCATGCCCAGGGAGGGATTAGAACCCGGGTCTTGGGAGGTGGATGCGCTGCCAGTTGCACCAATAGGGATGTCCCTCTTGGAGGACTGTCAGTGCTCCTTTGAGGAGTGAGTTTCACCAGTTACTCCACGTTTCATCTATCTATCTATCTATCTATCTATCTATCTATCTATCTGTCTGTCTGTCTGTCTGTCTGTCTGTCTGTCTGTCTGTCTGTCTGTCTGTCTGTCTGTCTGTCTGTCTGCCTAGCATGGGAAACACTTCATACATTGCCAAAGCAAACATCACAAAAAGTCACATTTATATTTTAAAGGATAGGTTCGGAATTTAGCATTATAAGCCATGTTATAAGGTTATTTACGATCATATACGGGTTCTAATCCCTCCCTGGCCGAAAAAGTTGGGTTACATGTGCAATAATAACCTTAAAACATGGCTTGTATTGCTAAACTCCGAACCTGTCCTAATATAAATTTAAATACAAATAGACGAATTGAGTGAATAAGTTTAAGATTAACAAACTTATTTAAATGGTGACTTTTTTACTTTGACTCTCTATCTATCTATCTATCTATCTATCTATCTATCTATCTATCTATCTATCTATCTATCTATCTATCTATCCATCTATCTATCTATCTATCTATCTATCTATCTATCTATCTATCTATCTATCTATCTATCTATCTATCTATCTATCTATCTATCTATCTACAGTATCTATCTATCTAAAGCCACCTGCGGTGCTCGGAAGCCTGGCTATAGTGCTGATCAACTAGGCTAAACTCTGGCATGCTGGGATGGGATGTGAGGGCAGGTGTCATCTCAAAAGCCTGTGTTGCCCCAGTGGCCTCAACATAACTAGCCATGTGTTATTTAGTTGTTCTTTAACTATCTCAATATTATCTGCAATGTCTGAGGGAGAATAGTTATTATAAAGTATTCAAGATAATGCAACTCTAAGCCCAGCCAATCATGAAGCTACAGGTGTAATGTCAGGTTATAAACAGATCCTGAAAAACGGTTGAGTCTGGGCTGACGCATGGTCTTCATAGCCTAAAGTGTGTGTGTGTGTGTGTGTGTTTTACCTCCTGAAAGGTGTATAGTCATGGGATACATCTAACCTCCAGGGTTTTAGTAAATTGTGTTGACACAACAATGAACGATAACACTTTGTTAATACGGTACAGTATTGATAGATGTTAGGTACTGTAGTTGTCTGATAATCTTTTCCACCTTGTCTCCCAAACTGACATTTTCTCATCAAATATACTATGATTTACCACTTTTCAGTGACTTTGACTATTTAGCTTATTGATTCTTTGTATTCACTTACATGAGAACAGAGGAGCAGAGCAGAGGCCTTAGGCAGCAAGATATGATCTATCTACTGCTAAGGCATTTTGTAAATAGCTTTGGGCATCTTTAAATTTGCATATACTGTAGGGAACAGCAAAAGATCCAGCTGCATTTTCGATCATCATTGGTCAATAAGTCAGTGGTCTGTCATTCCACACACACATAAACTCTCCTTCAGCTTTGTTCTAAGGGAGAGTTCCTTGGTTATACAGTAGGTCTCAACAAGAGACCCCAGAAAATGAAGATTGTGTTCTTGCTTTTCGCCCTCATGGGCGTTCTCAATGCCCTGCCACTCACGGAAAAGGTGGAAGGTAATGAGTGTGTGTGTGTGTGAAACCTTTAAACTATTTATCTCTCTCTCTTTCTCTCCGTCTCTCCTCTTTGCTCTCCTACTGTCACCATATCTTTTATATCTTGATCTAGCAAATGATCTTTACAAATTGCTAAACTAAGATGTAAGATTTCTTTCGCAGAGGCCGCTGCTGAGGATGCAGACTCAATTAAATCAGGTGAGTGTGTTTGTGTGTATGTGTGTGCGTGTGTGTGTGAAACCTTTAAACTATTTATATCTCTCTCTTTCTCTCTCCTTCAGTCTCTTACTGTCTCCATATCTTTTATATCCTGATCTAGCAAATGATCTTTGCAAATTGCTAAACAACTAAGATTTCTTTCACAGAGACCGCTGCTGAGGATGATGCTGAGGAAGATGCTGAGGATGATGCCGAGGATGATGCCGAGGATGGTGCCCAGGATGATGCCGAAGATGAAGCTGACTATCATGGACTGTGGAATAGACTAATGCATATAATCAGTGCAAAAAAAAATAAAGCTAAATGATAGGCCTATTGTGCAAAAAAATAGCCCAACGAATTGTAGGCTACATTTTAAAATGTTCGGCCTGTGTAGGTTGCTCCCTATAGGCATACAAATAAACACATTGATATTGCAAAATGGTTTCATTTGAGCTGACCACTACACAACTGATTTAATAATTTCAATAATATCTGGTGATCGCTTTGTCAAGTTTTACCTTTTGTAAATCTGTGTGGATGTAGCTTTATCAGTCTATATTGAATGAGTAACTTGTACAGTATATGTGCAGATTTAATTGTATATTTTAATGAATTTATTATTTAGTAAATGCAAGTGTCAACATGAAAAAGTGAGTGCATGACACTGACAGCTACAGTAACAGTGCAGCACAGGTTGCAATCAACATGACAGTCCAAGATGGCGGCGGGCTGGCTCAGCAGCTGTGTGCATTGGTTCCATAGCCGAATCAATGGAGTGCCCCCTCTTGGCATTCCATACTTTGAATGGGTACAGCTACGGCCAGTGTAGAAGGACAGTAAATGCTAGTTCCCATAAACGCAGAGGCCATTTAGTGTTAAGGTTAGGTTTAGGGGTCAAAGGTTATGTTAAGGGTTAGATTTACTGTTTTTTGGGGGTTATATGGTTAAGATTAGGGCTAAGGTTAGAGTTAAATAAGGTACAGTGTGTGTATGTGAATAATAAAGGGTTGTTCCTCTCCATTTAAATGCATACTCGATTTATTCTCCCTAGATATATGTCTGGTCTAGGTACTGATTTTGCCTGATAATCTTGTCAATGACTTAAACTCCCAAACTGACAATTCTTTTCACAAACTCACATTGACCTCTTCACAGTGACTTTGACAACTTATTAATACGTTGTATTCACTTCCAGTACATGAGAACAGAGGAGCAGAGCAGAGGCCTCAGGCAGCAGGATATGATCTCTTTACTGCAAAGTAATTTAGTAAACAGCTTTGAATTTGGATATTGGGAACAGCGAATAGTATCCACACACACACGCACAGATGTTTTCAACCAATAGAATGTAGCCACATTTTCACTTCCATCTACATGTCACTGGTTAGTGAGTCACATGGACTGTCATACTGTACCACAAACACACAAATACAGACACACACATCTCCTTCAGCTTTTCTCCAAGAGACTGTGTTCCTTGGCTATAGGTCCCAGCAAGAGGCCTCAAGAGTATATAATGGAGGTGGTGATGATGAGGATGATGATTCTGTGACAAATTAGAGCACACCAGGACAGAGTACAGCACAGGTTAAGATTATATAAAATAGACTTTAATAATCCCCGGGGGGGATTCAGGCATCACAGTAGCAGAAGAAAGAACAGAAGAGGTACAGAATAAAATCAAGAATCAAGAGTCAAAAATAAACATAGTGAATTGCACATGTAAACCCAACTGTTTTGGCATGCCCAGGGAGGGATTAGAACCCGGGTCTTGGGAGGTGGATGCGCTGCCAGTTGCACCAATAGGGATGTCCCTCTTGGAGGACTGTCAGTGCTCCTTTGAGGAGTGAGTTTCACCAGTTACTCCACGTTTCACTCGGTTAAGGTCTTTGCTGCAATGCTACTGTATTGTGTTGAGTCATAGTCAGTGAGCAGTAGTCTAGTCTGACCAGACATGGCAGACAAGAGCCTAGACCCTGAACACATTATCTGGTAACATTTTATAATAAATATGCTTCACAAGCCATTTATTAGCCATTTGTTAAATAATGTCTAGTCAGCTATATGTGTATATACAGACATACTGTATATATATTTCTTGTAAGTTAATTCAATCTATTATATATATTGTCTATTTATATTCTTTATTGTGCTGTATTTTCCCCCCACTGCTGCTGTACTTTTCCAGTGCTGAAAGACCCAATTTCACCCACAGGGATTAGTAAAGTAAGTATCTATCTATCTATCTATCTATCTATCTATCTATCTATCTATCTATCTATCTATCTATCTATCTATCTATCTATCTATCTATCTATCTATCTATCTATCTATCTATCTGTCTGTCTGTCTATCTGTCTGTCTGTCTGTCTGTCTGTCTGTCTGTCTGTCTGTCTGTCTGTCTGTCTGTCTGTCTGCCTAGCATGGGAAACACTTCATACATTGCCAAAGCAAACATCACAAAAAGTCACATTTATATTTTAAAGGATAGGTTCGGAATTTAGCATTATAAGCCATGTTATAAGGTTATTTACGATCATATACGGGTTCTAATCCCCCCCTGGCCGAAAAAGTTGGGTAACGTGCAATAATAACCTTAAAACATGGCTTGTATTGCTAAACTCCGAACCTGTCCTAATATAAATGTAAATACAAATAGACGAATTGAGTGAATAAGTTTAAGATTAACAAACTTATTTAAATGGTGACTTTTTTACTTTGACTCTCTATCTATCTATCTATCTATCTATCTATCTATCTATCTATCTATCTATCTATCTATCTATCTATCTATCTATCTATCTATCTATCTATCTATCTATCTATCTATCTATCTATCTATCTATCTATCTATCTATCTATCTATCTATCTATCTATCTATCTATCTAAAGCCACCTGCGGTGCTCGGAAGCCTGGCTATAGTGCTGATCAACTAGGCTAAACTCTGGCATGCTGGGATGGGATGTGAGGGCAGGTGTCATCTCAAAAGCCTGTGTTGCCCCAGTGGCCTCAACATAACTAGCCATGTGTTATTCATTCATTCATTCATTCATTCATTCATTCATTCATTCATTCATTCATTCATCCATTCATTCATCCATTTGTTCCACCGGAGTTGTGGGTTTAGTTCCTACATCAATCCAGTCTTTCTATATACAAACAGTTTACAAACCCTTTATTAGTTGTTCTTTAACTATCTCAATATTATCTGCAATGTCTGAGGGAGAATAGTTATTATAACGTATTCAAGATAATGCAACTCTAAGCCCAGCCAATCACGAAGCTACAGGTGTAATGTCAGGTTATAAACAGATCCTGAAAGAGTCTGGGCTGACGCATGGTCTTCATAGCCTAAAGTGTGTGTGTGTGTGTGTGTGTGTGTGTGTGTGTGTTTTACCTCCTGAAAGGTGTATAGTCATGGGATACATCTAACTTCCAGGGTTTTAGTAAATTGTGTTGACACAACAATGAACGATAACACTTTGTTAATACGGTACAGTATTGATAGATGTTAGGTACTGTAGTTGTCTGATAATCTTTTCCACCTTGTCTCCCAAACTGACATTTTCTCATCAAATATACTCTGATTTACCACTTTTCAGTGACTTTAACTTTTTAGCCGATTGATTCTTTGTATTCACTTACATGAGAACAGAGGAGCAGAGCAGAGGCCTTAGGCAGCAAGATATGATCTATCTAATTGATGATGATGATGATGATGATTCAGTGACAAACTAGAGCACACCAGTGTAACCGAATGACAAAGTGTCATGAGTCCCAAGTAGTGGTAGCAAGTAGTTAGTCAAACTCACTCCTTAAAAGAACACTAACAGTCCCGCCAAGACGGACGTCCCTGTTGGCGCAACTGTTAGCGTGTACGCCTCACAAGCGAGAGCGCGAGTTTGAATCCTGCCCTGGGCAAGCCCTTGACAAGAGTTACACCAGGACAGAGCAAATGTGACATGGATTCCTCCTACATGGCATTATTTAAAGTTGAAAATAAATGAACAAACATTAGATGTTGTCATACCCCCTCAAGGCTAACTGTCCCGACCAGCTAGGGTATAAAAACAAAGCAAATTCCACAGAGAAACTACCCTTAACAGCTGCAATTTGAAGACGTCGCAGAGGACAAATCAACTGGTGCAGACATCTTTACTCTCTCAGTGGTGAGTTCTCCTTTCTAGAGCTAACCGGACAGATACTGGTCACACACTACAAGTACTCATACTTCTGAACTTTTTGTGGTACTTGGAATCTCTACCATACTGTACTATCTGACTACCTATAACACTGCATATGATATCTCTGATTAGATCTAGAAAGTAGCTTAAAACATCAGGGATTCCCTGTCAAGAAGAAGTAGCCTTGAGAACCAATGGTTCTCGAGCCTAGTGGCCCATCCCTGTCCAACTCAAACCATTATGGTCCACACATCAATTGGTGAAGGACTCTGGGAGCAGGTTCTCAGACGTCCTTGTTCTTCTCGATGTCTTGAACGGGCCTTCTCCATGTATTTGCCTGGATACTGCTTAGCTACTAATTGATTTTAGACTTGTCCAGATGTCTCTGTTTTGTATTCATGTCCCATTGTTATATGTGTAGACTGCTCTGTGCATATCACAGGTGAGTGAAGAATGCCTTTGTCATGTATGACCACTCCTGTGTATGAAGATGTATGTATGACAATGTCTTATCCGTTGTGTTTCTACAGAAAATGAAGATTGTGTTCTTGCTTTTCGCCCTCATGGGCGTTCTCAATGCCCTGCCACTCACGGAAAAGGTGGAAGGTAATGATTGTGTGTGTGTGTGTGTGTGTGTGTGTGTGTGTGTGTGTGTGTGCGTGCGTGCGTGTGTGTGTGTGTGTGTGTGTGTGAAACCTTTAAACTATTTATATCTCTCTCTTTCTCTCTCCTTCAGTCTCTTACTGTCTCCATATCTTTTATATCCTGATCTAGCAAATTATCTTTGCAAATTGCTAAACAACTAAGATTTCTTTCACAGAGACCGCTACTGAGGATGATGCCGAGCATGGTGCCGAGGATGATGGCGAGCATGGTGCCGAGGATGATGGCGAGGATGATGCCGAGGATGATGCCGAGGATGATGGCGAGGATGATGGCGAGGATGGTGCCGAGGATGGCGAGGTTGATGATACATCAATTGAATGGAATGCGGTCTCAGCGGAGTAGGGCGGACCTGAGGAAGGATCGGCAGAGGCTTCGGGAAATGGAGCCTCCAATAAAATCCAATGCATGTATCAAATGTGTAGCTGTGTGTTTTTGAGGTAGTAGGCTTAATAATGAATCAAAATGTCATCAGGCTAACAGTTTCATTTTAGTAAACACTCATGATTGGAAAAATGTGTCCTGTTTGGTGAATTATAATCTTACTGATCTTTTATATGGATGATCATAATAATGGACCACTGATAGCACTAGTAGCTCGTTACTGATTACCTGTAGCTACAGGTAGTAGATAGCTTCCTTATGAGAAAAAGACATGATTTCAACCTCATGTCTTTGCTTAGCTCTCTCATATAGCCCAGCTATTTTATAGCTATCATATAGGCCTATTTTAGACCAAGCATAAAAGCATTATTACAATAAATAAACATTTATAATCTCATAAGAGGTATTGATCGATATGAATTTATGCCATTATTCTAATTAGTGGATTGCTGTGGGCAATGCAGTCAGTTAACATTCTTTTGACCTCTCTCACCTGAAAAAAATGTCCATCTATGGAAAAACATACCAATGCCACGAACCACAAAGCCCAATTGTATCCGAATAATAAGTGCATCAACTTTTTAACTGGCAAGTGTGCAAGGAGGCTAGGACAGAGGGAGAGCTAATAATCTCTAAGCTAGCAAGCTAGCTAGCAAACAACAGCTCGTTGACACACACCATGCAACCAAACCAGACACTTTTTCTAAGTCACAGTCATGACACATTTGACCAAACTCTGTCAGAACAAACAGGCAGCCATTACCAACAGAAACTTTACCAATGAGGGCCATGCACATTGGCTCCGGCAAATGGGAAATGAATAATGGATATGAAACCTATTTAAATAAAGCCCATATCCACCTGTACATTTATTTGTCCCCCTGTCTCTGGGCTAAAGATTATTTCAGAAAATAAAAATAATGATTAAAAAATGCTTTTGGGGTGCTAAAATGAAATTAAGGGGTCAAAAATTGCCCATAGAGGGTTAATGTGTGTCCCCGCAGAACAGTCTGACTTCTCTCCATGTTGCAGTTCATCATAATAATCTGGATGTGGTCAACCTTCTGGTCAGCAAGGGAGAATCTCCACACAACGCAGCCAGGGTGAGCATGCGCACACACAGTAAAACTTTATAACCAGTAGGCTATAGGGAGGTAAAGTGATGAAGTGCCCTCTAGTGGTATGGTTCACACCGTTGTATTATGCATTGCACATTTTTAATAAAAAATATATTTTCGGCTGCATTGCATTGTTTGTAAGGCACTTAAATTGTTTATAATTTTGTATTAAAGCTCAATGAGATTTTTATAGTTATTCATATATAATATATAATATAAATTATAGAATATTCACCTTTACTTGCTATTAGTTTATGAATTGGCTTTAGCAAGACCCCAAAAAATTTTTTTGTGACATGAGACTGCATGAGATCCTGTGAATTTATTATTTTAGTATTTCGGTGTACTGGCTAGTATACTGGCGGGAAATCTTGTGGGTGAAACAGAAGTGATGCGTTTTGCGTGTCACAATATCAGGAAGACAACAAATACAACTGCAAATGTATCTACATGCACATAAAAGAAAGAAGACCGGTATTTACCTGCATTGAGGCCATCCTTCCAGAAAGTCCATTGAAGTAGCTACAATCTTCCAATCCAGTCTGCTCCACGCACGTTTGTTATCATATTTTTTCACATCATTTCAGCGAGTGAGTGGAGAATTGTGGGAAGTGTGGTTCTTAAAATGGAGTGCCGATTTTATCACGACCAGAGAGGCCGCCAGATAGTGCCAAGATATTTCATGTAGCTTTAAGTTTGTGCAGTTAAAGACAAAATAAAACATTTTACAATGGTTTTGGAACACTGGGTGTAAACTGACTACAGATTCCATGATGCACACACCCCGTGTTGCTGTGACACAGAAGTAGCCAATGTGCTTCCTGGCTATGTCAATAGATTAACCTATCTTGTTCTGTCCTGCAAATTTAGACAGATTTGTCATGTTCTATTGTACACCTTAGCATTGTACACAATAGCAGATAGCTAGCTAGCTTGCTCACGTTAGTCAAACCAAGCTCATTCAGACGGGACTTGACAAACAGAAAAAGTCCACAAGCCGTAACATTACACTGTAGGCCTACTCTGTACTATATATGTGACACATAAAACCTGAATCTAACCAAGCCCCTGTGCACTTTCTTCAGAACAGCTACACTCCTCTCCACATCACATCCAACCAGGGGCACGTGGCCAACAGCCTACTGCAGTATGCGGTATCAGCCAACCAGACGGCTGTTCTGACAGCTGCTCTTCTCCAAACAGGCAAATGTCAACCTGGGCAACAAGGTAAGCTGGGGCACCAGCGCTGAGGGCTGGAGAGGGAGGGAGGGAGGGAGGGAGGGAGGGAGGGAGGGAGGGAGATTTTGGGAGTGCTGTAAGTGGGGAGTTTTAGATACTTTATTGTGACGTGTTGCCCTAACCAAAACCCCATTCCCCCAGAGTGGACTGACCCCTCTACACCTGGTTATGATGACTACCAGGGCTGTTGTTCTAGTAAGCTGTTTCATTGTTAGTTAGGGCTGGTTATATTAAGTGTAAGCCTTTACTTCCCACTTCTTCTCTTCCAGATGGGCTGTGCTGCATGTTGCTTGTCACTATAGCAACATAAAAATGGTGGAGTTCTTCCTGCAGCAGCATCATCATAGGTCGTCCTCAGATGAGCTTTACAGCGAAGTCTCCAATCATCTGGGTCGTCCATACATCCAGACAGTTCCGCAGAACTCTCCACTCCTGCGTCCCTCCTCAGTACATCCACGTATGTTGGTGTGGGACGTCCTCTTAATCTTTGACCGTGTGTTGGCTCCCAGAGCACCAGCTTGCTGGCTGGGAGTTCATGATGTCTGTGGCAGTGGCCAGCAAGTTTCATCCTCCTGGATGCCACTTTCTCACTCAGCTTTGCTAGCCCCCATACAGATGCTTGTTGGTAACATGCTCGTTCTGGTTGACATTTAGCACCACATGCAGCATTCTGGTGTAGCACCCATCACTGGTCAGCAAGGGAGAATCTCCACACAACGCAGCCAGGGTGAGCATGCGCACACACAGTAAAACTTTATAACCAGTAGGCTAAAGGGAGGTAAAGTGATGAAGTGCCCTCTAGTGGTATGGTTCACACCGTTGTATTATGCATTGCACATTTTTAATAAAGACTCCCAGTTGAATATTTCAACAAAATAATGAGTATTGTGAAGCTTTTTGATTTGATGTGGATTTATTGTGTATTGATACCAATGTTTTATAGCCTATTAGAATTTATATTGTATTGGTGAATATTTCAACATGATGTGTATTGCAAACCTTATTTTAATGGCATTTCTGAATGTATTTTGTGTATTTTTAGAAATGTATATTTTCAGAAGAAGAATTAAACTATTACATTTCTATACTCATTATTGGAGGTTTGTTTTACCTGATTTCAAGCTTTCAAATCTATCAAATCTGATCAGCTTTTAAATCTACCCAACATTAGTGATTGTAAAAAATGTTGCACTAATTAAATTAAGTATGCATTAACAGTGTATTAATACTGACACATTTAGGTTAAATTTAATAGTTTATTAACATACAATACAAAGTAAAATTTAGCATGTAGTAAAGGGAGTTTAAAAATGTAAGTAAATGCAATACATTTGTTTTAATAAGTAATTGGCTTAAGTTTATCCTACAAAAGTTTTAAATTATATCTACTCAGTATTCTACTCATGTTTTCAATAGGCTGTGCTTGGTATTTCAGTTAAATCTACTTAATTTACTTGATAATTGTCTTTTAGCTGTGCTCCTTAACTTCTCCCTCCTGGTCACATATACTGTATGGCAGTTGCTCCCACAAGTTTGAAATTTGAATTTGAAATATCATAGCTCATAGAGTCAAAGCCTTCAGGGCACCGCGTGGAAGATATTGAAAATAGGGACGTTGGAAAAAGTGGTTTGTTTGTTTGTTTGTTTGTGTGTTTGTTTACTCTCTGTCTTAATCTAATCTCATCCATTTGTGTTCACTTTCTGAGGAGTCTAGGCCTCGGGGTGGAGGATGTGTAGAGGCCAAGGGTGAAGTGAAGCTTGGCGATGGTTGCCCTGCACACAGCTGCAGCCCTGCCACAAGAGTGAATGGTACCAAGGCAGCAATTAGCAGCAATGAGGGAGAGGAACAGAGAAAGAGAGAGAGAGGACGCATGATGATATTTCCGTGTGCCTGTGGCCTGGGCAGCCCCGACTGTGTGTTATAAAAGGCAAAGCCATAAACATGGAATTAGACAGTACAACCCTCTTGCTCGACATAGACTCTCCCTATTGCATAGAGCTCTAATGTGTAATGGTGTATGTAATGGTGTAATGAAAACAACATTCATTAGCCAGCCACTGAGCTGAAAGCAAGGCTAACAGATGTCAATAAAGACAGAATCGAATAAAATAGCAATGTTATTAATACATCTTATGGGATATGCGACATACACTGTATGCTGTAGTCTGTTCTACCCTCGGAAATATTAAATTGAGCTTTTCTACCACCAGGTGGGGGCAATAGACAGATGATCAAACTGCTCCCAGCCGGGTCATTGTGTCCTGACACAGAGCTTGGTGTTGCTCTACCTATACTGATCTCATTTCAGTCATTCTCCCCATTTCATCTCTTCAAGTGTTCTGTGACTGTTTGGGCTCGCGCAGTCCTGTGTGGGGCTCCTACACTTGGATAACTCAAACTTGAATATGTGAACTTTGAATTCAATGAAGTTTCTATAATTAATTATTAATTAATCTATTGCAAAATTCTAACAGTGGAAGAAGAAGAAGAAAAAGATTAGCGCTGGTCAAGTCAAATTGGATGGAGGTTTGTGGATGGTGAAAAGGCAGACTCCCCCTGCTGGTGCATCCGGGGTACTGCGCCGCGGGGACCCCCCTGCGGAGCGCGTTGACAGCCCTGAGCTGTGCGTGTGCGCCTGCATGTGTGGCGAGCACCCGTTGAGTAGGTGGGTGAGCTGGAAGGGAGTGGGAGAGGTGGGAAGGGGGCAGATGGACTGCAGAAGGAAGTTCAGGAGGGACACAGAGAGTGTCAGAACGTGGAGAGAGGGAGGGAGGACGGGAAAGAGGAGGGAGGTGATAGGAAGGAGAGAGGGAGGGGTTGGGACGGGGTGATAGGTACATGGACAGGGAGGGGGTAGGACATGGGCAGGGACACACAGTGCCAGGTATGGTGGGGGTGGAGTCAAGCAGGATGGAGAGGTCAGGTTGACCTTCATGGATGATTGAATAAACTGAACTCTGTGGTCCAAATCAATTTGGCAAAGCTTGATATGAGACGAATCTAAGAGGCTGTACTATATGTGGAGGCTCTGTTGAGAATATAAGAGGAGCCGGATCTCCATATAAAATGTTTCCTGGTGTCCCACAGTGGATGTGAGCAGAGGAAATGGCAAACACTGTCAGGGGATTGAAGAGAAATAAAATATATAGAGATTTAATCTCTCTTGGTTCATATCTCCAGCTGTGTTTTTTTTTTGTGTGTGTGTTTGTTTTGGTTTGCTTTTGCCTAAATCGTATGTTGATGTGCGACTGTATATTTTGTGTGTTTTGTCTCATGTACATTAATAAACAAACTATATAAATCATATTTTTAAAACGGTCATGTGTTATCAGTGCGATGTACCCTTTGAAATCTACATTAATCTGACATCAACCGAATATTAAGTCATGTGCTTTCTTATTTAGAAAAAGCCCCACGTCTCACTCTAAATGTTTATTACAGATGTTGATGACACACGTCCTGAACAGTGGCACTCTGAGTCTGTGTATTCTTTTCATTAAAACATCCCCTACATGTAAATGTGTTAGCACTTTAGGTGTCTAGCTCGGCCGGATATGCAAACTTTACTGGCCGTCTATCCCCATGTCATGTCTGGACACTTCATCAGGCAGCAGCAGCTCTACAGCAGGACCAGACTCCATACCTCCTGCTTGGCTCGTCTGTTCACACACACTTATGGGATTGAATTGATGCAACTAGAGTAATACGGTTTACATTGTGAAATGCAAGAGTCACACAAATGCCAGATCAAGTATTTGGAATGGAGGGGGTGGGGGGAGGTGGTGGTGTTGTGGCAGTGGAGCCGGGGTGGAGGGGGGAGGTGGTGGTGTAGTGGCGGTGGGGGCGGGGGGGGGGGGGGGGGGTGCTCTGGTGGTGGGGCTTTAAATGGCCGCACCTCGCTGACGTCTGAGTGACTTTTCCGTTGACGTTGTTCTTTCTGAAACGTAATGTTTTTAAAACATTTTCGTCTGAGAGGCGAAAATAAAAGGAGTGTCTCTGGATGTGTGGGGTTCATCTGCAGCCAAGAGACATCCCACACAGTCCTGAGAGACTCATGGGATTTTCAGGGTCATTTCTAATGAAACGTCCCCCTCTCCCCCATGCCTCATGCCCACAGTGTAAGTAAGTCATACTGTGTTTTATTTGACTGCTTAAGGCCAGGCCTTAGCCCTGCTAGAGTAATTACAGAGGTCTATGGGCTATGTTTTTTTTTCTCTGCCATAGGCGTGTGAATGTATCTGTGGCCCTGAGCTAATTGTGCCTTTATACAGTAGTTATATAGCCTATATGGTGTGATGCCTTCAGACTTCATACTGCTCTGTCCCTTGATCTCATGGCCAGGACAATGTTTACACACATCCAAACTTCACATCCAGTCAATCAATGCCTTACAATGATGAACAAACCAACAAAATGTATAAACTGCATCGCCTTTCTCAGGTAGGCTATGTACGTAGCCTTTCTTCATTTCCACCTCCGAGTTGCCATGGCATTAAGAACGTTTGTATGCACAACTTCGGTCGAAAGGTGTGAGTTTATTTATAGACTTTGTTTTGTGTCTGTAAAAGGGGGTCTCTGACTCTTTGTGCCGTGTCTGATGAATTCCAAGGTTCTCCGTAGGGTTCAGGCCGAGGTTTGCAGACTAATTGCAATGGCAAGAAATGGCATCTCTGGCAAATTGGTCCTGAAAGATAGTCCATAAAAGGCTAGTTCGTATTTTGGAAGAACAAGCTGATCCTAGATCAGAGGAAGGGGAAGCTTCACTCTCCTCTCTGCTAGGCTAGAAGTGAAGTAGTCGCCTAAAAGAGCAGAGCTTTCCCAGGGCGCACCTGGGGGAGGGGTGTAACCTCAAGCCTCTTATTAATAAGGGCTTGGTTGTGGGGAGGGACCGCTGGCTGACTTCACCCACGGCTCCTAGCCTGATCTGATCAGCAAAGACAAGTTCACCTCCACCCTACTGCTTGTTTACAAAGCCTGGGTAGGGGAGTGCTGGCTGGCTGGCTGGCTGACTGTCTGGCTGGTTCAGCCTGTCTGAGGTTGGCCCACAGCACTGTGTCATCATGGTGTTGAGGTGAGGTTGGGGTTATGGTAAAGGGCGTGCTCTAGAACACAGCTCCATGTTTGGACCAGGGGCCTCTCGACCAACCAGCCAACCGACCGACTGACCGACCTGGCTCTGTGGGAGGGAGGGGCGCGCGGGGGGTGGGAGGGGGGCGGGGGGGGTGGGGGAGGGGGGGCTCCTCTTCTCAGTGGTAAACAGATTGCAGGGAAACAGTTACTGTTTTCGCCGAGCTGACGTTTCTGACTCAGTGCTGGTGTTTCTCTCACATTTTCGTGCCCTCACCTTTTTACTTTGTTCCTGTAAGGAGCAAAGTCCTCCTTTCCTGATAGCGACAGAGAGAGAGAAACGATGTGAGCGACTGTATGTGTGTGTGTGTGTATGTGTGTGTGTGTGTGTGTGTGCGGGTGTGATTTTGAATCATGTTGGCACATGCCTGGGCTCAGATAGAGCTTTGTAGTCACGTTCTGCGTGCTGGCAGGCGATGCTAGCCCTCCCATCACACCTCCCCTCCCCCCTGTCCGCTTGTAGCGGGGACCGACAACTCACCTGTGTGTGTGTGTGTGTGTGTGTGTGTGTGTGTGTGTGTGTGTGCGTGTGTGTGTGTGTGCGCGTGTGTTTGCGCGCACGCACTATAAATGTACCCTCTTGTACCGTAGATGACACTGACGGAGCTCTCATGTCAAACCACAGAAAGCTGGATAATAGAAATTCACTTTACAAGCTGGGGCCTGTAATTAAATTGACAGAAAAGCAACATGGATGGAGAAAGACAGACTGAAGGACAGTTTGAATCTCTCTGGGTTCCGTGGGGTTTTTAATAGCAGCCGGTGTGCGCGGGCCAGCGCGGCCTGAAGGCAGCAGTTGAGTTGGGGCAGCGTCCCTCCCTGACGGGCCGTTTGGGTGAGGAACTCAGCCGGAGGCGGGGCAGTCCAAGACATTCTACACTTGATTTACTGCCCTACCACGGGTCCACTACTGTATAATTACCCCAACACACACACACACACACACACACACACACACACACACACACACATACACATGCACATACACGTACACATACACATACACATACACATACACATACACATACACATACACATACACATAGACATACACATGCACATGCGCACATACACACTGAAACATACACACATAAACACACACACACAAACACACACACACATACACAATCGTACGCACGTACACACACCCACACCCACGCACAAACACACACACTAGCACACACACACACACACACACACTCTACAGTATGCACACAATAAGAAAACGCTACCACTTATTGCTCATTCATACACTCCTGTGTGTTAGCGTGAAAGTCTGCGTGTTCATAATGAGACCGTTATCTTAATTAATAGTCCTGTTGTTTCTGCCACACTGACAGACAGGGCTGTGGAGCTCGTTGCTCTCGTCTTCAGTTGAGCCTTCCCTGGTTCGATTTTTGTCACTCACAAACCTGCAATTGTATTCAAGGCCAAATATAGGAGCTGGAATGCTAGGGTGGGCTGCATATGTGTCACACAACAAAGCTCCCCAAAAAGGGTGTTGCCTTCTCCTTAACTTCCTCCCCCATAACCGCCTGTGTTGTTTGCGTGGAAACCTAGCGATTGTGCGCAGTGAGGTCCAGCTCCCTACCCTCCCTACTTCAGACCAGATCACACCCTCCCTCCCTCCCTCCCTCCTCCTCCCCTCCCTCTGTCTGATTTACTCTCCCTCCATCTCTCTCTTTCCCTCCCTCCCTCTCTCTCTCTCCAACTCTCTCTCTCTGACCCTCTCCCTTTCTCTCCCTCTTTCTGTCTGTTTTGCATGCTGCATTTCTACAGTAATATACACCTGTCTCACGTAAATATTTCTAGAAAACAACACTATTGGAATTCCATTCCATGTTTAGACTTACTTTAAATAAACAGAAAAGGAGGAACACTGTCCTTTTGAGGCCCGTATGGTTTGAATGCAGATACGAGTAGTTGTAAGACACAAGCTGGAAGGTCCCTCATTACATGGTCCAAAAAAATGAGTAGCCTTTAATGTTGAAAGTCGGAGAGATGATTATGGTTTAAATGCATCCCGAATCTATGACCGCCAAACCCAGACTGAGTCATAGAGGTCATGATAGGATACACACACACACACACACACACACACACACGCACACACACACACACACACACACACACACACACACACACACACACACACACACACACACACACACACACACACACACACACACACACACACACAATAATTCCTATAATTACTATCAATGACCCCAAACTAGCAGGTTGCTTTTCATGCTCCCGAGATCCCGACTTCCTGCAATGGACACGGTTGACCAACCAACATGGCGCTCCTCCAAACAAACAACAAACTGCCCTTTATTAGATTACGTTGGTGTAATTCTATCGTACTTCGACACCCGTTGGAGCTAAGTGTCGACCCAGATTACCCGCTTGGTTAGAACCGTTGTAAAAGAAGGAGGACCGTGTTTGAGATTGAGGCTCCTTTCCCTGCTCTCCATAATGCCAGGGTAATTGGTCTGATGAGGTGAAGAGATTGGCATATCCCCCTACAACGTGATTAAATCACTCACACACACACACACACACACACACACACACACACATACGTACGCACACCTCATCGCATTTATGCACCAGCGTAAGCTTGTGCACATGAGTGAGCAGTTGGGTGTTCGTTCGTATGCGGTGTACAGTATGTGTACAGTATGTGTGCGCGTACGGTTACAGTAAGCGCACAGGTGCGTGTGGCGGCATCTGTCTCCTCCCCACCTGTGAGTCGCCGGAGAGTGTGTGTCCGCGGCCCCGAGATGTCCGCCGCGTCTTAGACACCCCCCCTCCCCCGAGTCCGGCTCGGCTGGGCCCAGAGGGAGGGGCGAGTGGGCGGGGGGGGGGGGGGGGGGGGGTTAAGGTGCGAGACAGCGCCCGCCTGCTTTAATTTTCACCTCCCTCACCGTGTCCCCCACCAGCGGTGACAGAGGTGGGCTCCCGCAGATCAGCGGCTCGCCGGCTGCCACACTGGACTGTATGGCCTTCTGGGGGAGGCTGGTGTGTGTGTGTGTGTGTGTGTGTGTGTGTGTGTGTGTGTGTGTGTGTGTGTGTGCATTCGTGCATGCGTGTGTGTCTGCTACAGGTATGCATGCTTGTGTGTGTGTTTGTGTGCCTGTCGATACAGTACGTACACTCATGTGTATGCGTTGGTGTGTGTGCGTGCGTACACTGTGTGTGTGTGTGTGTGTGTGTGTGTGTGTGTGTGTGTGTGCGCATGCATACACTGTACAGGTATGTGTGTGTGTGTGTGTGTGTGTGTGTGTGTATTTGTGCGCGCACGTGCGTACACTTTACAGGTATGTGTGTGTGTTTGTGTGTGTGTGTGTGTGTGTGATGTTAATAATGCTGTGAGAAGATTGAGAAGCTGCAGCAGATCCAGTGCGTCTCATCAGCTGACGAGATGTTTACTGGGCCTGTGTAGCCTGGAGGGAGCCCGGCCACAGCCTTCCACCGGCTGACAGAGCCAACGGTAATTGGATCTCCCCATGCAAAAGATTCATTACCCCTCCAGTGATTTGCGATGCAGAACGCGAGGTGCCATACAGTAGGTGAGCATTGAAAATCACTCTAACTAGAAATTACAGCAAGGTGAAATGGTGGACGATATGAATGCATAAACAATTTGGTCCGGTATTAAAATTTTAGGAGGGAATCGTCGTGTTGAGTTAGTTGAGGCCGAGTGCAATAGATTTATTCTAAAATTCACAGTTACAAATCCATTATGCGTTGGGTTTTTATTCTCCTGCTTTCAGTTTTTGGCACCCTGGTATGGTATATTCTCTTACCACCACATGCTATTGTGTGAGAGTGGATGGTAGATTAGTGTGTTGGCAATGAGCAGGTAGGATGGACATCTACTGTAGCATAGCAGTGTCAAAGAAGTCATGGTGTGAGTTTGTCTTGCCGTTGCTGGGACTTAGCTTGGCTCACGCTGTCACTTTTTCACTCACTACTAATAGAGAGAGCAGTGTCAGAATGAGCTGGTTCTATTTTAGTCTGGCAGGTGTCAGTAAGGGAACAGGAAGCCGGTGAGCTGGGCTGGTCTTTCCTGGGGGTCGCGGCTGGGGTCAGCGTGACGTGCCCTGGTTCTCAGGCCTGCTGGGAAACTGGAGGGAGGAGGATGAGGCCATGGAAAGACCAGGGAAACTGAGCGCTGGCTTTACAGTAGGTGTGTGAATGTGTG
>NC_140241.1:27981570-27991570 GCF_949987555.1 Borostomias antarcticus
TTCTGGTTAGCATCCTGGCTAAATCTGTAGCCGTGCGCCTGTAATTAGGCCTGTGCTGCCGGAGCTCTCCCTACACGCTGGCAGCTGGCAGGGGCTAGCTCACCCCGGCTAGCGCAGGGGAACACCAGGACGCCATTGTCTGATCGCAATCCAGAAGGAGAGGGGAGGGGGAGAGGGGAGGGGAGGGGGAGAGGAGAGGGGGAGGGGGAGAAGGGAGAGGGGAGGGGGGAGGGGAGGGGGAGAGGAGAGGGGGAGGGGGAGAAGGGAAAGGGGAGGGGGGAGAGGGGGGAGAAAGGGGAAAAGGGTGGCAGAGGGGTAAAGAATCAGAGGTGTGTGGTGGCTGTGTGTGTGTGTGTGTGTGTGTGTGTGTGTGTGTGTTTGTGTGTGTGTGTGCATAAGGTGAAGCGGTACTGAGGAAGCTTACTGTGTCTCTCCCTCCTCTCATCGCACTCCTTCTTACTGTCCCTATCCTTCACTTCTCTACCTCCATGTCCCTCATCAACACCCCACCCCAACACTCCACCCTACACCCCCAACACTCCACCCTACACCCCAACACTCCACCCTACACCCCAACACTCCACCCTACACCCCAACACTCCACCCTACACCCCAACACTCCACCCTACATCCCCAACACTCCACCCTACACCCCCAACACTCCGCCCTACACCCCCAACACTCCACCCTACACCCCCAACACTCCACCCTACACCCCCAACACTCCGCCCTACACCCCCAACACTCCACCCTACACCCCAACACTCCACCCTACACCCCAACACTCCACCCTACACCCCCAACACTCCACCCTACACCCCAACACTCCACCCTACACCCCCAACACTCCACCCTACACCCCAACACTCCACCCTACACCCCAACACTCCACCCTACATCCCAAACACTCCACCCTACACCCCCAACACTCCACCCTACACCCCCAACACTCCACCCTACACCCCCAACACTCCACCCTACACCCCAACACTCCACCCTACACCCCCAACACTCCACCCTACACCCCCAACACTCCACCCTACACCCCCAACACTCCACCCTACACCCCAACACTCCACCCTACACCCCAACACTCCACCCTACATCCCCAACACTCCACCCTACACCCCCAACACTCCACCCTACACCCCCAACACTCCACCCTACACCCCAACACTCCACCCTACACCCCCAACACTCCACCCTACACCCCAACACTCCACCCTACACCCCCAACACTCCACCCTACACCCCCAACACTCCGCCCTACACCCCAACACTCCACCCTACACCCCCAACACTCCACCCTACACCCCCAACACTTCACCCTACACCCCAACACTCCACCCTACACCCCCAACACTCCGCCCTACACCCCCAACACTCCACCCTACACCCCCAACACTCCACCCTACACCCCAACACTCCGCCCTACACCCCAACACTCCACCCTACAACCCAACACTCCACCCTACACCCCCACACTCCACCCTACACCCCCAACACTCCACCCTACACCCCCAACACTCCACCCTACACCCCAACACTCCGCCCTACACCCCCAACACTCCACCCTACACCCCCAACACTCCACCCTACACCCCAACACTCCACCCTACACCCCAACACTCCACCCTACAACCCAACACTCCACCCTACACCCCCAACACTCCACCCTACACCCCAACACTCCGCCCTACACCCCCAACACTCCACCCTACACCCCAACACTCCACCCTACAACCCAACACTCCACCCTACACCCCAACACTCCACCCTACACCCTCAACACTCCACCCTACACCCCAACACTCCACCCTACACCCCAACACTCCACCCTACACCCCAACACTCCACCCTACACCCTCAACACTCCACCCTACACCCCCAACACTCCACCCTACACCCCCAACACTCCACCCTACACCCCCAACACTCCACCCTACACCCCCAACACTCCACCCTACACCCCCAACACTCCACCCTACACCCCCAACACTCCGCCCTACACCCCAACACTCCACCCTACACCCCCAACACTCCACCCTACACCCCAACACTCCACCCTACCCTACACCCCAACACTCCATCCTACACCCCAACACTCCACCCTACACCCCAACACTCCACCCTACACCCCAACACTCCACCCTACACCCCAACACTCCACCCTACACCCCCAACACTCCACCCTACACCCCCAACACTCCACCCTACACCCCCAACACTCCACCCTACACCCCAACACTCCACCCTACACCCCCAGCACTCCACCCTACACCCCCAACACTCCACCCTACACCCCAACACTCCACCCTACACCCCCAACACTCCACCCTACACCCCCAACACTCCACCCTACACCCCCAACACTCCACCCTACACCCCAACACTCCACCCTACACCCCCAACACTCCACCCTACACCCCCAGCACTCCACCCTACACCCCCAACACTCCACCCTACACCCCCAACACTCCACCCTACACCCCCAACACTCCACCCTACACCCCCAACACTCCACCCTACACCCCAACACTCCGCCCTACACCCCCAACACTCCACCCTACATCCCCAACACTCCACCCTACACCCCCAACACTCCGCCCTACATCCCAACACTCCGCCCTACACCCTCAACACTCCACCCTACACCCCAACACTCCACCCTACACCCCCAACACTCCACTGCTCTCAAGCACAGAGTGGATGGTATTGTAGTCTTTGGAAACTGTAAGAGCTTTTACTTGCTCTAAAAGCATGTGAGTGATATTACCTCAGTGCTCCACACGCCCAGGCAAGGGGCTAGTTCAGGCTGGGGGATGTAACTCACACATTCTTTTTCCATTCTCCCTAACCAGTGAATCATAAATTGCATAATAGAGCACGCACACAAATATACGCACACATGCACACACACACAAATATACGCACGCGCGCACACACACACACACACACACTCACTCACTCACACACACACTCACTCACTCACTCACACACACACATACACAAACACACACATACACACACACATCCAACAATGTAAGACTATCCAGGGAGGCCTAGTGTAGTCCTGGATCAAGTCCAAGTCTCCTGCACATTCCAGCAGTCTTAACTTGCTAAGCTAAAGCCTAGAGACATCAACTAGAGGAGTCCCAGGCACGGCCACTCGTCATCATGAGACGTCTCTGCACCCCATATACTCTCATTTAAAGAAATTGAAGAAATAGGAAATGAGAAAGACATAATAAAATGTCAGTTGTACAGTACATTCCACACTAAAATACATGTCAAGAAAAACCTCACATAACTGTGAAATGACATGTTGCATTTCCCAGTCACTCAAACTTGAGTCACGCTTCATTGTAAAGCGTTACCAATTCACTTAAATCAAACATTTCCTGTCTAAACTGTAAGCGATCCCTCTTGTGTGTCACTACTGGCCAATGATCCCCCCCCCCCCCTTTGTGCTGGTGTGTACCAGATTGATCATGTGTGACTGGTCTTTGACTATGTGTGGGGTAAAGGTGCTGGGACTAGTCATTTCTGTCAGCGGGTGGTTTGATAAAGCCTGCCAGAACACGCTGGCCATGCTGGTCTCTGTAGTCGCACTCCTAGAACAGCATGGCTATTTTAACAGCTTGCACTGCAAAACCCACAATCCTCCACTGACCAGCGCCCTCTCCTCCCCATAATGATCATGTGGATATTGATAGTCCAGGGGGATTATTATGTGCTGCATATACATTATATTGTCCCACATGTGGTCAGTTCAATCTGGAAAACAGTAAACAAGTAATCATGTAGAACCACTTCATAACTCTCTCTCTCTGTCTCTCTCTCTCTTTCTCTCTCTCTCTCTCCCCCTCTCCCTCTCTCTCTCCTCTGTAGCCGAGGTCCACCCTAAGTGACCTGGGATTGCCCTGGATAGATCATAACATGGCAAATATTACTGAATAGATGACGGCATCCAAACTGCCTCCAGCATGGAGGTGGTACAGTCTACTGGTATATTTTATGTGCGCGTTCTACAGTACATGTACTCCCCACTGTAAAACTGAAAAACAACTTCACCTCAGCGGAGATCCTTAATCACATGTGAAGAAGAGAAAGAGTTGAGACCATGTTTTTTTTTCTTCATGCTGCTGGTGGGATAATGTATTGTGAAGGAGCACTAAACCGCAATAGCTTTGCAATGGTACACCTACAGCTGATAACAAACACAATAACCTTTCAGGCAGCCTAAAGAGTTATTAACCACTCACTTCTGACTTCCTGTCTCCCCCTAGCAGATTCTCAACAAGAACAGAACAACAACTTGTCCTGGAATGAGTTTACTTGTAAAGACGACTAAAACATGAAAATACTGGCCTCTAATGATGTCTTGCAGTTGAATGCTACAGTACGTGTCTATCCGGAGATGAAGGAATTCAGACGGTCATGACTGTGTGCTGGCCCAGAATAAAGTATTCCCTCAGCCAACCACTGGGCAGTGAGACTTTGATTTAGTGAAATGCAACAATAGCAAACAATGTCTAAAACACATCCTACACTTTGGCCATGTGTAATGTTTCTCTCAGCCATCCTGCAGTGAGGGGGTTAAGTGAGCATGAGTGCTCTGCCTCACCCCGCCCCCCCCCCCTCGCTCCCCCCTCACCTCCCACCCCTCCCGCATCTCGCTCCCCCTCACTCTCCCCCTCCTCCAGGCCAGCGAACGAGGCGATCCAGGGGTGGGTAGGATGTATGTTGAGAGAGAGCTGTGTGAAACTGTGTAGGAGAGGCTAAGAAAAACATTCCGGCCTGGCAGCAATATCGCTGGAGCGGAGGAGGAGAGGGGAGGGGAGGGAGGAGAGGAGAGGGGGATCAGGCGGAGAGGGCAGAGGGGTTGGGCTGTGGGTGAGGCTGTGGGGTGAGGGTGTGGCGTGGGTGTGGGATGGGGGGGTTGCTGATGTAGTAGCCCTGAGAGATTGTGGTTAGATCACATTCCTCTCCCTGTCTTCTCATGCTGTGGGCTGTGGTGGGGTTGGCTGGGACAGAGGGAGGAGGGGGAAAGAGAGAAAGAGAGAGAGAGAGTGGGAGAGGAAGAGGGAGGAGAGGGGAGGAGGGCTGGTGTGAACCAGTCTGACTGCTCCAGGGGCGTATCCTTGGCACTGCCACACTGAGAACTACTCGCACCCTACTCATCTCATCAACCTCTCCCTCTCCCTCTCCCTCTCCCTCTCCCTCTCCCTCTCCCTCTCCCTCTCCCTCTCCCTCTCCCTCTCCCTCTCTCTCTCCCTCTCCCTCTCTCTCTCTCTCTCTCTCTCTCTCTCTCACCCACAACTGTAGCTTTGTAACTTTTGTGAGGGTGGGACTGGTTTCCTGCCGTATCCAGACTTTGTCCTTCAGGAATATGGGCCAGTTTAGCAGGTTCTGTAAAGATCACGATACACTGGTACAAGTTTACATCTGTGTCTGTGGCAGACACTGCGTTCACTTCCACAACACACAAACATACGCACGCACGCACACACACACACACACACACACACACACACACACACACACACACACTGGATAAAGTCAGGTCATGGAACTCTCTGGGTGTGTTCCCTGACACAGGTGTGTGTACCTGTTGAGAAAGATGTTGGGTTTTCTCAGACTAATCCTGTACCTGCACTGCATGGAACAGAAAAGACAACAACTTTCTCAAAACTCTGACGGGGTGCTGGCTCTATGCATTGCCTTAACAATCTTCATTCTAGTCTCTGTGGTAGGTTGTTACAGTAATAATCGTGATAGTTTTCTAATGTGCTTTAATGAACAGTATCTGTACATCACATGTACCTGCATAGGATTGGATGCTCTATATGTTACCATGCCAAGATCCAAAAGACTGACTAGGTCTACCGCACTGTAGGCTATGTGACATGTAGACTGGCCAGGTCGGGGTTGTAGGCTCTTTTGGCTCTTGTTGGCTGTAGGCTCTTTTTAGGACATATACACTGACTAGGCCTACCTGGCTGTAGGCTATGTGACATGTAGACTGGCTAAGTCTATCTGGCCAGCGGCTCTTTTCAAGACATGTACACTGACTAGGCCTACCTGGCTGTAGGCTCTTTCCAGGACATGTAGACTGACTAGGCCTACCTGGCTGTAGGCTCTTTCCAGGACATGTAGACTGACTAGGCCTACCTGGCTGTAGGCTATGTGACATGTAGACTGGCTAAGTCTATCTGGCCAGCGGCTCTTTTCAAGACATGTACACTGACTACGCCTACCTGGCTGTAGGCTCTTACCAGGACATGTAGACTTACTTGGTCTACCTGGCTATGTAGGCCATGACATGTAGACTGACTAGACCTACCTGGATATATAGGCTATGTGGCATATAGACTGGCTAGACCTACCTAGCTGTAGACTATGTGACATGTAGACTGATTAGGCATACCGGGCTGTAAACTATTTCCAGGACATGTAGACTGACTAGGCCTACCTAGCTGTAGACTATGTGACATGTAGACTGACTAGGCCTACCCGGCTATAGGCTCTTTTCAGGACATGTAGACTGACTAGGCCTACCTGGCTAGGTACGGTATGCGACATGTAGATCGACCAGACCAACCATGGCTATATAGCCTATGTGACATGTAGACTCACTAGTCCTACCTGGCTGTAGGGTATGTGAAATTTAGACTGACTAGGTCTACCTGGCAGTAAGCTCTTTCCAGGACATGTAGACTGACTAGGTATACCTGGCTATATAGGCTATGTGACATGTAGACTGACTAGGCCTACCTGGCCATAGGGTCTTTTCAGGACATGTAGACTGACTTGGCCTACCTGGCTATATACACTGTAGGCGATGTGATATGCAGACTGATTCTGACTCTTTTCAGGACAGGTAGACTAGACCTAACGGCTGTAGGTTATGTGACATATAGACTGACTAGGCCTACCTGGCTGTAGGCTCTTTCTAGGACATGTAGACTGACTAGGCTTACCTGGCTGTCAGATATGTGACATATAGACAGACTAGGCCTACCTGGCCATAGGGTCTTTTCAGGACATTTTAACTGATTAGCCCTACCTGGCTATATAGGCTATGTGACACGTAGACTGACTAGCCCTACTAGCCCTACCTGGCTGTAGACTATGTAATATGTAGACATGATAGACGGTGTGACATATAGACTCACTATGTCTACCTGGCTGAAGGTTCTTTTCAGGACATGTAGACTGACTAGGCCTACCTGGCTATATCGGCTATGTGACATTTAGACTGATTAGCCCTACCTGGCTATATCGGCTATGTGACATGTAGACTGACTTGGCCAATCTAGCTGTAGGCTTTGTGACATCTAGACTGACTAGGCCTACCTGAATGTAGGTTATGTGACATATAGACTGGCTAGGCCTACCTGGCTAAAGGCTCTTTTTAGGACATGTAGACTGACTAGCCCTACCTGGCTGTAGGCTATATGCAACATGTAGACTGACTAGCCCTACCTGGCTGTAGGCTATGCAACATGTAGACTGACTAGGTCTACCTGGCTGTAGACAAGTAGAAAGTCATATACAATATTTAGAGAAATTATGATTTTGTATAGGCTAAGTATCTAGTTCATAAGATTCAGCCAAGAGTCAGCGGTGTTGGCGTGGTCAGTTTGGAACCGAACCGTTCCAAGCAGTGAGCGATGCCTAGGATAGCACAGCCACACACTGCTCTGAAAAGCTCCAAAAACACCTTTCACTGGTTCAGCCGGCACTGAAAGTTTATTTTTGGGCCATTTGAGTTGTAGAATTTGAAGGGCAATGAAGTCTTCTGACCTTAACCCTCATCCTACCAAACACTTTTGACATAGATGGACTACTGACTGGGTTCACTGGGTACCCAATGAATAAAGTACTAGAAGAAACAATCATACAGTAGCAAAAATGTAACTTATTTCTTCTCAAAACATTATTAGTTATGTAATCTGAGAAAAAATATAAACTTTTAGCAAAGCTACTGTTCATTTGCATATTATGAAGAACGAAAATACATTCTATAGAAACTGCACTGGCCTCTGACACCAACAAACTGCTCATTCCACACACGTCTTTGCCCCTACTGATGGTGTATAATACGTCAAACATGAACTCAATAAACATTTCCATCTGTTAAAACTGTATTTGGTGCCTTGACTGGGGTCCCCAGGCACCCCAATACATTGGTATTTTTAAAAAGCGCTATTTGAAACAGAAAATGAAAACAATAATATGAAGTCATTAGGAACAAATTGAATGACAAAGTCATGAAAAATTGGAATGATCAGCGAGATATGACAAAAAAAGTATCTGTGTGGTCTATTTATTCTCTCCTCACAATAGTAGCAACAGTATAAGTTGATTACGCCCTATTAGTATGTAGTCATTGTGGTTCTTCTATCAACCTGTCAGCTTTAAGTGAGTGTGCTACTTTGCTGCCAGGTACAGGTTGACACATAGTAGCACACACCCAACACACGCAGATACAGCCCAGTACTATCTCAATTCTTTTATTCTCCACTCATTCTTTTCTTTCCTAATATTTAATTGGTGATATGGTGTTTTTTTCATGACGCCTTTGAGCACTCACTGTCTGACTCAGCCCCCTGTCCTAGTCCAAATCCTCATCCCCTGTCCTAGCCCAAATCCTCATCCCCTGTCCTAGCCCAAATCCCCATCCCCTGTCCTAGTCCAAATCCCCATCTCCTGTCCTAGTCCAAATCCCCATCCCCTGTCCTAGCCCAAATCCCCATCCCCTGTCCTAGCCCAAATCCCCATCCCCTGTCCTAGTCCAAATCCCCATCCCCTGTCCTAGTCCAAATCCCCAGCCCCTATCCTATCCCAAATCCACAGCCCCTGTCCCAGCCCAAAGCCCCTGTCCTTGTCCAAAGCCCCAGCCCCTGTCCTAGTCCAAAACCCCAGCCTCTGTCCTAGTCCAAATCCCCATCCCCTGTCCTAGTCCAAATCCCCATCCCCTGTCCTAGTCCAAATCCCCATCCCCTGTCCTAGCCCAAATCCCCATCCCCTGTCCTAGTCCAAATCCCCATCTCCTGTCCTAGTCCAAATCCCCATCCCCTGTCCTAGCCCAAATCCCCATCCCCTGTCCTAGCCCAAATCCCCATCCCCTGTCCTAGTCCAAATCCCCATCCCCTGTCCTAGTCCAAATCCCCAGCCCCTGTCCTAGTCCAAATCCCCAGCCCCTATCCTATCCCAAATCCACAGCCCCTGTCCCAGCCCAAAGCCCCTGTCCTTGTCCAAAGCCCCAGCCCCTGTCCTAGTCCAAAACCCCAGCCTCTGTCCTAGTCCAAATCCCCATCCCCTGTCCTAGTCCAAATCCCCAGCCCCTGTCCTAGCCCAAATCCCCATCCCCTATCCTATCCCAAATCCGCAGCCCCTGTCCCAGCCCAAAGCCCCTGTCCTGGTCCAAAGCCACAGCCCCTGTCCTAGTCCAAAGCCCCTGTCCTAGTCCAAAGCCCCAGCTCCTGTCCTAGTCCAAAACCCCAGCCCCTGTCTTAGTCCAAAACCCCAATCCCTATCGAAGCCCAAAGTTCAAGCCCCTGTCCTAGTACAAATCTCCAGGCCCTGTTCTAGTCCAAAGCCCCAGCCCCTGTACTAGGCCAAATCCCCAGCCCCTGTCCTAGCTCAAAACCCCAGCAACTTGAGGACCCTGAAGAAGGTTCTATCAATCATGGACAACCCACAGCACCCACTACACCAGTCACTGATGGCACACAGGAGCACTTTCAGTAACAGACTCACCACCATGCACTGCACCACAGAACGCTCGAGGAAGTCCTTCCTCCCAACAGCCATTAGACTATTCAACTCCACACAATCTGGGCGTGGCCACAGGGATTGCACTTATTAATAATGCACCATTATGATACTATGGTTTTTAACTGGAGATCACTTGGTGTACAACACATCCATTGTTTTTAACAACGTACATGTCTGATGTTTTTGGTCTGTCCTTATCTTGTATGTTTCTATA